>NC_133334.1:139527656-139866406 GCF_042186555.1 Aquarana catesbeiana
TGCTTTTTTTATCCCTCATGTGCGCAGTCTCCCCTCTTATATCTGTGATACCACGGATCTTTTGAAACACCTTGAGGGGATCCAGATCCCTCCGAACACCCTGCTCGTGGCCATCGATATCAAGGCCTTATGCTCGAGTATCTCCTACGAGCAGGGTGTCCTGATGGCTGGCTCCTTTCTTAGAGAACAAGAACAGACCTCTTGGCCCCTTAACCAATTTATCTTACGAGTACTTCATTTTATCTTGAGTAAGAACTACTTCACGTTTAACAATCAAATGTATTTACAGACTCAAGGAGTCTCTTTGGGGACTTCTTGTGCCCTGGCCTACGCAAACTTGTATTTGGGTGGGTGGGAGAGACACATGACTTCAGATGACCGATATACAGAATTCCTCAAACATGTACTAATATGGTACAGGTACATAGATGACCTACTCATGGTATGGACCGGCACCAGAGATGGACTGTTGGAATTCATTCAGTGTTTGAACAACAACAGCTTTAATCTCAAATTTACATTCAATTTTGACAATTGTCAGATCCCCTTTCCGGATCTCTATTGTCAAACAACCATATGGTACAATAGGCACTGATCTATATCGTAAACCAACAGCCGGCAACACTCTGCTCCACGCATCTAGTGCCCAACCTGATCCACTAGTGCGAAGTATTCCGTACGCGCAATACTTGCCCCTACGAAGAAATTGCACACTAGAGATCAATTTTAGGTTCCAAGCCAATGCCTTACGTGACCATCTATTACTCAGAGGGTATTCACGTACAAATTTAAGAAAAGCATTCAATAAAACATTAGCCCGCCCTAGAAGCTCTTTACTGTACACCCAACCCAAACCTTCATCGACTGAAACAAGCAGGTTCATTACCACATACTCTGCCCACCACAAACAACTCAGAGTAATACTATCGAATCATTGGCATCTACTTGCGGAACATCATGTCCTGAGTAGACATGTCAGATCTATTCCGGAACTGGTGTTTCACAGAGCTCCCTCTTTAAGAGATCGTTTGAAGAGTAGCCATTACTCACCATCCAAAAGACCAAGGTCTAGACCTAATGGCACCTTTAAATGTGGGGATTGCCCCCCCCGCTGTCCCTGGATTTCTGGGGGTAGGAGGTTTCACCTACCCAATGGTGAGATCTTCTCCCCACATACCTTTTCTAACTGCGGCACTATGGGGGTTATTTACCTAATTTTGTGTAAGTATAAAACCTTTTACGTAGGTAAAACAATCCGAGAACTGAGACAGAGAATTGGGGACCACTTATACTACTCTGGCAATGGTAAACTTACCACTATAGGTAGACATATCAGTCTATATCACCGTTCTGATGTTACAGTTGTCCAATTTTTGGTCCTTGAAGTTATCCAACAGAGCCCGGGGGGGGGGGGGGGGGGGTTGGGACAAAACGATCCTTCAGAAAGAGACTCTGTAGATCGAACGTCTCAATGCCATCTCCCCCCAGGGCTCAATGGGATGATATCTTATAGATCATTTTGTAGGACGTACCTTTTCCTTATCCTCCCTGTTTCTTCTTCCCTTTCCCCTTCCTCCTCCTTTTTCCCTATCCTATTGGTTGGGTTCCCTACTGCTCTCCCTGGCAGTCTGTGTGGTTAGGCCTTTGCCTTGACATCACGGTGACTTTTTGCCCTTTAACCTAAACACATTGGCAATTCCCAAGTGATTTATCTGTAGTGACTACTACTGATGGAAGTCTCATACTCTCATTGTTTATAATTTTGTATAGTTTCTGTACATTATGTTGTAATTGTTTTATTGCCTTTTTTTGTTTATTTGTACAGAGTTGTCCCCCCCGACTGGCCGGCTCGATGTCTCCTGGCTGCTTGACTCTCTTCCCCTGTGGCGGACTTGTTATTCCCCTGGTTAGGATGCTCTCCTATGGAGCCCATCCCTCTCTTGCTCTGTCCGAGCTCTGGGCCCCCCCGCCCACTGGCTTGGCCGCAGCGCATTTGCGCAGTGGCGTGGTCTCGCGCACCTGCGCAGTGCGGGCAATCTGACCCGGTGACGTCAGATGGCAGCGTGTGCTACGTTCCCAGATTGGGGAGCTCATTTAATGGGCCTTCGGCCCATAGATGAGCGTTGCTGACCTTCTCTCCAGAGGTTGCATGACTGATGGCTGACGAACAGGTAGAACACTACAGGGAGCTTGCTGGGGATCCCATATGCTGGCATCCCCTCTCCCTCCCCCTTTATGCTGTCTATGACCTTAATAATGCAGTGTGTATATATATATATATATATATATATATTCATCCTCTAACTCTGAAAACTCCATTTATTACTCCTGGCTTCTGGCTGGTTATACACTAAGGGACATTGTACCAAGTTGCGGTTGGACGTTTAACCTCCTCTCAACCCCTAACTTGGTGACACCGCTTTCTGTCTAGCTGTCTATCCCAATCTGTCAGGACTCGCTGTCCTCCCCCTGGAGTTTTGAAATAATTTGATAATCTTTATTACTGGCCTATAGGTGAGTTATACTTCTTCCTGGCATACCTCATAGTCACCCCCGCATCATTTGTTCCCTTGTTTCTTCATTCTTAACCCCCCTCCCTCACCCTTTCCTTGTCCTTCTTCCCCTTTTTTTCTTTTCCCCCCCTTTTCCTTCCTCCCCTCCCTTCCTGTTTTCCCCCTTCCCTTCCGTCCCCTACCATTTACATTTTATTCATTATTTATCATCCCCTATTATTCAATCTCCCAATCTCTCTGCCCCCCCCCTTTCCTCATCCATTTTCTTTCCTATGCTCCTTCTTTCCCCCTTTAACTCCTTATCCCCCGCCGCTTTTTCTCTCCCTTCCTATCCCTCCCTTTCCCCTCACATTTCACCCCCCCCCCCCGTTCCTCTTTTTTTTTCCTTCCCTCACCCTTTGTGGAATGACTATGCATGATCTACCATTCGATTATCATTATCCCTTCTTATTTAGAACCAACTTCCGCATAATCCCCCTTGTCTGCTGCGGGGGGAGTCTCTTTCACGCGGCTTGGTTCCACACTTGGCCATTGACCCGTTGGGCGAGCAACTCATTCTATGTTTTTTGCTGAATTATAGCTACCCAAGTTTCTCATTCGTAACTTACTTGTCTTGTGCCTTATGTAATTATTTGTCTTATAGATTATTCCTCCTGAGGAAGTGGTGTGTGTGCCGCAAAACTAGTAGAGGAAAGGTCAATTTTTGAGACACACTTCATCAACAGACACCTCTTGGGGGAACCCTGAGTATTTGTTCATTGATTATTTAACTTTTTTTAAAAGAATTTTGTATGTCTGATAAACGTTGTTGTTTATCAGTACCGAGATAGTCCACCATAACCATTTGGGTGGGAATAATTTGTATGGTCAGCTTCAGCAACTGCCCCCATTTCCCCACCCTCCTCTGTTTCTCTATACTAATTTGGATGACGGTACTTTGTTATGTCTAGTTAAGTCTTTATTATGTGAGGCCATACTCAAAAATTTTGCATACATTACAAACTGTATGATTGTTTGAAGATAAATGCATCTGTACCAGGCTCTAAGTGTGAGGAGGAAGGGCAAGCAGTAAAAATGAAAGCGAAACCTTCTAAACAGCTTATAAATCTTGTGATGTTTCTGCACATAGCTTGAAGTGCTTTATTCCTCCCTTGAAGAGCATAATGGCAGCAGGCTGTAAAAGTTTGGGAATATTTTAATAAAGTTCCTCTATGGGTAAAAAAGGTATGCAAGCAATGCAACAAAGTGATGCAAGGCCTGGTGGCCCGAATGAAACAACATCATGAGAAAATGTGCTGTGATGAAAGAACAGTGTTTGAAGTTTGTTTGTTCAAAGATATTTTGTTTATGCACTTCAGTTACTAAACATCGATGTTTAAGCAAATACAAGAATATGTAATATAAGGTTATGGTTTAATAAAAATAAATAAATAAATAAAATAAATAAAATAATTTGAGTAGTTCAACTATGTGTGATTAACCTAAAATCAGTTCTCATATTGCCGTTTTACTAACCTGACAGCTTATTATTCTAAATAGGAAATCTTAATTTTGTTTGCAAACATTAAAGATTATAACTACTAGCAAGAATGGGTCCTTACATTTAAAGAGCACCTGTCATTTCAGATCCATTATGGCAGCGCCTGTTAGCGGGCATTCACTCACCTGCTGCCGCCACGTCTCTCACCTTGTTGCATCACTGCCACATCACTATCCGTCCCATTAAAGTGAATGGGATTGTCAGTGAGCCACCAGTGGGTCAGAGGAGGAGCCGCTGCAGGACAGAGATGACAGTTGCTCTTTAAAAATTATGATTTAAACCAAGTCTTTTTTTTTTTACTAGTGATTTAAATCGACTTGAATTAAATCCACCCAGGGCCTATTCATTTAAAAATTTGAAATGATAGGATGGCCAGGTCGCATGCAGCATATAGGATATGTGGGAGTGCTGTCTTTGGCAAAAGATGTAGCAAGTCATCCAGAGGTAATGATGTGTAAGGCGAGCCAAATCATAGGTCGGACAACAGATGCCTCAGTGTCAACTGGTGGAAAGTCTTGTAAGTAGATACAGGGCCTTGAAAAAGTATTCACACTCCTTGAAATTTTCCACATTTTGACATCACTGTCATTACAGTCAGGGAAAAAAGTATTTAATCACCTGTTGATTTTGTACGTTTGCCCACTGACAAAGAAATGATAAGTCTATAATTTTAATGGTGGGTTTATTTTAACAATGAGAGACAGAACAACAAAAAAATCCAGAAAAACACATTTCAAAAAAGTTATAAAATTAATTTGCATTTTAATGAGTGAAATAAGAATTTGACCCCTTCGCAAAACATGACTTAGTACGTGGTGGCTGAAGTTTGATAACTTGAACCTTCAGCTACCGCCACATTTTCTATGGGATTAAGGTTTGGAGACTGGCTAGGCCAATCCAGGATCTTAATGTGCTTCTCCAAATGTTTCTTGAGCCACTCCTTTGTTGCCTTGGCTGTGTGTTTTTGGTCATTGTCATGCTGGAATACCCATCCATGACCCATTTTTAATGCCCTGGCTGAGGGAAGGAGGTTCTCACCCAAGATTTGAGGGTACATGGCCCTGTCCATTGTCCCTTTGATGCAGTGAATTTGTCCCTTAACCTTAGCAGAAAAACACCCCAAAACATAATGTCTCCACCTCCATGTTTGACGGTGGGGATGGTGTTTTTGGGGTCATAGGCAGCATTCCTCCTCCAAACACGGCGAGTTGAGTTGATGCTAAAGAGATTGATTTTGGTCTCATCTGATCACAACACTTTTACCAAATTCTTCACTGAATCATTCAGATGTTCATTAGCAGACTTCAGACGGGCCTGTACATGTGTTTTCTTGAACATTGGACATTGCGAGTGCTGCAGGATTTCAGTCCTTCACGGCCTAGTGTGTTACCAATTGTTTTCTTGGTGACTATGGTCCCAGCTGCCTTAGGATCATTGACAAGATTCTCCCCTGTAGTTCTGGGCTGATTCCTCACCATTCTCATGATCACTGAAACTCCACAAGGTGATATCTTGCGTGGAGCCCCAGACCAAAGGAGATTGACAGCTCTTTTGTGTTTCTTCCATTTGCAAATAATCGCACCAACCGTTGTCACCCTCTCACCAAGCTGCTTGGCGATAGTCCTGTAGCCCATTCCAGCCTTGTGTAGGTCTACAATCTTGTCCCTGACATCCTTGGACAGCTCGTTGGTCTTGGCCATGGTGGAGAGATTGGAATCTGATTGATTGCTTCTGTGGACAGGTGTCTTAATCTCTTAATCTGAGCTTGTTACCTGTATAGAAGACACCTGGGAGCCAGAAATCTTGCTGACTGCTAGGGGATCAAATACTTATTTCATGCATTAAAATGCAAATTAATTTATAAAACTTTTTTTGAAATGCATTTTTCTTAATATTATAATATAAAATTATAGATCATTTCTTTGACAGTGGGCAAACGTACAAAATCAGCAGGGTATCAAAACTTTTTTTCCCTCACTGTACAACCAAACATCTATTTTATTGGGAATTTATGTGACAGATAAACACAAAGTGGCACATAATTGTGAAGAGGAAGGAAAATGATAAATGGTTTTAAAATTTTTGCAAATAAATATCTGAAAAGTGTGGCGTGCATTTGTATTTAGCCCCCTTTACTCTGATACCCCTAAGTAAAATCTAGTGGAACCAATTGCCTTTGGAGGTCACCTAATTAATAGAGTCCACCTGTATAATTTAATCTCAGTATAAATACAGCTGTTCTGTGAAGCCCTCAGAGGTTTGTTAGAGAACCTTAGTGAACAAACAGCATAATGAAAGCCAGGGAACACACCAGACAGCTCAGGGATAAAGTTGTGGAGAAGTTTAAAGCAGGGTTAGGTTATAAAACAATATCCCAAGCTTTGAACATCTCACAGAGCACTGTTCAATCCATCATCCGAAAAGAGAAAGAGTATGGCACAACTGCAAACCTACCAAGACATGGCTATCCATCTAAACTGACAGGCTGGGCAAGGAGAGCATTAATCAGAGAAGCAGCCAAGAGGCCCTTGGTAACTCTGGAGGAGCTGCAGAGATCCACAGCTCAGGTGGGAGAATCTGTCCACAGGACAACTATTAGTCATTCACTCCACAAATCTGGCCTTTATGGAAGGAGTGGCAAAAAGAAAGCCATAAGAAGTCCCGTTTGCAGTTTGCGATAAGCCATGTGGAAGAAGGTAATCTGGTCAGATGAGACCAAAATTTAACTTTTTGGCCTAAAAGCAAAACGCTATGTGTGGCAGAAAATTAACATTGCACATCACCCTGAACACACCATCCCCACCGTGAAACATGGTGGTGGTAGCATCATGTTGTGGGGATGCTTTTCTTCAGCAGGGACAGGAAAGCTGGTCAGAGTTGATGGGAAGATGGATGAAGCCAAATACAGAACAATCTTAGAAGAAAACCTGTCTGCAAAAGACTTGAGACTGGGGCGGAGGTTCACCTTCCAGCAGAATGACCACCCTAAACATACAGCCAGAGCTACAATGGAATGGTTTAGATCAGTGGTCTCAAACTAGCGACCCTCCAGCTGTTGCATAACTACAAGTCCCTTCATGCCTGTGCCTGATGGAGTCATGCTTGCAACTGTAAGCCTTGCAATGCCTCATGGGACTTGTAATTTTGCAACAGCTGGAGGGCCCCAGTTTGGGACCCCTGGTTTAGATCAATGCATATTCATGTGTTAGAATGGCCCAGTCAAAGTCCAGACCTAAATCCAATTGAAAATCTGTGGCAAGACTTGAAAATTGCTGTTCACAGACGCTCTCCATCGATCTGACAGAGCTTGAGCTATATTGCAAAGAAGAATGGGCAAAAATTTCACTCTAGATGTGTAAAGCTACTAGAGACATACCCAAAAAGACTTGCAGCTGTAATTGCAGCGAAAGGTGGTTCTACAAAGCATTGACTCAGGGGGGCTGAATGCAAATGCACGCCACACTTTTCAGATATTTATTTGTAAAAAAAAATTGAAAACCATTTATTATTTTCCTTCCACTTCACAACTATGTGCCACTTTGCGTTGGTCTATCAAATAAAATCCCAATAAAACACATTTACGTTTTTGGTTGAAACATGACAAAATGTGGAAAATTTCAAGGGGTATGAATAATTTTTCAAGACACTGAAAACAATAACATACAGGAGCCTTCCATTATAAACACATCAGTTTCCCGGTGACCTACCGGTGTTCAGTAGATGCAAGAAACAAGTGGAACAACATCCGGTAACCAACATATAATATAACCCCATGGATGTCATCTAACCTTGTCAATATTAGGGTTGTGGGATATCACATTAACCACTTCAGTCCCAGAAGGATTTACCCCCTTAATTACCAGGCCATTTTTTGTGATACACCACTGCGTTGCTTTAACTGACAATTGCGCAGTCGTGAGACGTTGTACCCAAACAAAATTGATGTCCCTTTTTTCCCACAAATAGAGCTTTCTTTTGGTGGTATTTGATCACCTCTGTGGTTTTTATTTTTTGCGCTATAAACGAAAAAATTTTGAAAAAAAAAAATATTTTTTTTACTTTCTGCTATAATACATATCCAAGAAGAAAATATAAAAAAAAAAAAAAAAAAAAAAATGTATTCACCAGTTTAGGCCAATATGTATTCTGCTACATATTTTTGGTAAAAAGAAAAAAAAATGCAATAAGCGTATATTGATTGGTTTGCAAAAAAGTTATAGCGTCTACAAAATAGGGGATAGATTTATGGACTTATTTTTTTTTTTATTGTTTTTACTTATAATGGTGGCGATCTGCAATTTTTAGTGGGACTGTGACATTGCGGCGGACAAATCTGACCTCAAGTGACACTTCTTGGGGACCAGTGACATTATTACAGTGATCAGTGCTAAAAAAAAAATCCACTGATCAATGTATAAATCACTCACTGACCTAATTGATACTGGGTTTCAGTTGGGTATTCTTAATCATAAAGAAAAAAGTTTTTTGATCCCGGTAGCTCCAAGAATCCCGGTAATATATTATTTACCAAAAGTACATAAAAACGTCACCCAACCTCCCGGTCGCCCTATCATTAGCGGCATTGATTCCATTACTTCCCGCATAGGTAAATACATCGATTTTTTTCTTACAACCTATTGTCCAAACCCTACCATCATATTTGAGGGATACCAAAGATACCATCTCCAAGTTGAATAATATTGCTTACAATAATGATCTTCTCTTGGTTACAGCTGACGTTACGTCACTATATACCTCCATACCCCACAATGCGGGTTTTGCGGCAGTAGAACTCTTCTTGTCCAGGGAGGAGTCCATCCCCAAAACCCAACAGAGATTTATTATGGATCTCTTAAGGTTTGCGACCAAACACAATTACTTTTGGTACAATGGGGATTTCTTCATTCAACAGAAGGGAGTGGCTATGGGTGCTAAGTTCGCCCCCAGTCTGGCCAATATTTTTATGGGCCGTTGGGAGGAGGATGTCGTCTATGCCCTCAATCCTCCGGAGCCTGTCCTGTGGGTGAGGTACATAGACGACATCCTCCTCCTGTGGAGGGGAAATGTCGATTCCTTGCATGCCTTTTTACGTAGACTTAATGATAATGACATAGGGATAGAACTGAAGTATGAGGTTAGCTCTTCTGTGATCCATTTTCTAGATCTTGAAATATCAGTAGTGGATGACCATCTGGAAACCAAAACGTTTTTTAAACCCACCGACCGGAATGGTTATATTCCGGTCGACAGTTGTCATCACTCCACCTGGCTGAAATCAGTACCACGCAGCCAGTTTACGCGGATTAGACGTAACTGCAGCAATCTTAATGACTATTTACATCAAACACAAATTTTGAAGTCTAGGTTTGTTAATAAAGGTTACGACTCGGTGGAAATCGATAAAGAAATTACTAACATCGCTAAGGTCAGCAGAGAGTCTCTGTTAGTAGACAAACCCAAAGGTGGTCCCGATAGTAAACATAAATGGTCCCTTGTGACCAATTTCTCTGTACAACACAGACAGATCAAGGAGATTTTATCAAGACACTGGAGGGTCCTGAAAAATGATCCAATACTAGGCCCCGTACTTCCAGAACGAGGTGGCGTTATTTATAGAGGGGCTCCATCTATTAAAAGTCAAATTGCTCCCAATATTACTGACCCCCCTGTGATTCGTTCTTTCTTTCATAACATGAAAGGTTTTTTCCCTTGCAAACGGTGCAACGTTTGTATTCATAATGTATGTGGGCGGAGGAGAACGGAGACGTTTCTTTCCACTTCCACGGGGAAGGAATACCAGATAAAACATTTTCTGACATGCGAAACGAGATACGTGGTCTATCTGATCACGTGTCCCTGCAAAAAACAATATGTGGGACGCACCATTCGCACATTTGCTGTAAGAGGTAACGAACATATAGCCAACATCAAAAAGGGCCTTACAAACCATAGCGTCCCTAAACATTTTTTGCATTGTCATGATAAAAATCCTAATGGAACTCAGTTCCAAGTTATTGATAAATTCATCCCCCATTGGAGGGGCGAATCTTTGAAGAGGGGCGTGTCTAGATTAGAGACTTTTTGGATACACCAATTAAAATGCTATTCGCCATTTGGTCTGAATATTGATTGGGACATAAATGCTTTTATTAATCAGTCCTGATTCTGATATCCTTTTTGACCAGCTATTTATTACTTATGTTGTTTTAATATTGATATACCATCTATTGATTGTTCCATACACCTATCATACCGGTAGGATGTTTTCCTGACGTCTACTTGGTTTACCATATACCCAGTGGCCATCCATTGAGTAGTTGTTTTCTTCTTTTCCAGGCCCTGAATACATATATATATTTTTATATTTTTATTTTTATCTATTTTAATTTATCTTAAGGTCTGTTCGCTGCATATCTTTATGAATATCTTAGTTATATTTTTTTTACGCTCCAATGCTCTTATCTTATTCTTCATTTATAGTTCTTTGTGGTATTATCGCCATATTTGATGTTTATTGTGATCCATTAATGTAGTAAATCCATCAGGGACCCCACTGTGTTGCGATATTATATTACATATCATCATGCATTATAAAATTTTTTCCCCGTCCAGCAATGTTTGTGCCATGTCAGCCGCCATGTACATATTGTTATGGGGTTCACTTTTCTATCATTGCAGGCTGGACCGCATTTGCGTTCCAATGCCTTCTATTTCGTTTATTTTCTTACGCACACGGGTCCCATTAGAGTGAGGCATGACTCGCATGTGCGCCTCACGGGTTTTGCTTTTTGTTTGTTGTTTCAGTCACTTCCTAACGCTAGCCGAGTGACGTTTCACGCCCACGTGACCTGTTACTGCGAGGCGCGGCCTACATCTGCGTCTCACAGCTTCTCACGTCCCTACTACTTCCGGCTATTTTCCGGAGTGACGTCACACGCTTTTAAACGTGATCCCTGATTGGTTGTCCCAGTATAGCCCTACCTCCGTTCGAGGATTGGTCACGGGGAGCGATGTCTTTACAATAGACTCGTCCATTTGCAGGGACGGGGTCCTCTGACCCCGATGCCATCTACAATCTTCTCTTGATTGGGTCATCCAGATGGAGGCTTGGTCATGGATGATTTTGAGAGCCATCCTGATTGGTTGATTATTAATACTGACGCCATTTTCCGGTGACCCGGAAGTGGCGGCTCTCATGGCATGAACAGCTGTTATTATTTGTGTATTATAAGGTTATGTATATATACAGGCATGAGTGGCAGACAGTCATATACACCTGCTGAAGTCCTATTGGACGAAACGCGTTGGGTTTGTGATGCCTGTCTTGCCACCATTTGATTTAAGCACTTTTTAAAACCGTTATATACCTGACTTTTACCTATGAGCCAGAGTGTATTTTTTATTATTTTATTTTAAATAAAAGCTTTTTGATAAGCTGATTTACACTATGGGGAGCCTCCCTTCTTGATCCCTTTTTTTCCCTTGAGGACTTCCACCCACTGCATGGAGTTCATTCTTTGGCGAACAGCCCTTCATCTACACCATCAAAGCCGAGAGTCGGTGAGATCAGTGAGTGTCGGTTGGTGAGTGCCTTTATCCTTCTATCAACTCCTGCCATTGGGGACAAAGAGCTGTTTCCCTTGCTCCATTACAAGCCTGTTTGACCCCCAAGCCGCTGGCTGGGAGTCCATCACTGCTGGTAAGGGTACCTCTTCATATCCCTTTCACTTACAAGCTGGATATTCTATCTTGTGGATGCCATCCTTAGATTTGGGGGACTCCCATTTCCACATTCCTTTTTTCGGCCACTGCTGATTTCTTCGGTCTGCGTTTCCAGATGTATACCCATTGGTTTCTGGACTTCTGGTTATATTAGTAACTTAAAAGTTTATGTCTGGTGTTCTAGCCCCAGTCCATATGTTTCTAGCCTATAATTGCAACATTTCAGATTTTGTTTTTTCACCATTTGTTTTGATTTCACATTTGGGGACATTACAGTCTTAGGATGTCTTAAAAAATATGATATCATATTATATCTTATTGTTTCATCTTTTTGTTTCACTTTTTCTTGTTTCACTTTTAGTTATTTGTACTACTCCTTCCCATTATTGGGATGTGTAGTAGTCGTAAGATTTTTTTATACATATCCTATTCACATTGGTTTTTGTCAGTATTGGCTAACATTTCATATATGTTCCACTTAGGTGTTTTTATTCCATCACTCTAGGGTATATATTGCTGTCACTCTCAATTTTGATAAAGTTTCACTAATACACTTTATTGTGCATACCGTCTCTCAGAGGCTATTCTGTTTGACTTTGCTCACTAATGTACATTTATAATATTTTTTTAGCGCCACACTTATCCACACCATACTTTCATCGCAATTTGTCTGATTGTTGTGTTGGCAGCTCTTTCTTTGTTTTGGTTGGCGCACTATTATTATCTTTGGTTTTTTGATCTCAGTATTGTGCCTTCAGAACGGGGATCCACCTTATTTACATAGGCAGATCCCCGTTCTGCCTCTCTTTACCACGATCGTGGGTGGCCGGCGGACATAGAGTCCCCCGGACCCACTGGCGAGTTTCTGTAGCACGTGGCAGGCGTGCGCCCGCTGTATCTCATGC
Organism: Aquarana catesbeiana; assembly: GCF_042186555.1. NCBI lineage: Eukaryota > Metazoa > Chordata > Amphibia > Anura > Ranidae > Aquarana > Aquarana catesbeiana. The sequence goes on from NC_133334.1 coordinate 139,540,337, forward strand.
ATGGACCGATGTATAGGTATGTCAGTTTGCGCAGCCAGGCCACCCTGCCGCAGTATATGTGTAGTGGGCGGTCCGGAAGCAGTTAAAAAGGAACAGCACCAAAGCTTGCTCAAAAGGGGTTAACAATTGTCTGCAGGCTGTCAGAAGCATGTAAACACTCCTGTGTCCATGACAGCTGCTGGTCTGATTCCAGCATCCTACTTTTGGCTATGATGCATTCTCCCTGTCTGCCTGTCTATCTGCAAGGTGATTGATGTAGCAAGTCACTGGGTGTAGACCAAACCTGATTTAACACAGCCAAGCCTGCAGTCTCATGCTTGTGATCGTGTTTGTAACACGTACTTTAAGCTCCCTGTTTGCCCTGTTCCTGCTAGTTTGGATTCTCTTCTTAACGACCTCAAATTGGATATCAACTATGCTCAGAACTCAGCCTGCCCTGAACCTAGACTCACTGGCCACTCTGCCTGTTTGCCAACCGCAAGGACCTGTTCACTGTGCTCAGTTTGAGCCTGCCCAGGTAGCCAGGCACTATAGCATTGTGTATAAGACCTGGGGGAAACCGAGTATTGGCAGGCCTGCTTGCGTTATGGGAAAAGGGGCTGCTATAGGCAAAGAAAGAAAAACAGAAGCCAGCTATAGTTCCTGACCACCTACGCTAGAGGCAGGCATGACACAGGCTAAGGATAGACACTATAGATCAAATAGAAGACAGTCTTACCCCTCTGAGTTCAGCCCAGGTCGGAGCTGGGGAGCCGTTGAAAAAGTGCAAGGAGAGGAGTGCTTACGGCCCACAGCTTTCTCCCACAGGTGGCCCCAAGTGTCCAGGAGAGGGTCAAGAGTTGGAGGATTTGACCAGGCTGTCGGCTCCATCCCCTGCTGGCAAAAGGTGCAATGCCCTCGATAGGTGAAAATTAGCTTGAAAGGAAAGCCCCACTTGCATTTTATTTGCTGATGCAATTGAGCTGTTGTGAAGGGTTTCATCTGTCTGCGTTTCTAGATAGTCACCTGGGCTAAATTTTCGAACAGTTGATAAAGATAATCTTGGAATTGAAAATCTGCTTTGTCCCGTCCCACGCCACCATCAGGAGGATTTCTTTGGTGCGATAGTAGGTAAATCTGATGCTGATGTCCCTGGGTGGGCCCCAGTGCTCTGCGTATGCGGTCAACCACTCAGGTATGGTGGGCACCAGAAGGAAACTGAAAGAGTGCCGTGGTGGTAGAGGTGATATTGGTAACAGTTTCTGCTTTGGAGGTGCAGATTGCCCCTGCGGGATCTGTTCTTGAAGTCCTCGAGACATAGCAGAGCTGTTTCCAGCTCCTTTCTGATCCATTTTGTCTTTTAGGTCATTGGTGCTGTTCCCCAATTCTCTGATCTTCTTGGTCAGGTGTGCGGCAAGCTTGGAGGTAGCTTTGTAATCTGGCTTTAAAGTGGGTCAGCAGCTTTGCATCTTTCAGTCAGGGGTAGCTGCTCTGGTAGGGCTTCTGTGGTGCTCTCTGCATTACAGAACGGGCTCAGGTCGCCCAAAAGCAGTGGCGGGGAGGGCTCCAAACCACAGTCCAGGGCTTCCGACATGATGGCTAGTGGGAAGGCCTTGCTGTCGGAGTGGTTGGCCGCTTTGGCACTTGAAGCGCGAGTGACAACCATTTTCTTTTCCACGGAGTGCAGCAGGGTGTCAGGGAGCAAAGCTCACAAAAAGGAAAGTGGGAATGCTCTTCAGGAAGCTAAAATGTTAGCTGATGTGTCCAGGGGTTTAGGAGTGACATCACCGAGCAGCCATCTTGGTTCACTGCTCATGTGTGTTCCCTAAATTTGTTTTAAACTTTGTATGTTATATTTCTTCAGCAGCTTCCTGGTTTCTGATCTAGATCGAAATTCCCAGGAATCCTAATTTTTTTTCTTTTATATGGAGGAGGGGCTTTCTCAGCTAAGCACACCCTCCTGCCTGCCTGACTAGATGGATTCCAGGAAGTAATCATCTGCCCTTTATTCAAGAGGGCCATGGCTAGAATGCAGGGGGGGGGGGGGGGGGTTCAAAGTGATTTCTCTAAACAATAATGCATGGGGACATGGATGGATGGGCGAGTTTGCTCTGAATATTAAAAATGGTTACATTTGTTTCTTTCTTCAGAGAAAAATGAGTTCTTCCTTGGTAAACCACAATGAACAACATTCGTAAACACAGATGTTTCAAGTGCAAATAATGCCTAAATGCTTAGGAACCTTTCTCACTTGTATTATCTTGCACTGATATTCCAAGTGTAGCAATGCTGCAGAATTTCTAACATTTGTAATCTGCCTATGCCTAAACAACAATGTCTTGGGATAAACAATAAACATTCCTTAAAGTGTCACTAAAGGTAACACTTTTTTATTTTTTTTATTTTTGATAGAGTAAGGGAGGGTTGTAATCCCTGTCAGTTTTTTTGTTGCCATCTGTGTCCCATTGTGGAGATTTACTATCACTTCCTCTCCCATAGCCAAAACAGGAAATAAGAGGAAATCCCTCCAAAGTAAGGGAATCATTCATAATCCAGTAAGTAGGCCAATGGTAGAAAAGCAATACCCAGAAACTAAAGAGCCCTCCAAGCTCTGAATAATTGTGTCATAATAATTCCTTGTCTATATGATGTGATAATACTGTGTAACTGCATAAAATTTAAAATTTATTTTGACTGGCAATATCATTTATATAACTGTTTGGTCAGTGCTCTACTTTAACATAGGCAACCAACTACAGTTCTGTTGGGCAGCTGCATTTTAGACTTTAATTCCAGACTTGAAAATCAGACTGGACATATTCCAAGTAGACAACACTATAACAGTAGAATACCGATACACTTTACGCATTACCAGCTGTTTGTTATTCTGGTAACTGTTAAATAATTTTAGTCTGTAGGAAGCAATAATTTTGGCAAGCAATACTGTCAAGTGCAGATTTTGTCCGAGACTAAACAATGGCCTCGGATCACTGCTGAACATTTCAGTTCTAATGCGTCCAATTGTCCAACTGTCCACTGATTAAATCAGAACTGTTCCAGCTTTATCTTCTCATAGGTAAGTTATGGAACTTTGTTAATCAAAAGTAAGTGTGAACAGTAAACAAAAAAAACAACACTAGCATTCATAATTACTGTACATATGGTAAGCAAGAGCCAAGGGGACTACCCAGCCAAAATCACTGGATAGGGGCTAGGTTGGCATAAGACTGGCAAGGGAGGCTGACAGTGGAAGAAGCTAAAAATTGCATCATGTCCTGGGACATGTAGGACACAAATAGGGTGAAATCTCTACACCTACAGTAATAAACATTTGGCCAAGGATCTAATCCTTCTCTGCTTTATCTCAAAAATGGCTGGCTCATTAATGTACAGCAATAACACAAAATTATGTTTGTAAAACTTTGCACACAGCTATTTAACTCTTTACAGAGTAAAGTAAATACCTTCTTGTAAATGCAGAAATGTGTAGGCAAAGGACACACCACAGCTATGCCACAACTTACACAGAACATTAAGAATTATAAAAAAATGCTGATTGGTTAGATTCAAAGGGGCTTTTTTTCGTCAGTGCTTTTTCTTAATTTTGGTTTAAAGAAACAACTGCAATAATTTAGAGGCTGGATTAAAGGTTTAGGGTAGTATAACATCACACATTGTTCATCCCTCGTAAAAGCAACGTTAATAAAAAAAAAAAAAAAAAAAGAATAGTGTAAAAAAATGCACTTAAAATGAAATTTAAATTTAAAAAGAAACCAGTTTGAAAGTGTCCCTATCCCTCTGTGCTCACGAGCAAATGTGGGCATGTAGGTCCTACACACATATATAAACGGTGATTGCACCACACATGTGAGGTATCGTCATGAAAATCAGAGTGAGACAAAAATTCTAGGGCCAGACCTACTGTACAACTCTAGACTGATAAAGTGTGTGCCTATGTAGATTTTTAGGTACCGTAGTTTGCTGCTCCACATGTGTACACAAATTTAAAGCATGACATGTTAGGTATCTTTATTTGGCGTAATATCTTTTATATCTTACCAAAAAAGTGGGTGTTATATTGTGTTTGTGTGCACTAAAATTCATTAAAGTGTATTTTTTCCTCAAAATTTGCATTTTGAAATGGCTGCAAAAGACATAAAAAACAACCACTATTTTATTCAACAGGGCCTCTGCATAACAAAATTATTTATATATATACACCGTATTTATCGACGTATAACACGCGCCGACGTATAACACGCACCCCAAGTTTAGGAGAGAATTTTAAACTTACACTTAAATTGCCATCAATGCAGCCTTATCAGTGTCCATCTTCAGCCTTGTAGTGTCATTTGCATCCTTGTCCAGTGTCATTTGCAGCCTTGTTGTGTCATTTGCAGCCTTGTTGTGTCATCTGCAGCCTTGTTGTGTCATCTGCAGCCTTGCCCAGTGACACTGCAGCCTTGTAGTGTCACTGCCGTTTTTAAATATGGCGCCGTCGAGACTCTCGGCTGCTTTCGGCTCCTCCTGTGGGCGGAGCCGAGCGCCGCCAACATTCATACATAGCCGAGTGTACTCGGCTAGCTCCACTCACAGTCACGCCCAGTCCCTGTGTTATGTCCATCTTAGGGCGGGACTGGGCGTGACTGTGAGCGGAGCTAGCCGAACCTAGCCGAGGACACTCCGCTATGTATGAATGTCGGCGGCGATCGCTCCTCTGCTCACAGTCAGCGGGGGATCGGCGTATAACACGCACCTGCGATTTTCCCCTGATTTTAAAGGGAAAAAAGTGTGTGTTATACGCCGATAAATACGGTATATATATATCACACACACACATAATAAATATATATATATATATATATATATATATATATATATATATATATATATATATATATATATATATATATATATATACACATATATACACACATATACATATACATAATATATTATATATATTATCTATCACAGTTAGGTCCATAAATATTAGGACATCGACACAACTCTAATCTTTATCCCATTTACAAGGAGCAGATAAAAGGTCCAGAGTTCATTTCAAGTGTACTATTTGCATTTGGAATCTGTTGCTGTCAACTCTCAATACGAGATCCAAAGAGCTGTCACTATCAGTGAAGCAAGCTATGATTAAGCTGAAAAAACAAAACAAACCCATCAGAGATAGCAAAAACATTAGGTGTGGCCAAATCAATTGTTTGGAACAGCCTTAAAAAGAAAGAATGCACCGGGGAGCTCAACAACACCGGAAGACCACGGAAAACAACTGTGGTGGATGACCGAAGAATTCTTTCCCTGGTGAAGAAAATACCCTTCACAACAGTTGGCCAGATCAAGAACACTCTCCAGGAGGTAGGTGCATGTGTGTCAAAGTCAACAATCAAGAGAAGACTTTACCAGAGTGAATACAGAGAGTTCACCACAAGATGTAACCCATTGGTGAGCCTTAAAAACAGGAAGGCCAGATTAGAGTTTGCCAAACAACATCTAAAAAAGCCTTCACTGTTCTGGAACATCCTATGGACAGATGAGACCAAGATCAACTTGTACCAGAGTGATGGGAAGAGAAGAGTATGGAGAAGGAAAGGAACTGCTCATGATCCAAAGCATACCACCTCATCAGTGAACCATGGTGGTTGTTAGAAGATTTTAAGTTTATTATTATTTTAAGTGATAAAAATTTCTGAAAAAATATATGAAACACATCAATGTTATATGTAATTAGTGATGGTTTCTGAAGGTTACAGGACGGAGGACAGAGAGGAGTAGTTTAGCTGGGTAGATATTTCTAATTTTGAGTTGCTATGTCAGGACAATGGGTGGAGTTATACAACTGTATCTATAGACTGAAGCCATATAAGAATGGGTGTTATTCTAGGATATGCTGACATAACATTATGAAACAATATAAGAGTGCACGAGACGTATGGTAGTTAGGGGTATGGAGTAGGGTTGAAGAGAGAAGTAACCCTACGCTTTGGACAATGTAACATCAAGATGTCTCCTCCTCCTCCTTCTGAGACCATCACCATGCCAGATGTTACCAGAAGTCAATCTTGTCTTTGCTTATCTTTCTGAACAAATAAACAACCTTTCTGAAAGCATCGTATGAATGAAGGATTCTTACATTTCTACTAAGAAACTAATTCCTAAAAGTAAGTTGGAAATGTGGCCTTGGATAAAGTACAGAAACATATCTCCTATACACCCTACCCTCTAGGAGAGGACACTGACATATAACACAAAGACATTGCTATAAATCCAGAAATGCCCCTGAAAAAAAGAATATTTAGATATTAACCTACCCGTATATACTCGAGTATAAGTCGTTCCGAGTATAAGTCGAGACCCTAATTTACCACAAAAAAATGGGAAAAACTTATTGACCCGAGTATAAGACGAGGGTGAGAAATGCACAGCTACTGTAAGTGGAAAAAGAGGGTCAACAATGCCCATCTGCAGCTGTATACCTCCCTGTGTCCTGTGCATATGTGTCATGTGTCCTGTGCATATGTGTCATGTGTATATGTACTTGTGTCATGTACCTGTGTATATGTGCATGTACCTGTGTCCTGTGTATCTGTCATGTGTATATGTAGCTGTTTGCATGTGCATGTGTCTGTGTGTGTGTATCCTACCTGTGTCCTGTGCATCCTCCGTGCGCCGCTCTGCACCGATCACCGTGTAGTATTCGGCGGCCATTCACTGTTCAAAAGCCGTGCCGCCTCCTCGTCCAAAAAACTCAATTTCCCAGCAGTCAGCGGTCAGCCGATCACGGACATTCTCTCATCCTCATCCGGACGAGGATGAGAGAATGTCCGTGATAGGCTGTACACTGACTGCCTATCACAGACAAGGAGGTGCGGCTTTTAAACTGTGAGAGCCGCTGCCGAGTGCTATGTAGCACACGCTGGCCGCCGTCTGCCTGCATGACACGCTGATCATGTAGGCAGACGGCGGTGACTCGTGTATAAGTCGAAGGGGGCACTTTCAGCCTCAAAAAAGGGGCTGAAAAATTCGACTTATACACGAGTATATACGGTATACTTTTCTTCAGTGGTGGTAGCGTCATGGCGTGGGCATGTATGGCTGCTAATGGAACTGGTTCTTTTGTATTTATTGATGATGTGACTGCTGACAAAAGCAGTGTTTCGGGCAATATTATCTACTCATATTCAGCAAAAAGCTTCAGAACTCGTTGGATGGTGCTTCACAGTGCAGATGGACAATGACCCGAAGCATACTGCAAAAGCAACCAAAGAGTTTAAGGGAAAGAAGTGGAATGTTATGCAATGGCCAAGTCAATCACCTGACCTGAATCCGATTGAGCATGCATTTCACTTGCTGATAACAAAACTGAAGGGAAAATGCCCCAAGAACAAGAAGGGACTGAAGATAATTTCAGTAGAGGCCTGGCAGAGCATCACCAGGAATGAAACCCAACGTCTGGTGACGTCTATGCATTCCAGACTTCAGGCTGTAATTGACTGCAAAGGATTTGCAACCAAGTATTAAAAAGGCTGTATTTGACTGCAAAGGATTTGCAACCAAGTATTAAAAAGTGAAAGTTTGATGCATGATTGTTAATCTGTCCCATAACTTTTGGTCCCTTAAAAAGTGGGAGGGCACATATACAAACTGTTGTAATTCCTACACCGTTCACTTGATTTGGATGTAAATACCCTCAAATTAAAGCTTAAAGTCTGCAGTTAAAGCACATCTCGTTCGTTTCATTTCAAATCCATTGTGGTGGTGTACAGAGCCAAAAAGATTAGAATTTTGTTGATGTCCCAATATTTATGGGACTGACTGTATACATTTACATACATATACATATATATATATATATATATATATATATATATATATATATATATATATATATATATATATATATATATATATTAGGGCTGTTACTGATTAAAATTTTCGTGTTCGATGAATCGATTTTTTTTTAATCGATTAATCGACTAATTTTGATTAATTATAACGCACATACAGAACCAACTACTTTTAGCTGATTTAGCACCGTTGTTATGGCAATGGCCGAAGCCGGACATAGCGGGGCATGGCTAGGACATCACACGTCATAAACTCAGCCTCACCGTGCCCATAATCTCAGACTTACCGTGCCCATAATGCAGTCTCACCGTGCCCATAATCGCAGCCTCACCTTGCCCATAATGCTGTCTCACCGTGCCCCTAATCGCAGCCTTGCCGTGCCTATAATCGCAGCCTCATCATGCCCATAATGCTGTCTCATCCTGCCCATAATCGCAGCCTCACCGTGCCTATAATGGCAGCCTCACCGTGCCCATAATGCTGTCTCACCGTGCCCATAATGCAGTCTCACCGTGCCCATAATGCAGTCTCACCGTGCCCATAATCGCAGCCTCACTGTAGTCAGTGCCTGTGCCTGGATTACACAGTTTACAGGCATCTCCCACTGGGTGCTTCGGAGCATGAAAACTTTGGCCGCGCTATGAGAAAAGTCCTGCCCTCCTCCTAGATCAGCTTGTGTGATAGACAGAACACTGCGTCTATCACACGAGCTGATCTAGGAGGAGGACGGGACTTTTCTCACAGCTTGGCCAAAGTTTTCACACTCAGCTTGGAGACACACAGCGGGAGGTGCCTGCAGACTGTGTATGACATATAGTGGAGGAGGAGGAGAGAGCGGAGCGCTGCACTGCAGCCTCAACTTGCCCAAAGCGGCCCCAGGGCAGGCAGATCAAAAAAAATAACGATTAATCGAGGAATTAATCTTTAATTTCCACAGCCCTAATATATATATATGCAGGTTCTAAATAGTTTTCTAGCTAAAAAAAATACAGATTTTTACATGTGTGCGGAAATATCAGAATAGGTCCAGTTTCAAAGTAGTTGATGTTGAGACTATTCCAGTGCTCCAGCAAATATTTGTGGCTATTGTCCCTAATAAAATACACTCTAATACTTATTTTAAAATAAAACCTGCCTCATCTGTCTCTATTACATATTTGTCCTTATAAAGCTGCTTACATACTTTCCACCCACTGTGCATTATTTGTGGCTATTGTCCCTCAAATAATACACTCTAAGTTTAATTGCAAAACAAAACCTGCCTTGTCTCATTCTATTTGCTGCCCATTCAAGTGCTTGCATACCATCAAATTGCTGACCTATTACTACCAAACACATACCTTCAGTTTTTATTTTTTGCATACATACAGAAATAATTGGGGATACAGGGGTTGCGAGGGGTTTAGGGATTGTGGTTTTGAAATGTTTTTGTGCATTCTGTTTTAAAATTCTAATAAACTTTTAGGATAATGCAGTGTGGTTCTGCCAAAAAAAGAAGCTTGCAAACTATACTATTATATTGTTATGCCACTGGCCAATTTTATTCATTTCTATTGCCACTGGATAAAAAAAAAAAAAAAAAATCTGATCTTGAAGCCAAAACTACCTAAAAAAGCCTTTGAAATGAATCAGAATGGGGTGATATATATATATATATATATATATATATATATATATATATATATATATATATATACACACACACACACACACACATACATATATACACATATGAATCTAATTAAATCAATATAAAAGTAAAAAAAAAAAAAATCAATTACACATCCAAAATATGTAATGGCAAAACATACACTGCCATCACTGGCACTGTCCATGAAAATCACACTGGCAGCTGCCAAGCATAAAGGATTGGTGTTTTGCTATCACCTTCAAAGTCACTTTTCTTTCTTTTTAAATGTCCCCCATGGCAGTGCCCAGCTCCCCATTCCCTTTTTGGACAATAGCTTGGCTATTAGCCTTGGAAATAGGCAGAATTTAGTATATAGACTTAAATTGGGTTCACTGAAAAATTCAGGTTTCACTTATTTCAAGCAGGATTTGACCCAAGAATACAAATATTATGTATCCTATTTTGTTTTGCATCCGTTTACAGGTAGATGATACAGATCACAGGAAAAACTTCCCATATACCTGTAGTAAAAAGCCACTTATGTTTTCACTTCTTACACACTGGAACCCTTTGTGTAAATGAGTACAGCTGCATCACCCTTATGGTCATGGAGAAACCTGAGCAACTTATCTCCCTCCTGAATGACAACACCTGTTTCTTTCATGAAAGAAATACTGTAATGGATGAGTAAGAATGTGGCACTATACAGACAGGAATAAACTAAGATTTCTTTCACTTTAAGCTTTAGAAAATGAACTGAATCTGATTTTCGAACACTTTTGTAAACTTTATATTTTTTTTTAATCAATACGTTTTTATTGATTTTCAAGGTGTAAATTTTGGAAGCAATTCAAGCAAACAATGTCACAGAAAAGATGAAATATATTGCATAAAAGTGCCACTGTTTGCAATAAACAAATATTGCAGTAAAACGTAGTACAGTCTATACACTAATAGATCAAGGCGTTGGAGAAGGAACATAACAAGAGATAACAGTCAAAATATAATTGTAGGCAAAAAAAAAAAAAATACAAGAAGCAAAATAAATGGTGTTACATTACAGAGGGAAGAGCTCGGGTTGCATCCCTTGCAGTCCAGGGAGACACCCACACCCAAAAAAGAAAGAGCAAAAATAAACAAATAAAAGGAGGGGGGGGAAGGAAAAGGAGGGGAATGGAAAAAGGGGGGGTGGAAAAAGAGGGGGTGATGGAAAGGGAGGTGGAGACATTTCTACAAGGTCTTCAAGCCTCTTGCATGCAGCCATTACAAGATCAATGACTCAGCAAGGAAGTTGGCATATAGGACCAGGGTGACCAGACATTCCCGGGCTATTGTCCCTGGACCACATCCCCGGAAAGGGTTGCCACCTGTCCAGTATTGCCCCGGACAGTCCAGGCTCTGCCTCTCTGTCTCCTCCTCCTGTTGCCTCTCTCACCCCCGCCGCCTCCATGATCTCCTTTGCAGTCATTGGTTGCTGTCCTAGCAATTAATGACATGCTTTTTCTGGTGTTCACACTGCTTAGTGGGAGGTAAATAGCCCTAGAGCAGCTCCACCTCCCAGCTCCACTCCCAGCTCGGCTCTCACTCTTTCCTCCTTGGTTGCATTAGCTCCCGGGTCCTGCTGGTAAGGCAATCTGAATGGATGTGTTAAAGAGGGCAGGAGGCGCTGATATAAGGGGGGGGTCTCTCTGATCTCTGGAGGTCTCTAAGGAAGAGGGTGGGGGGGGAACTGATATAAGGGGACTGTGAGCTAATTGGGGCCTCTACTAACTGCTGATCTAATGTTTGGTGATCAACTATTAGATCAGCAGCACCCCCCTTAGAGAACCCCATTAGCTCACAGCCCCCTTATATCAGTAATGCCCCCACCCCTTCCTTATCAGTAATGCATGTCAGTGCCACCTGTCAGTGCCCATCATTGCCACCTCATCAGTGCCGCCTGCCAGTGCCCATCAGTGCCACCTACTAGTGCCCATAATTGCGGCCTATCAATGCCCATTATTGCCTCCTATCAGTGCTGCCTGTCAGTGCCCATCATTGCTGCAGTACTGCCTGTCAGTGCCCATCATTGCTGCATATCAGTACTGCCTGTCAGTGCCCATCATTGCTGCTTATCAGTGCTGCCTGTCAGTGCCCATCATTGCCACCTATCAGTGTCGCCTATCAGTGCCCATCATTGCCACATATCAGTGCCACCTATCAGTGCCCATCATTGCCACATATCAGTGCCACCTATCAGTGCCCATGACTGCCGCATATCAGTGCCCATCAGTGCAGCCTCATCAGTGAAGGAGAAAAATTACTTATTTACAAAATGTTATAACAGAAACTAAGGAAAACTCTTTTTTCAAATTGTTTTTTTTTTTTTTTTTGTTTGTTTAGCAAAAAAAAAAAACCCAGTGGCAATTAAATACCACCAAAAGAAAGCTCTGTTTGTGTGAAAAAATTTCATATAGGTACATGTTGTTACAATGCATTCTTTTGAGCTGGGTTTACACAGCCACAGGGAGCGGCTCACAGAAGGGGTCCGGCGCGTCCCTGTTCACCGTTTCAAGTCAGATTTTTTGGCAGAATTCAGACCTGAAACAGACCAGAAGACACACAGGACTCCTGTGCAATTTGCACTGGAGCTGCTCCGGAGATGTGTGAACCGGCTCCATAGAGAGCTGGTCACAATCTCCTGACATGCAAATTCTAGGCAGAGAAATCCACATCCAATTCACAATAGTGTGAACCCAGCCTTACTCTTCTGAATTGTAAATTTATATTGTTATTGTTGAACCAAAATTCTTTGGTAAGAAGAAAATACAAAATATACATTGAAAAAGTTTTACTCTATCTTATCTTCTTAACAATTGGTAGTTATATCCCAAAAAATTCTAAGAGGTACCTTTTTTTTATCTCATGGACGAAATGTGAGAAATAACCTATATATCATTAAAAAATCATTAAACACATACCACATACACTGCAGATATAATTTGAGGAAAATATGCTTATAAAACAGTTTACCATTTACCAATAAAAAAAAAAAAAAAAAAAATATGTCTCCAGATTTCATTTTACAAATCTGGTCAACTGCTATAGGACTCAATCCATGGTTTCCATATTTTTCAAAAACTTTTTTTTGTAAACTTTAATATCTTGTCAGTACAGAATGATTGTGTAGGTGTAATTAGTCATAGTATACTTGGAAGTATAGAAAGTTATACGTTTTTTTTAAACCTCAACTAAACTCTTACGAAATTTTCACCCATCATTTCAGAGTGTAAATAAATGACAGGTTTTCAATGTCTTACTTGTCATATCAGTGTAAGAATGCCCATCTGCCACTAATACAGAATGTCCCCACCAATAGCCCGTAGCTAAGGACTGTTGCTCCCTCTGTAAGAGCAGTGATCTTGCTGCAGTGGTCTAAAACTCATGTTCCCTGCCAATTGCAGAGCTATTGGCCTGACTTTGCAGGAAGGGTGTCAGATCACTGAGCTGTGCATACTTGCAACAGCTTTGGGGCATGCTGCAGATGCAGTTTTGCCCTAGCAAACCTAGTTTGTCGTTTACAAGATACTTTTTTGAAAATTTTCAGCTTTTCATATTTATAAAGTCAACAAAATATGAAGCCTAGCTAGTGATGTGAACCAAACCAAACTTAAAACAATTGTAAACCCAACATTTCAAATTCCTGGTATGTGCCTGCTGTAGCATGATCTTGTATGAAAAAAAGTCCAGTTTTCTTTGTATTGCTTCCTTTGTGTAAACTCCCTGGTGTTCCTGTCAGTCCCTCTGCTTTCCTATTAAAAACTGACCACACTAAGCAGGAGAACACACCATGCTCAGTTCTCTAGCCATGCTGGGAACTCAGCCTGCTCTCCTCCAATGATCAGACTTGTCCTGATACCCCCCCTGCACAACCTTTCACTGAGAAGCTTAGTGTACTGCAGTTTCTCCTCCCTTACCTCTTACGCAGCTGAAAACAGAGGGATTGTAATCACTTTGAAAAAAGGGGGAAAAGGTATTTATAATGTTTTTATATCTATGCACAAATGTTTTGCCTTTCATTTCTATTTTAAACTGAATGGGTTGCTTACAAGGTGAGGGTTTACAATAACTAAAGGCAAAACTTTTTTTTCTTTTCTTAGCTTTTGATAGAGTGGAGATTAGATTAGAACACCAGTCTGTTTTTATTGCTGTTAGTTGCCTGACTAATTTCAGTACTTTGAAACGCTGACCTGGAACAAGCATGCAGATCAGGAAAGCTAGCCTGATATCAGAACTCCTGATCTGCAAATATATTACAGGGACTTGGAAAGTACCAAAGCTTTTTAAATTGCATGATGGCCAAGAAATAGCATATTTTTCTGAAAGAGAAGTCAGGAATGGCAGCCCACATGCCTCCTACTTTAAGTACTGGCCTTTTATATAATAAACTAATATATATATATATATATATATATATATATATATATATATATATATATATATATATATATATATATATATATATATATATATATATATATATATAATTTTCTTACCCATATCCACTCATCCTCAGCATCGAAAGGCTGAATGTGTCTAAAAAAACTCAGGTAAGGTTTACTTGCCCAGCTCTCCCAAAGATGTGCATCATCTACTGGAGACCCGAACATAGGTTCTGATGCTTAATGGAAGGCTGTATAGTTGCTCTTCCATTCCAAGGAAAGTAGGTTAAAGTTGCTTGTCTACATTTAAAAAAATATTTTCTAGACTTATAATTAGACTAATAGCTGCCTTTATTGCATGCAGGATTCAATTTTTTGAAAGATCGCACTTTGACATAAATGTTCATGTTGCATCCCGTCAGTGTACATGTTACTTTGCTTCTCTAAAAAGAACCATAAATTAAAATTACACATGAAATGTAAGAATTAACTAGCAAAGTAAAAAGCATAACAGAAACGTACCTGATCCCATGTCTGGACATTGCTTGGATTTTCATAAATTAAAACATATCCAATGGCAAGCAGGCAGGCACAGATCACCAAGGAAAATACCTGAAGCCATTTTCGCACAAATGATTCTGTGTATACCAACACATACAAAGCACAGAATATCACCAGGGCCATGAATACTGTGATGATGAAGGCAAGATTTTGAGATGGGTCCTGTGGGAAGAGGACATTGATGTCAGAGAAGCAGGATTAATGCACACAATTATATCTAGCAGTCACTTACTCTCAAATGACAGCATAATAATCTCTGAATGAATCAGCAGTTTTTTTTGTTTTTTTTTACTATAAGGCCTCATGTACACTGCAGCTGATAAATGGACGTTTAGGAGCAGTCGGGCATTTTTTTCAGCTGCCCCTGAACTCTCCTCTTTTATCTTATCAGTACATGTACACAGGGTCATTTATAGTCATTTATAGGCAGTTGAGTTTAGAAGCATTTTTTGGAAAGCAAATAAAATGTGATCAGGACTGATGTTCAGGGGCATTTGAAATGTCAAACACCTGTAACAGCTTGTAAACATGTGTAAACGCGGTAACTCGCATTTAGCTACGTTTTGTTTGCAGGCGTTTTTCATTTTTGACTATTTGCAAACATTTAAAAAAAAAAAAAATGCTTCTAAACGCAGCTAAATGCGGTATCTAAACGTGGCAAAACGGACGTTTTCAAATGTCATTTACGATCAGTCAAGTTAAATCGTTCAGGGGAAGTTGTAAATCGTTCCGTGTACATTAAGCCTAAACCAGTCACAAACCTGTGCTATTCAAAGAGAGTACATGATGACAATTTTAAAACATGACATGTTAGGTATCTATTTACTAGGTTTAACATCATCTTTTATATTTTACAAAAAAATAGTGGGCTCCACGAGACAATATCTGTTAAGTTCTTATACAGACTCTGCTTAAATGTCAAAACGTGTCAAAACTGCTGGAGTATTTTACAGTATTCACTTTTTATCATACATTTTTAGTTAATCTTTCATTCATTTACCTGTTTGTCCTATCAAATGTTCCAAACCATATTTCATACACAAAGAAGTAGGTGCTTCCAATCTCTTTAGATTACCTGTTTTACTGTCTTTCCAAGTGTCAGTGAAAATCTACTACATGCAGTCCATAGATTTGTGTTGTTATGGGGTATTTTAAAATAATTATGATTAAAATTAATCAATTACATTGTTTTTAATTCAAGTACACCTTATAGCTCCTGTGTGTCAGGCACAAGTCTCAAAAAGTTTACAGAAGCCTCCCTTTTCCCCCTTTAGAGTAACTGTGCCTCAAACGCTCCTCCAAGACACTGCAGCTCCCAGTGGAAGGGTTTCAGTAGCAGAGGCAGTGCTGTCAATCCAGAAAGCAGTGGATAGGACTACATGTGGCCAGGTACAAGCTGCAGGCTTGTAGATCAGCAGTGAAAAAGCTCATAGCAATGCCCCCTGCAACAGCTTTTCATCCCACTGTAGATGAAGCAGATATAGCTTACATGAAGGTGACAATGCTGCTTTGAATTCTCGATCACTGCAACAGTATTATTACCCTGTCACCGTAAGCTGCACAAAGACTTCACTGGTAGGATCAACAAGTCTTTGTGAAACTTTAAAGGAGAGCGAAGGAAAACAAAAAATGCAGATGATGCAGCAGTTTTTGTTTTTTTTTAAATGGGAGGCCACAGTTCTACTGCAAGTCTAGGACATTATACATATTACCTAAAAAAAAAAAATTCATCTATAATGAAATATATGTATATCTTCCCATGGTCCCAGATGTAGACATGCGAAGGCTGGGGCCCAAGGGGCTCCCATGGAGGTGCCACGTAATTGTTAATAACGTGTTCCTAAAATAGTTGTTCTGCAATAGGAAATCAAGTAATTCACAAATAAATTAATTCTGGGCCCCCCATTTCTGGGTATTTAAGTTCCAATAAATATTTTACAGCTTTTAGACCCCAGTTGTGCGGTATCAACGTATAAAGTTATTCTACGTCAACACTAACAAGAAGGGTGTCTTCTGGTACCGATAGTCCTTCCAGTTTTAAGACTATATCTTTTGTGTCTTGTAAATATGATGGTAATTAACTAAGTCATCTCTTTGATCATATCATCCAGGTATTTACCTATGTGTTCCAGTGGGCCACCTACCACAGATACTATCAGCCTTCCAGGTGGTTTGATTGGGTTTTTGTGAATTTTAGGTATCACTGAAAATGTTGTAACATTGTACATGTCTACCTTAAAATAATTGTATTCATTTTTGGTTATTAAATCAACCTCGAGTGCCTCATGTAGCTTGCAGTTCAGTAAGTCCAATAGAAATGAGAAGGGATTTGTCAATAATTTTAAGCGTCACAGTTAGAGAATGGTTTCTGTATCTCTTCTTCATAGTCGAAAAATATTCATTAGGACAACATTCCTTCCCTTATTTCTTTTTATAACGATATGGGGTGCATTTTTTAGTTCATGGAGGGTTACTCTTTCCTCTTTGGGTAGATTATCCTGTCCTCTCTTCTCCCAGTTAATCTGAATAAAAGGTCTAAATGTACCAGATCTATAAAAAAAAGATTTAATTAAGCATTTTCTTTGATTTTGTCTTTAGTTTGGTTATTCTTTTCCAAGGGGGTGATTCTATATCGCCTGAATTGCTGTCAT
Organism: Aquarana catesbeiana; assembly: GCF_042186555.1. NCBI lineage: Eukaryota > Metazoa > Chordata > Amphibia > Anura > Ranidae > Aquarana > Aquarana catesbeiana. The sequence continues at coordinate 139,557,442 of NC_133334.1, forward strand.
CTGAGTCATTTTCATTTAATAAGCTGATTAATTCATTTAAAGCCTGTTTCACTATCACTAACTTCCTCTGTATCATTTATGATGTAATTTTTTTTATCATGATGCATGACTCCGGGGATTATTTTTCTTAAAAATAGATTTAGGTCTTTAAAGACCGCATATTCATCAATTTTAGATGAAGGTGAAAAGGAGAGTCCCTGTTGAAGAAGTTTAATATGTTTTTCCTCTAGTTTAAATTTTGATAGATTAAACTATTTTTACATCATTGGATGGGGATTCATTAGGAAGTTCAACCCCGTTTAGTTTTTTTGACTTCTTGTCTGTCTTGGTGTTTTTGTTTGGGAATTTCCTCTACAGTGTTTTTTGATTGTATTGCTCCTCCCTTTGGGCCCTGTTTCTGTGAGGAACTTACTTTGCCTTCCTGGTTTGCTTTCTCTTCTAAAAAAAATGACTGCTTTCTTTTGACTTTCTTCTTCACTGTCTGATGAGGATGGTCCTCTTCGATTGTGGGTGAACCTTCTTTGTCTCGATCTACTTTTACCTCTGACTATTGTGAGGTCAAATATCTTTCTTTTATTCCAATCCTCAAGATTCCTCCTAAATTCTTGTTGTTTAGAAATAATTAATAATAATTTCCACTTTAATGTGGAAATAAAATTACAATTGTAATGTCGTTCTCTAATTTATATGCCATTCCTTTCTGTAGATTAATAAAGTAAAGTTTAAATATAAAGTATCACCTTTATTGGAAGGTTTCATTTGACCAAAATGTCAATTCAATGATTACTCTCCAAGGCTGGGTTCACACTAGTGCGAATTGGATGGGGGCTTCCCCCATCCAATTCACATGACAGGAGAGTGCACCTGGCTCTCAATGGAGCCAGTTCCCACATCTTCATGTCGGCTGCCGAGCGGATTGCATGGGGGTCTGTGTGTCTTTGGCTCAGTTTCAGGTCTGAAAACAGGCAAAAATGCGGTCCTGCGTCCATGTATTCCAATTCAGAGATGCACTGGACCCCTGCTGTGAGCTGCTGTGAGCCGTGTCCGCACCAATACTACTTTCACACCGAGGTGCTTTACAGGCGCTCTAGCACTAAAAATAGCGCCTGTAAAGCACCTCTCCTGTCACTCCAGTGTGAAAGACCAAATGCTTTCACACTGGAGTGGTGCGATTGCGGGATGTTAAAAAAAGTCCTGCAAGCCGCATCTTTGAGGTGTTTAGGAGCGGTGTATACACCGCTCCTAAAGCACCCCTGACCATTGAAATCAATGGACAGCACCGCCAAAGTGCCTGCAAAGCACCATGGTAGCAGCGATTTGCGGGCTCATTTAACCCTTTATTTGGCCGCTAGCGAAGGTTAAAAGCGTGTGCTTTACCGCTGACGCCCCCGTGCCTCAGTGTGAAAGAGCCCAGCCTTAGAGAAAGGGTGCAAATGAACCTGAAAAAAAAAACTAACTAATAAACATAAAATACCACAAGTGTAAAGGGAGTATCAAACTTCCAATGCTCTCTGTCTCACCACCTTAGAGTGAGGGTGTGTATACCAAGCCAAGTAAATCAAACATCATAAGAACCAGCTGTATAGAACAGCCTGAAGAAAGTAAATAATAGCACCCTTGCAGCATAAGCTAGTTAAATAAACAACACTTTATTGGTAACAAGGTTAAAACCTCAATGAAATAAAAAGTTATTATATAGAAACACCTTCCAATAATGGGGTAACAAATTTGACCTGGCAAACTAAACATAAGCATCAGTGAGCGATGCTTAGATAACATAACAAACTGACACATTTTTAGACAGGTACATAGACATGTTTGTGTGCAATGTACTTACATACTTATCCAAGTCCTTAGAAAACACTACTAGTAAGGCCTGATTTCTGACAACAAAAGCAATAACTCAGCAAAAAGTAATTTCAAGAGATTAAAGCTGGCAATGCCCTAGAAGAATTTCATTTTAAAAATATTTGTTCAATTTTCTAATCATTAGTGGCGTCAAACTGATGTAGGTTTTTGACCATGACAGGAAAATTTGAATACGCGGCATAAAAAACTTTTTCTCTAACACATTTCTTACAGTACATGTGGCTTTCATTTGGGAAATTACATTAATTCCAAAATTGGATGTTAGAAACAATCAAAATAGTAAAGTACTTTTGAACGTCAGTCATCAAGTAATTGAAAATACTGAGAATGTGCACATGGACATTCATATAAACATCCATTTATAAATCTACTAGTGTTTGGCCAGCTTAACTCCCCCTTAAAATACAGGTCAGCAAAGGTGTTACAAGATATGAAAATGATCATTTCAAATGTCAGACAAAAAAAAGGTAAGAGTAGTTTGCAGTTGTGTCATATCTGTAGGTAAATTTAATGGAAAGTTAAAAACTTGTGCTATAGTCCAGAGATGCCTACATGAGTATGAGGTGACAGAGATATGAAGTAAGTGTGAGGTTTCAAGAAGTGCTTTGAAAGTGAAGAGTTCAGTGATAAGATGAGGAACTGAATTCCAGGATACAAGTGAAGCATTGGAAAAGTCAGAGTGTGTTATAAGAAATGATGAAAGGCGTAAGGTCTTGATAAAGCAAAGTCTGCAGATGATGATATATAGAACTTGGAAACCGTGTAGTATCCATCAGAGGAAAGACCCAATAGCAAACCAGTCAGCAAGAAAATCAAGTCTATAATCCAAATGATTGGTACTTCCAGTTGTAGGTAATGATCTACGGTCATTGAGGCCAGCTATGTTAAATAAATAAATGCATTGGTCACTGATATTTTAATGCAAACTAATTTATAACTATTTTTTTTTTCTTTGCAATAAACTTTTTATTGAAGATTTTAAGCATACATTGAGGTGCAGTGCGAGACAATACCATTAGAGTTCAAATCATCTCAATGAAAACAGTCACAAAGTTGTGGCCCCGAAAACTAAAACAATTATAGACAACTCTTATGCCTTGTACACACGGTCGGATTTTGTTCGGACATTCCGACAACAAAATCCTAGGATTTTTTCCGACGGATGTTGGCTCAAACTTGTCTTGCATACACACGGTCACACAAAGTTGTCGGAAAATCCGATCGTTCTAAACGCGGTGACGTAAAACACGTACGTCGGGACTATAAACGGGGCAGTGGCCAATAGCTTTCATCTCTTTATTTATTCTGAGCATGCGTGGCACTTTGTCCGTCGGATTTGTGTACACACGATCGGAATTTCCGACAACGGATTTTGTTGTCGGAAAATTTTATATCCTGCTCTCAAACTTTGTGTGTCGGAAAATCCGATGGAAAATGTGTGATGGAGCCTACACATGGTCAGAATTTCCGACAACAAGGTCCTATCACACATTTTCCATCGGAAAATCCGACCGTGTGTACGGGGCATTAGTTTGATACTAGGACGTTCCCTAAATCTACGGCATTGGTTTATAAAGGTTCAGTGGACATTAACTACTTCAATACGGGGTACTTATACACCTTCCTGCCCAGACCAATTTTCAGCTTTCAGTGCTGTCGCAGTTTGAATGACAATTGCGTGGTCATACAACACTGTACCCAAACTACATTTTTATCATTTTGTTCCCACAAATAGAGCTTTCTTTTGGTGGTATTTGATCACCTCTGTGTTTTTTATTTTTTGCTAAACAAATAAAAAAAGACCGAAAATTTTGAAAAAAATAAAAGTTTTGCTTTTGTTTCTGTTAAAAAATTTTGTAAATAAGTAAGTTTTCTCTTTTACTGATGGGCACTGATAAGGCAGCACCGATGAGGTGGCACCAATGAGCGGGCACTGACGATGGGCACTGGTAGGCGGCACTGATATGCACCACTGATGGGCATTGATAGGAGGCACTGATGGGTACTCATGGATGGCACTGATTGGCGACACTGAAAGGCTGCAAAGATGGGTTCTTATGGGTGGCACTGATAGGCGGCAATGTTGGGCACTGATAGGCGGCACTGATAGGCGGCACTGATATGAGGCACTGATAGGCATCCCTGGTGGCACTGGCAGTGGTAGGCATTGGAGTGGGCACTGATTGGCAGCTGCCTGGGCACAGATTGGTATTTCCCTGGGGGTCTAGGGGGCATACCTGGTGGTCCAGTGTGGATGGCCATCCAGGTGGTCCTGGGCGGCTTCCCTGGTATTCCTGGGTGGGATCCGAGGGGGGGCTGTGCTGACCCCCCCTTCAGGAGAGCAGCCACTCGGCTCTCCTCTACTCGCGTCTGTCAGACGCGAGTGAGGAAAAGCCGATCACCGGCTCTTCCTATTTACATCGTGATCAGCCGTGATTGGACACGGCTGATCATGTGGTAAAGAGTCTTCGTCAGAGACTCTTTACCTAGATCGGAGTTGCGGTGTGTCAGACTGACACACCGCAACAACGATCGCCGCGATGCGCGCACCCGGGGGCGCACAGCGGCTTAATATCCTGATCACGTCATATGACGTCCGGTCAGGATATTTAAACCACTTTGCCGCCGTTATTTTGCTATATGGCGGGCGGCAAGTGGTTAAGCAGGTGAAGGTTAAGGAGGGAGAAAGGTTGTGTCTCTGGCTTTACTGTCTTACATAGAGAGTGGTAGAAAAGACAAATGCTTGCTAGAAAGAAGGGAAAAGGGAGCTTCAAAGTTCCAGGACAGGATGCTAGGGTCAGATGGGGAAGGGGGATGGGACTGGGGATAGGTCCCTGCTGCAGGAACGCTAGGGCCGATATCCACCCTATCTGTCTTAATACCGTGTATTGCCCCCTTTAACATCAATGACAGCTTGAAGTCTTTTGTGGTATTTGTGGATGAGGCTTTTTATCTTCTCAGATGGTAAAGCTGCCCATTCCTCTTGGCAAAAAGCCTCTAGTTCCTGTAAATTCTTGGGCCGTCTTGCGTGACCGTTTGAGATCTCCCCAGAGTGGCTCAATAATACTGAGGTCAGGAGACTGACATGGCCACTCAGAACCTTCACTTTATTCTGCTGTAGCCAATGATAGGTCGACTTGGCCATGTGTTTTGGATCATTGTCATGTTGGAATGTCCAAGTACGTCCCATGCGCAGCTTTCTGGCTGATAAATGCAAATGTTCCTCCAGTATTTTTTGATAACGTACTGCATTCATCGTGCCAACGATTTTGATCATTTTCCTGTGCCTTTGTAGCTCACACATCCCCAAAATATCAGCGATCCACCTCCGTACCTTTCATCATAGGCCTTGTTGACTCCTCTCCAAATGTAGCGTTTATGGTTGTGACCAAAAAGCTCAATTTTGGTTTCATCACTCCAAATGACTTTGTGCCAGAAGGTTTGAGGCTTGTCTCTGTGCTGTTTGGTGTATTGTAAGTGGGATACTTTGTGGCATTTGCGTAGTAATGGCTTTCTTCTAGCAACTCAACCATGCAGCCCATCTTTCTTCAAGTGCCTCCTTATTGTGCATCTTGAAACAGCCACACCACATGTTTTCAGAGAGTCCTGTATTTCAGCTGAAGTTGTTTGTGGGTTTTTCTTTGCATCCCGAACAATTTTCCTGGCAGTTGTGGCTGAAATTTTAGTTGGTCTACCTGACCATGGTTTGGTTTTAACAGAACCCCTCATTTTCCACTTCTTGATTAGAGTCTGAACACTGCTGATTCATACCCCTTGAAATTTTCCAAATTTTGTCATGTTACAACTCAAAACGTATATATGTATATGTATTTTATTGTGATTTTATGTGATAGACCAACAAAGAAGTGGCACATAATTGTGAAGTGAAAGGAAAATGATCAAATAGGAAATATCTGAAAAGTGTGGCGTGCATTTGTATTCAGCCCCCTGAGTCAATACTTTGTAGAACCACCTTTCGCTGCAATTACAGCTGTAAGTCTTTTTGGGTATGTCTCTACCAGCTTTGCACATCTAGAGAGTGAAAATTTTGCCCATTCTTCTTTGTAAAATAACTCAAGCTCTGTCAGATTGGATGGAGAGCGTCTGCACAGAAATTTTAAAGTCTTGCCACAGGTTTAGGTCTGGACTTTGACTGGGCCATTCTAGCACATGAATATGCTTTGATATAAACCATTTCATTGTAGCTCTGGCTGTATGTTTAGGGTCATTGTCCTGCTGGAAGGTGAACCTCTGCCCGTCTCAAGTCTTTTGCAGACTAACAGGTTTTCTTCTAAGATTGCCCTGTATTTGGCTCCATCCATCTTCCCATCAACTCTGGCCAGCTTCCATGTCCCTGGTAAAGAAAAGCATCCCCACAAAAGGATGCAGCCACCACCATGTTTCACGGTGGGGATGGTGTGTTCAGAGTGACGTGCAGTATTAGGTTTCCACCACACATAGCGTTTCGCTTTTAGGCCAAAAAGTAAAATTTTGGTCACATCTGACCAGAGCACCTTCTTCCACATGTTTGCTGTGTCCCCCACGTGGCTTCTCGCAAACTGCAAACAGGACTTCCTATGGCTTTCTTTCAACATTGGCGTTCTTCTTGCCACTTTTCCATCAAGGCCAGATTTGTGAAATGCATGACTAATAGTTGTCCTGTGTACAGATTTTCCCACCTGAGCTGTGGATCTCTTCAGCTCCTCCAGAGGTACCATGGACCTTTTGGCTGCTTCTCTCCTTACTGGCTTGTCAGTTTAGGTGGACGGCCATGTCTTGGTAGGTTTGCAGGTGCCATACTCTTTCCATTTTCGGATGATGGATTGAACAGTGCTCCATGAGGTGTTCAAAGTTTGGGATTTTTTTTTATAACTTAACCCCGCTTTAAACTTTTTCACAACTTTATCCCTGACCTGTCTGGTGTGCTCTTTGGCCTTCATGATGCTGTTTGTTCACTCAGGTTCTCTAACAAACCTCTGAGAGCTTCACAGAAAAGCTGTATTTATACTGTGATTAAATCATACAAAGGTGGACTCTATTTACTAATTAGGTGACTTCTGAAGGCAATTAGTTCCACTAGATTTTAGTTAGGGGTATCAGAGTAAAGGCCGAATACAAATGCACGCCACACTTTTCAGATATTTATTTGTAAAAAAATTTGGAAAATAATTTACACTTTCCTTCCATTTCACAATTATGTGCCACTTTGTATTGGTCTATGACAAACAATCCCAATAAAATAATTTTACGTTTTTGGTTGTAACATGACAAAATGTGTAACATTTCAAGGGGTATGAATACTTTTTCAAGGCACTGTATATATATATTTAAAAAAATATATATGCACTTAATGGATAGTTTTAATATAACCACCCAGATGCCACCCAAACGTGCCCCCCCGGCACTAAAAGTACGAACATATATGTGAAAGGGGGGCGCTATTTAAACAGTAACATTGTTTATAATCAATGTCCAAAAATATAATTATAATGCTCTTGTGAATATACAAGTTAATTCACTTCTAAAACCTGTGTTGAAGTTCAGTGAACAACCAATGACACACAAACGTTGACTAAGTGCTCCAATAACAATGTGCACTATAAAGTTCATTCAAGTGCTGAATAAATCTGTTTGCCACATCAATATTTCTTCACCCTATAGTGGTGCTCCCTCACCAGAAATGATTGACCTCTTGTATAGATAAGCAGGTCACAAAGCACGTCATATGGTAAAATAAAAGTTTACATTTTATTCTATATCATTTGTCCTGTTTAAAATGACAGTAAAATTATGATTTTGGTACAACGCATTGTAAAGCTTGCTTTTTTTTTTTTTTTTTTAAAGGAAAAGTGTGGGAAAAAAAAAATAATAATAATAACAATACTAATATTATATATATATATATATATATATATATATATATATATATATATATATATATATATATATATCAAATAAATATAGATGATAGATGCTTACCTACTTGCTTGCTGCAAGCTGTTCGCCGCTGGCTCTAAGCCTGAGACTCAGCGATCACCTGATCATGACTGTCAATGACTACTCTCTGTTCTGCCTGTCTGCTCAGGAGCGCCCGGCTGCAGAGGGGGCAGGAGCAGCTGGCTCAGGCTCTCAGCGCTCTGCATGCACACAAACACAGCCACCTATTTTACTATTGACTGTTTTTGAAACCCTCTCCATTTATTCATCAATTCACAAGTTAGCACTACACTCTATAATTTGTTTATACTTATACGGACACTGCATCTTTCCCCATCAGAACACTAAGATTTCACTAGGAGGTTATGACGATGGCTGGCCTTGCCATTCAGGAATTAGTGTGGAAAGGACATGGTAAAAACAGCAGTTTCTACAGAACATAAAAAAGGTAGGATTCTGCAACAAAAAGTTTGTTAAAATCTATGCAATGTATATAGATCACCCAGATGGTATTGTTTTTGTTTTGTTTGTTTTTTTAACTAAAGTGAATTTTTACTTTAATATGTACATAAACAGCCTACATGTACTGCATGTATTCTTTAAAAGTGATGTATTTTTTTTTAGAATCATACTTATCTAGGTGGATGCAGCATCGGTCCAATGCTGCATCTGTCCCCCGACGCCTCTAACACTGAGAACCCGAGCGATCTAACACCATCGATGGCTCGGTTCTCACAGCTCCGTGAGCAGAGAGCCGGTGACTGTTAGTCAGCAGCTCTCTGATCTGCCCCCTGCGCTCACTGGAGCGCTGGGCTGTGGAGGGGGTTGGAGCGGCCGGCTCAAGCTGTAAGCAGCTCGCCGAGAGACTGAGCCAAGTCCCGGTCCAGGCATGTGGGCAGATCCCTTGTCATGATCTTGCTCGAGCCTGGACCGACTCTGTGACGTCAGCCCGCTGTCCGCTTAACCACCTCAATACAATGCACTTACACCCCCTTCCTGCCCAGACCAATTTTCAGCTTTCAGCTCTCACAGTTTGAATGACAATTACTCAGTCATGCAACAGTGTACCCATATGAAACTTGCATCCTTTTTTCACACAAATAGAGCTTTTTTTGGTGGTATTTAATCACTAGTGGGTTTTTTATTTTTTGTGCTATAAATAAAAAAGACCGTAAATTTTGTGAAAAAAATGCCTTTTTCTTAGTTTCTGTCATAAAATGTTGCTAATTAGTAATTTTTCTTCATAAATTTTGGCCAAAATTTATAATGCTACATATCTTTGGTAAAAATAACCCAAATTAGTGTATATTATTTGGTCTTTGTGAAAGTTAGAGAGTCTACAAACTATGGTGCCAATCACTGAAAATTGATCACATCTGATTAGGCCTTCAGTACATCAGGTGAATCTCATTTCTTGAGACACTAACAAGTCAGGAAAGTACAAATACCCCCCAAATGACCCCTTTTTAGAAAGAAGACATTCCAAGGTATTAAGTAAGCAGCATGGTGAGTTTTTTTTAAGTTGTAATTTTTTCCCACAATTCTTTGCAAAATGAAGATTTTTTTTTTTTTTTTTTTACAAAATTGTCAAATTATCAGGTTATTTCTCACACACAGCATATGCATACAACAAATTACACCCCAAAATACATTCTGCTACTCTTCCTGAGTATGGCGATACCGCATGTGTGAGACTTTTACACAGCCTGACCACATACAGAGGCCCAACATTGAAGTAGTACCTTCAGGCGTTCTAGGAGCATAAATTACACATCTCATTTCATTCCTACCTATCACACTTTTGAAGGTCCTTGAGCACCAGGACAGTGGAATTACCCACAAAATGACCCCATTTTGGAAAGCAAACACCCCAACGTATATTCTATGAGGCATGGGCTGCAAATAGGTACTCAGGTACTCTGATGGGCTGCAGACAGGTACTCGGGTAACTTGATGAGCTGCAGACAGGTACTCGGGTAACTTGATGGGCTGGAGACAGGTACTCGGGCAACTTGATGGCCTGGTGACAGGTACTCGGGCAACTTGATGGCCTGGTGACAGGTACTCGGGCAACTTGATGGCCTGGTGACAGGTACTCGGGCAACTTGATGGCCTGGTGACAGGTACTCGGGTAACTTGATGGCCTGGTGACAGGTACTCGGGTACTCTGATGGCCTGGTGACAGGTACTCGGGTACTCATATAAACTGTGACAGGTACTCATATAAACTGTGACAGGTACTCAGGTACTCATATGGACTGTGACAGGTACTCCGTTACTCTGATGGCCTGGTGACTGGTATTCGGGTACTCTGATGGCCTGGTGACAGGTACTCGGGTACTCATATGGACTGTGACAAGTACTCAGATGAACTATGACGGGCACTCAGGTACTCAGATGAACTATGACAGGTACTTAGGTAGTCGGGTACTCAGATGGACTGAGACAGGTACTCTGATGGACTGACAGGTACTCGGGTACTCTGATGGACTGTGACAGGTACTCATATGGACTAACAGGTACTCAGATGAACTGTGACAGGTCCTCTTTATTGGGGGGGCACAATCAGTGTGATTGGTGTATTCTCTAAGCGGTAACGAGATGTTACCGCAATCTCCCTCTCACACACGATCGGTGTGTGAGGAGGAGAACCCGGTAACATCTCATTACCCCGATTTGTTGACATTTAGTGATCGGCTGTGAAAGGATTACAGCCGATCATGTGGTAAACAGCCGCCGGACAATGGCTGTTTACCAGCGTCAGTGACTAGCAGTGTTCCCGGGAACATGCCGTCACCGACGTAATTGCTTATGCGCCGTGCAGATTGGGGCAGTACCACCTGTGATCGGCCGTGACTTCATCACGGCCGATCACGTGGTAAACAGCCATGCCCAATGGCTATTCCCGCCCCCCTCGGTGACACGCTGCCACCAAAGGAACAGAGATGCGCGCGCACACGATCGCGTGCATTCCCTGTTTAAATGGAGGGATGTCATATGGCACCCTCCCAGAACGGGAGCCGCGCCACTTGGCCATTATATGACAGCCGGTGGGCGGCAAGCGGTTAAAAAGGGTCACAGGAGTACGGAACAAACTGCACTCCTGTGATCCATAGGAGAAGTACATCAAATTGAGCTTTGGTTGTACTTTTCCTTTAAAAGTTGTAGAAAGAAAAAGTTATAGAGTTGGGGCTTCAAAGCATGTGGTCTTCATCTAATTTGCTTTCTAAAGGGTTTCTATTTTTTTTTTTTTTTTTTTATTGTGACCATGAAATGTATGCATATTGTGAATGTGAGCTCATCCTGCTGCACTTTTTCCCCGTTTTTATAAATCATGCGGTTCTCATGTAGTACCAAATCCATTTCCAAGAATTTTTTTTCTTTTTTTTGCTGTCTATTTTGATTTCTGCAGAAACTTGCTTCTGTCAGCAAAGAGTAGGTCAAAACTTAAGGAAAAACTGTCTCACACTTTGATTCATCTCACTTTTTTATACCATTCCATTATGAGGAAAGGAAGGATTTGTTTGAATTTGGTTGGTATGGCCTATGCATAAATGTTCTGTTTCTATATTGACTGTGTAGTCTAATTACTGCTGTATTATATCCTACACGGCCACAATGAAATTTTGATTGGCTGATATAGGAAGCACAGGTATGTAGCACTAACTCTCGGAGGAGCTGCTGGTTTATTGCCGTCACCTTCGCTACCTCTATTTCACCAGAACCGGGTCTAGGGTTCCGTTGAGTTTATCGCCACACGGTGTAGGCACCGGACACTTGAGTATCTTTTCCAATGCTTTAATAAACAAAAGTTGAAGGAAGTAGCAGGAAAGAGGTAGAAGGAGAGTTGCAGGGAAGTTCAAATACCTTTTCTTGGTGTAGTATTTGGAATTTAGACTTGTAGATGAATGTACTATCTCTTTAGAGTTGAATCTTTGCTCGCCCTTATAGGTTTCTTCCACTAACCTAGCAGCCAGTACGCAGCATGAACAAAAGTCTCTGCCACAGACTTGATTGGAACAAAACCCGTACGATCCTCTGCCACAGGATGTAATGGTTTATGATGAATAGCAAACACAGCACTAGAACCTTTAAGCCGACCCGGCAATACTATGCGGTAGGGTTACTTTAGGATACGTCCTTCAACTGAGTCACCAGGCCCCTCTCCAGACCAGCACTCTGCATGATCCTTCCATGACGGGTCCTCCCCTGGGATCTTCTCAGTTGTCCAGCTTCTTCCCTCTAGGACAGACAGCCCAGGACCATTCCCCTGCCGCCGTGGTAGGCCCCAGACAGGCTTCTGGGCCCACCCACACGCTGCAGCAACGTGGGCCTCCCGGACGGAGGACCACGAGGTAGTACTCCTAGCACATACCTGTCGGCCAGCAGGGCCAGCAGGTGGAACGAAACAAACCCTAAAACATGGCGTCTGTCCCATAAATACCCTCTCCCAGAATGCAACTCAGAGGACCTCCTCCACCGAGTTATCTCTGGAACAGAGGAGCACTCATACACTTTAGCGCGTTGCCTTTCCAACACCGACCCATGGTGACAACGACACCCACAGGCACAGTGCGAAACTACATGCATCTCAGCCAAGCTGGAACAGAGGCAAATAGTGGTTGCATTCTTTTTTTTTTTTTTTTTTTAAACTGGTGATCCTTCCAAAAACACACTTACTGTCACAATGGCTATGCTCACTCATTGTACTGTATCAATAGAAGATCAGCATTGTCATCCTAGGCTGCTCTGCTGATGTGGACTACAAACAAACATTCTCCTCTCTTCATCCTCATTACATGGAGGTGGGGAGTGGGTTCTTTAGAGAAGATAGCCGACAAGGCCGTTTTAGATTTTAGTTCAGCTCAAAGATCAACAGGTATATTATCTACAGTGCCTTGCAAAAGTATTCACCCCCCTTTTACCTATTTTGTTACATTACAGACTTTAGTTCAATGTTTTTTTTTAAATCTTAATTATATGTGATAGATCAGAACTCAATAGTCTAAGTTGGTGAAGTAAAATTAGAAAAATATATACATAAAACTATTTTTCAGAAATAAAAAACTGACAATTGGCATGTGCGTATGTATTCTCCCCCTTTGTTATGAAGCCCATAAAAATCACTAGTGCAACCAATTACCTTCAGAAGTCACATAATTCGTGAAATGATTCCCACCTGTGTGCAATCTAAGTGTCACATGATCTGTCATTACATATACACACTTTTTTGAAAGGCCCGATAGGCTACAACACTTAAGCAAGAGGCACCACTAACCAAACACTGCCATGAAGACCAAGGAACGCTCCAAACAAGTAAGGGACAATGTTGTTGAGAAGTACACGTCAGGGTTAGGTTATAAAAAAATATCCAAGTCTTTGATGATCCCTAGGACCACCATCAAATCTATCATAACCAAATGGAAAGAACATGGCACAACAGCAAATCTGCCAAGAGACGGCCGCACACCAAAACTCACAGACCAGGCAAGGAGGGTATTAATCAGAGAGGCAGCACAGAGGCCTAAGGTAACCCTGGAGGAGCTGCAGAGTTCCACAGCAGAGACTGGAGTATCTGTACATAGGACGATAATAAGCCGTACGCTCCATAGAGTTGGGCCTTATGGCAGAGTGTCCAGAAGAAAGCTATTACTCTCAGCAAAAAACAAAATGGCACGTTTTGAGTTTGCAAAAAGGCATGTGGGAGACTCCCAAAATATATGGAGGAAGGTGCTCTGGTCTGATGAGACTAAAAGTGAACTTTTTGGCCATCAAAGAAAACGCTATGTCTGGCGCAAACCCAACACATCACATCACCCAAAGAACACCATCCCCACAGTGAAACATGGTGGTGGCAGCATTATGCTGTGGGATGTTTTTCAGCAGTCGGGCATGGGAAACTGGTCAGAGTTGAGGGAAAGATGGCTGGTGCTAAATACAGGGATATTCTTGAGCAAAACCTGTACCATTTTATGTGTGATTTGAGGCTAGGATGGAGGTTCACCTTCCAGTAGGACAATGACCCCAAACACACTGCTAAAGCAACACTTGAGTGGTTTAAGGGGAAACATGTAAATGTGTTGGAATGGCCTAGTCAAAGCCCAGACCTCAATCCAACAGAAAATCTGTAGTCAGACTTAAAGATTGCTGTTCACAAGTGCAAACCATCAAACTCGAAGGAGCTGGAGCAGTTTTGCTAGGAGGAATGGGCAAAAATCCCAGTGGTAAGATGTGGCAAGCTCATAGAGACTTATCCAAAGCAACTTGGATCTGTGATAGCCGCAAAAAGTGGCTCTACAAAGTGGCTCTATAAAGTACTTTAGGGGGGTGAACAGTTATGCACATTGACTTTTTCTGTTAATTTGTCCTATTTGTTGTTTGCTTCACAATATAAAAAAAAAAAATCTTCAAAGTTGTGGGCATGTTCTGTAAATTAAATGATGCAAATCCTCAAACAATCCATGTTAATTCCAGGTTGTGAGGCAACAAAACACGAAAAATTCCAAGGGGGTGAATACTTTTGCAACGCACTGTATTTGCAGAAATGTACTTAGTTTCAAAAAAAGAAAACTAATATGGTCGCCATGTCCAAGGACTGATAAGCTGCAATATATATTATAGTTTTTGCTTTCTCTACGATTAAGCCGAACGTGAGCGAAACATGTCAGAGAGGCCTGACTGATGGGTGACGATTTATGCTCAAAGGAGTTGTAAAGGCAGAAGGTTTTTTTTATCCTAATGCATTCTATGCATTAAGATAAAAAAAACGTCTGTGTGTATACAGCCTCCCCAGCATCTGCTAATACTTACCTGAGCCCCATCTCTCTCCAGCGATGTTCACGTGTGTTTTAGCCATCCGGGACTCTCCTCCTGATTAATTGGCAGCCACGGGAGCCAATGGCGCCGCTGCTGTGTCTCAGCCAAAGTTAGGTAGCCAATAAGAAGAGAGAGGGGGCAGGCCAGGTCGGGGCTCCGTGTCTGAATGGACACACGGACCTGTGACTCATCTTTGGTGCCCCATAGCAAGCAATATTATATTTTTGTACCATTTAAAAGCAGGCCAAGCATCAGACAGATTATTTCATTCTAAGTGCATGCAAGCTAAGTACTGAGTACTGTGATATAGGGAATCAAACGGTGTAGAGCGATTTTTCAGTAAGTCCACGTCAGTCAGGACTTACATAGCAGCTCGCTTTTATTAAAGACAAAAACAGGTTCAATGAAAACAAACAATTTCCCACGCAAGGTTTTGTCAGTTTTGCATCAGTCCAACAAAATTTTTCAACCTCCTGGATAACAAGACTTTATTGCCCCCGAAATGGTCTCTGCCCAGGCTTACCATGCAGGCTTCTTTAACTTCCCATCGAACAAAATTGCCGCTTGGCTGTACAAGTTAATGCTTTGAGACACCCAGTCTCACAGAACCCAGGCTTTGCATCTCTCTCACGGTTTCCTTGGTTATCTTAATCGCAGCCCCGTGCTGCACAGGCAGACACCCTGAAGTCTTGCTAAGAGCCCACTTGACTCCTTTGCCGAGACCTCCTGTCCCCTGGCTGGAGCCCAGAGCTACTGAAATATGTTAGCTTATAATGGCTGTGCACATCTGCATGCACACACACACAAGGCTTCTTTCAACCCAAATCTCTGTTAAGCCCTCGGACTCTAGCCTCGGCATTACCAAACCCAGAGAACACTAACAAGCCAGTCTTCTGCACTCAGAAGCAACACTCCAGACCCCTCAAACTGTAACCTTGAGAATCCTGTGTGCCCTCTGCCTACACTGTAACCTAGTCTGAGGGTCTAGCACTGTCACAGTACATGTAACACATATAGGTATTTATTACCTCTCACAGAGATTACAGTACTCCCCCTGACAAAGCCTTCATCTACTTTTTCTCCAGAAGGGCAAAGCCATCTTTGTTCAAGCAACATCCAGAGACGCAACTTATTTACTGAACTGAGATGAAGATGCAGAGATTATATAATTATGTAAATACTGGTAAGAGGCAGTTCACAGATACAGCAACCTAGGCACACAGTGGGTGTCCAGGAGCTGCAAACATATTAAAGCCCATTGTTCTTATCAGCTGACTTTTCTATGTTTAGTAGAAGGGATTTGGGCAGCTATACAGCCTCCCCAACACTTCTGTATTCCTCCTGAGCCAGCACTCAATAAGTCCCTCTGTGAGTCCCAAGAGATGACAGAGGACATTATCTGTGTGTAATGCTCACTGACCCCAAAAAGTGCCCAGTTCTGAGCACTTCTGGGTCAGCACTGTCAAAACACTGACTCAGTGGCCAGGTTAGTTACAAAACTGAGCTCTTGGTCCTAGATTTTTTGGAATGCTGCTAGACAAGGCATCAGAGGTCTAACAGACCCCTGATGTCCTCATAAACAGTACCTGTTTTTACTGCCACGCAGTGGATAAAACTAAACCTCAAATTTAATTTTTTTTAAATTTGTATCAGAAAAAAAAGAAGAGAAATATGAATAGAATCCCATAGGCCCTACACAAAGACACATACATAAATGAAGTCCAATGTGCAAAACTGTTGCTGGCAACAACTTACATTACCAGTGACAGGATCTCTAAATATTGGCAAAGAAATGCTCACCTCTCTCCACAATGCATCTCTATCATTGTCCAGAACATGGCATTACTTTTTTACAGCATATCAGCTAGCAAGAGAGAGATGCCATGGAAAACGAGGAGCATTTTTCAGCTCTTGTGTAGCGATCCTCTCGCCAGTTTCATGATCATAACATTTTATAATGTGTCCCCAGTTTACAGTTTTGGGCATTGTCATTTTCTGCAGTTTCTCAAGTGTTTTCATTTGTACAGCTAGATATTTGGTATCATATGTAAATAAAGACAGCACTTTACCCCCAATGTGTAATCAAATACAATAGTGAAAAAAACATAAGAATATAAAAATAACACATAAAATATGTCACAGTGCGTCCACACATGGAAATAAGTGAAATAGTTCCAATATAATTCAACAAAGTCCAAAGTATATAATATGTACCACTTTTAAAATAATGCAGTGCTCTACCAGGAGTTCTTCCATCTCTCCACATTGCAAAAAAAAAAAACCTTTCGTTTAAAGCTTACTAAAATACTATAACCATCAGCATATGAATGGTAATGATAGGCATGTGTAAATAACTCCCGGTTACTCCATTCCGCCATGACACTCAGATTAGCCACAAAAGACAACATTCCAGGGTATAATACCCTTGCTGCAGTGCCCTGGTTGGTGTGAATCAGCCCTTATACTTCCCCACTTTATTCAAACCAGTGTCCTGTAGACCCGTGACAGCTCCTCTGGAACCATTAAGTCCGAGATGCCTAAACTGTTTAGAGCCCTTTCACATGGGCTGTCCGATCAGGTCTGCCTGTCAGTTTTTCAGGCGGAACCTGATCGGACCCTCTAGTCTCCCCTATGGAGCAGCGGATGTCAGTGGACACCCGCCGCCATGTGATCCTGCCCGCAAAAACAGTTGGATGGTGGTCCTATTTTTCATCCATCCGGTGGATCGGATCAGATGGAAACAGACAGGCGGTCCCCTACCATCCAATTTCCCTATAGAGGAAAGCGGGACTGTGTCCGTTCTGCACAGTGGAGCAGACTCAAAACTGTCATCTGCCTGCACAGCGGGGATCAGCGGAGCTAAGCAAGCAGAATCCGCTACACGGAGGCGCCCATGTGAAAGGGGCCTTACATTGGGAAGAGTCTGATAGTACTTTTTGCACTTTATCTGCACTTGATGCTATATATATATATATACACACATACATATATACACACACACACACACACACACTTTATTTTTATTGTGATATTATACTACACTTTAGGCGTGGTGTATTTATATTTATGTTGATTTTTGCACTTTATATAGATATATGACTAATTGTTGCACTCTGATTGTATGGCATTGCAAGTGGGTATCTTTACTGTACCATTTTGAGCTTTTTGGGGTCTCCTGTATTCTTAACTCTCTGAACTAGAATTGAGTTTTGGAATATTTGTAAAAATGATCTAGCACACAACATTTTTTCCCAAACATCCCAGAGCCTATCCCTGAGATGAAATTGTTAGCCCGCCACACTACTTTGAGGGTCATTCTGCAAATCCCAAGAGGATGAGTGCCACACACACACACACACCCCCCAAAGAAAAGTCGCACAAAATAGGCAAAAAGAAAGAACTGACTGAAAGAAGAAATAATCAATACAAAAATGTATGACAAAATACAGACTAAACTCTACTCTGTAATTACTGGCATATATATTATATAGGCTCTGTGGGTTATTCAGTTTACTCATTTGTTCTCAATAAGCCACAAAATCTTTTTAATCCATATTTGCCAGTAAAATGAAGGATGAGTCAATAAACCAGAGTTGATGAAGAGCTAGCTACTGGCTGTCATTATTAGGAGGCTAGCATCATTTTTGTATTCTGAACTATATTTGTGATTCACCCGATTACTCTCAAAAGTCTGTTGTAACCACTATGCTATTTCAAATCTTCTCTTCTGACCAATGCTGACCTAAAGCAGGAGGCAGCTGACTGCATGTTAGCAGCTACTGAAAGACAGGGCCTTACCAAATATCTGATTGGTGATAAAAGTTCCTCTCTGCTGTAGAGCTGCCAAGTTTTAATTCATGCTCAGGTACATTCACTGATTAGCTGGGGTAACTAAACCTCATTGTGTCCAATATTAGCTTGGAAAACTAAGAAGTGCATATATACCCAAATGGAGCGTGTCCATTAAAGGATAAGTTCACCTTCGGGAACATGTTACATGTACCACCCGTTTTTAGGGTGTAACATGTTCCTGGATCCACTTCCTTTGTGTTACAGCAGTACAGGGAGTTTCCCCTTACCAGCTGTCACTTTATGAAAACAGCGTGGGGCTCTGCTCACACGGCTGCGTCATTCATTCACAGTTTTGTGAGTTCTGTGAATGAATAAACTACAAGTACCGACATCCTTTGTGGCTGTTGGCTTGTAGTTCTCAATGAACTAGCACGGTGCTGTTGAGCTCTGTGGTAGTGATTGATTCTTCCTGTCAGTGTGAAAAGCTTACACTGACAGTCTGCAGGAGGCCTGCATGGCACCAGCAATCTGCTGATCGCTAGTGCAATGCTTTCCAGGCTCCTTAAAAAAAAAAATTTCGACAACATTCCGACAACAAAATCCTAGGATTTTTGCCGACAGATGTTGGCTCAAACTTGTCTTGCATACACATGGTCACACAAAGTTGTCGGAAAATCCGATCGTTCTAAACGCGGTGACGTAAAACACGTACGTCGGGACTACAAACGGGGCAGTGGCCAATAGCTTTCATCTCTTTATTTATTCTGAGCATGCGTGGCACTTTGTGCATCGGATTTGTGTACACACGATCGGAATTTCCAACAACGGATTTTGTTGTCGGAAAATTTTATATCCTGCTCTCAAACTTTGTGTGTCGGAAAATCCGATGGAAAATGTGTGATGGAGCCTACACACGATCGGAATTTCCGACAACAAGGTCCTATCACACATTTTCCGTTGGAAAATCCGACCATGTGTACGGGGCATAACTCACTTGCTCTGCAGCTCATCCATTGCAAAAACATCTTGCAGTCTTTTTTAATGAGTGCAAGGCATTCTGTAATTGGACGTGGTGTAGATGAACAACATGATCTCCCATCCTCCAATCATAGAACACCTTGCATCCACTGAAAAAAATGCTGCAAAGCAATCACTGTGATCTGTGCACTACAGACAGAACTGTAAGTTTAACTTGGCGAAGCTCTGCGCTGACTGTAAGAGAATTACATACAGTGGGTATAGAAAAGAATCGCCCCTCTTTAAAATAATCACATCTTGTTGCTTTGCAGCCTGTCATTTTTTTTGAGGGGGAGCGGGTACCTATTTTGACAGGTACCCACTCCCACTTCTGCTCGGATTACCTAGGTGATCCGAGCGGAAGTTCTCCTCTCCCCCTTCCTGCCTGCAGTCTTCTGGGACATGTCACAGGTCCCAGAAGACTGCCTACCATTCATCAAGCGCAGCATGATTCATGCATGCACAGTGCGCAGCCAGCTTTGAAGCCGCAAGCGGTCACAGCCAGGTGCCCACAGATGAAATGCCGGGGAGAGGAGAGAGAGAAGCGGCGGTTCGGGTGACCACATCGCTGGATCCTGCAACAGGTGAGTGTGTGTTTATTAAAAGTACACTTTTTGTAGCTGCTGACTTTTAATAAACACAAAAATGACTGGAGCTCCTCTTTAAGCTTTAAAGCGGAGTTCCACCCATTGAAAAGTCAGCAGCTACAAAAAGTGTAGCTGCTGACTTTTAATAATCAGACACTCACCTGTCCCATGGTCCAGCGATGCGGGCTCACGAAGCCTCACTCCTCTCCGAGGCGCCGACATTCTAACTGTGAGCACCCGGCTGTGGCTTTGCAAACTGAATTCTGTTCATAAAATTCCCCAAAGTGCTGTTTTGTTGTTTGTTTGTTTTTCTCCAATTAGCTTTGTCAGATGTGTACTACGTAAGAACTGAAAATCAATAGACACATTCTATCCAAATGTCAAGCAACTACATTTGATGCTATTTAAAGGAGAAGTACAGTCAAAGCTTGTTTGGCTGTACATCTCCTGTGGATCACAGGAGTGCAATTCGTTCTGCACTTCTGTGACCCGTTTTCAGCAGACAGCGTGCTGAAGCTCGCTGTCAGTTGATGTCACAGAGCCGGTCCAGGCTCTAGCAAAAACAGGACAATGAAGTCGGGATCCACCCACATGCCTGGACTGGCACCCGGCTCAGCCTCTCAGCGAGCCACTGACAGCCTAAGCCGGCTGCTCCCACCCTCTTCATAACAGCACAGCACTCCAGTGAGCACCGGGGGGGCAGAGCAGAGAGCCGGTGACTGACAGTCACTAGCTCTCTGTTCAGGGAGCTGTGCAAACCGAGCGATCAGCGGTGTTTCTCAGTATTAGAGTCGGCAGGGAACCAATGCTGCATCCAGCTAGGCAAATATGATTCAAAAATAAAGATCAATTCTCTACCTCTCAACATTAACATAAACAAACTTTCATTCCAGGTTTTATTTCAGTCTCATATTCTTCACAGTCCAGTTACAATGGGCAGTTCCCAATATATTTTGAATATTAGGTTAGATTAACTGCAGTAAAACAATCTAGCCTTGATATTTGTGAGTATTAAAGGATAAGTGTACCCTAACAGTAAAATCTCTACATCTACAGACATCTACGATCTAACACTAACCTCTGACCCGATCCCATGCTGAGTTGTCAGCTGCGACTTTGCTGTGGAGGCGGATGCAGAGGACACAGTCAACAACGGAAGCCCCATAGTAAGTCTATGGGTGACGTCACTCCCCATTCAATTCACAGCTGTTGATGGCTGTGTACTCTGCAGAGCTTCCGCCACTGGAGACCTGACCGGATCGGCTTCAAAAAAGGTATGTATAGCAAGTTCTTCTTTATAGGGCTAGATAGGTTAGGCTTATATCATGGATGTCTGTAGATGTAGCGATTTTAGTGTTAGGGTAGTCTTATCCTTTAAAGTCCAAAATGCAAACATCTCTTCTAAAGCTGGCCATAGATGGGTAGAATTTTAAAGGAAAAATGTTCTAAGTTCATTTGTTTTTCTAATCATTAGTAGGTCAAACGACATTCGTTTTTGACTGCAGTCACAAACAATTTGAAGGAGCAGGATGAAAAAATTTTCTTGAACCAACAAATTTCTAATAGTGTATTCCAAAATAAAATGTTAAAAGTAAACAAAATTTTTCAATTTAAAAGTTTTTAGAATGTTCTGAGAATTTTCGTACAAATTTTCCTAAGACTTTTCCTAAGAATGTTCGTTTAAAACTCTATCCATCTTTAGCCAGCTTAAGTAGAGGTTAAAGTAAGGCTCGGTTCACACTAGGACGACTTGGGATCCGACTTGTAAGCCCTCAAGTCGCCCCAAGTCGCTTTACTGTGAGCTTTGCATTACAGTGAATGAGAGTGTCTTAATTGACACTACTGAAGTCGCTCCGACTTCAGAGTGTACTTCTTGTACTACTTGGATCCGACTTGTAGGCGACCTGTACCCATAGAATTCAATGGAAGTCGCCTCCAAGTCGGATCTCCATCAACATTGAAGCGACTGTACAGGGAAAAAAATTAGTTTGCCCAGGCAAACCCCTCCCTCCCAGAGAGCTGATTATTCTGTGATTGGCCACAGCCAAAGTCGCCTGTCCTGGAAGCGACATGAAGTCACGTTGTAATTTGCTTAAAGTTGCGCTGAAGTCGCGTTGAAGCCGCGTTGAAGTCGCCTTGCAAAGTCGCGCTGAAGTCGTGTTGCCCCTGTGTGAATCGAGCCTTACACTAAAGCTGGCCATAGCAGCAACCAGCCAATATTCGAACTATGTATCATAGTTGCCAACAGTCCCGATTTTCCCGGGACAATCCCGATTTTGGGACCCTTGTCCCGATTTAATTTTGTCCCGGGTGTTTTCCCGAATTTTTGGGGTTTGTCCCGAGAAAATCGTGAGTGTTTTTGTAAAAAACGGCAACGGCTCCACAAAAATGGCCGCCGTTGCCTCCACGAGTCAGTCACAATGTTCCCCTTGTGTTCAGTGCAGGGGAGAGGGGCAGCCAATCCGCTTCTCTCTTCAGTGTACAAATAGAAAATTCTATTGTACACTGAAGCCTATTGGTTGGAGGGATTGGCAACCCCTCCCCGCTCTACACTGCACACAAGGAAGACGTGATCAGCCTCCACTGCCATCACCCTTCCCCCCCCCTGTGTCCAACGGAGCTCAGGGAATAGTGGGAGTGACGGGAGGGAAGAAGGGAGGCTTTCATCTGGCTGTTCAGGAGTTGTCTGACACTGTGAGTAGTGGCCTGTCAGTGTAGTGGGGGAGAAGAGAGATAGGGGGAGGGGGTGTACTCAGTGTATGGGAGGCTTGGAGCTTTCCCTGCAGTACACTTCTCAAAGGCTGAGGTCCAGCATGGATGGACTGGGGCTCCGCTGGCTGGGGACATTGATGGTCCTGGCTCCCCTCTTGCACACCATGTCACCACCATACCTGCACCCCTCTCCCCCCCGTGTCACCACCATACCTGATTCCCCCTCCCCCCTGTGTCACCACCATACCTGATTCCCCCCTCCCCCCTGTGTCACCACCATACCTGCACCCCTCTCCCCCCGTGTCACCACCATACCTGATTCCCCCTCCCCCCTGTGTCACCAACATACCTGCACCCCCCTCTCCCCCCCGTGTCACCACCATACCTGATTCCCCCTCCCCCCTGTGTCACCAACATACCTGCACCCCCCCCTCCCCCCTGTGTTACCACCATACCTGATTCCCCCCTCCCCCCTGTGTCACCAACATACCTGCACCCCCCTCTCCCCCCTGTGTCACCACCATACCTGATTCCCCCCCTCCCCCCTGTGTCACCAACATACCTGCACCCCCCTCTCCCCCCTGTGTCACCACCATACCTGATTCCCCCCTCCCCCCTGTGTCACCAACATACCTGCACCCCCCTCTCCCCCCTGTGTCACCACCATACCTGATTCCCCCCTCCCCCCTGTGTCACCAACATACCTGCACCCCCCTCTCCCCCCCCTGTGTCACCACCATACCTGCACCCCCCTCTCCCCCCTGTGTCACCACCATACCTGATTCCCCCCCTCCCCCCTGTGTCACCAACATACCTGCACCCCCCTCTCCCCCCTGTGTCACCACCATACCTGATTCCCCCCTCCCCCCTGTGTCATCAACATACCTGCACCCCCCTCTCCCCCCTGTGTCACCACCATACCTGATTCCCCCCTCCCCCCTGTGTCATCAACATACCTGCACCCCCCTCTCCCCCCTGTGTCACCACCATACCTGATTCCCCCCTCCCCCCTGTGTCACCAACATACCTGCAACCCCCTCTCCCCCCTGTGTCACCACCATACCTGATTCCCCCCCTCCCCCCTGTGTCACCAACATACCTGCACCCCCCTCTCCCCCCTGTGTCACCACCATACCTGATTCCCCCCTCCCCCCTGTGTCACCAACATACCTGCACCCCCCTCTCCCCCCTGTGTCACCACCATACCTGATTCCCCCCTCCCCCCTGTGTCACCAACATACCTGCACCCCCCTCTCCCCCCCCTGTGTCACCACCATACCTGCACCCCCCTCTCCCCCCTGTGTCACCACCATACCTGATTCCCCCCCTCCCCCCTGTGTCACCAACATACCTGCACCCCCCTCTCCCCCCTGTGTCACCACCATACCTGATTCCCCCCTCCCCCCTGTGTCATCAACATACCTGCACCCCCCTCTCCCCCCTGTGTCACCACCATACCTGATTCCCCCCTCCCCCCTGTGTCACCAACATACCTGCACCCCCCTCTCCCCCCCTGTGTCACCACCATACCTGATTCCCCCCCTCCCCCCTGTGTCACCAACATACCTGCACCCCCCTCTCCCCCCTGTGTCACCACCATACCTGATTCCCCCCCTCCCCCCTGTGTCACCAACATACCTGCACCCCCCTCTCCCCCCCGTGTCACCACCATACCTGATTCCCCCCTCCCCCCTGTGTCACCAACATACCTGCACCCCCCTCTCCCCCCTGTGTCACCACCATACCTGATTCCCCCCTCCCCCCTGTGTCATCAACATACCTGCACCCCCCTCTCCCCCCTGTGTCACCACCATACCTGATTCCCCCCTCCCCCCTGTGTCACCAACATACCTGCACCCCCCTCTCCCCCCCTGTGTCACCACCATACCTGATTCCCCCCTCCCCCCTGTGTCACCAACATACCTGCACCCCCTTCTCCCCCCTCTGCTGGGGGCACCTTATGTAAGGACAGACTCTGCTGGGGGAACCTGATGGCAACTGGTGGCAGGCGACGTGGCAGGTGACACGCTCAGGGGTCCCACTGATTCTGCATTATGGTGAGTTGAATGATTTCATTATTTATATTACAATGTAATAATAGTAATAATGCGCTTCAATCATCCTGACACCATAACAACCATGGTGCCGGGATGATTGAAGCGCTAACACCAGGTGTTTGGAGTATCTTTATCTGCTGATTGTTAAACTCTGGAATACACATTGCTATTATGGTGTAGGGTCTGGGTCTGCTTTCCCTCCATCCCTCTACCCCCCTTTCCCTCTGCATCCCTCATTCACCTCAGACTCTAACTACACCCCATTTAGCCACGCCCATGTAAGCCACGCCCACTATTTCACGTAAACCACGCCCATTTTTTTGCGCGGCGCGCTTCGCGCGCCGCATTTTTCCTTTTTATATGCCACGCCTACTAACGCATGCCCCGCCCCCTAATTATAGGCTGACTCCGCCTACAGCCAAAAAAAGTGTCCCTAATTTTTTTTTCCCAATGTTGGCAACTATGATGTATGGGCATGCTGAATGTATCCAAGTTGATTGAAAATCAACTTGGTTACAACCTCTCTGATTTTACATGTGATTATTGCTAGCGGCTTTGTTCTTCTGGCAGGGACGTCCTTTCTAGACTGCAAAGCCATGCTGACTACCATGAAGTTAAATTTAAGAGGCTTTTTATGTTTCATCTATTGAGTAAAATACTTCTGCTGGTTTTTCACAGATAAAAATAAAGTGGCTACATTACAGGAACATACAAGGTGTGTCTAAAAAGTTTGGTGAATGGCATCAGAAAACTAACAAAACAGAAGATACAAACAAAACACGTTTATTGGCCTTCAAAATAATCCCCATCCTTCATAGCACACTTTTGGCAAGATTCCTAAAGCCTGTCAGCAAAGGTCCCTTTAGGAATTGATCGCAGAACCGCTGTCACACATTCTTGGATTGCCACCACGTCCACAAAATGTGCACCTTTCATGACGCTCTTCAGGCGGGGAAACAGAAGGAAGGTGACATTCAATCGATTGCTGCTTGAGTTATGGATCGAACTGGTAGCACCAGGCCTCATTCCCTATGATGATGGTTAACAGAAAGGATGGATCCTGGTCACACATGGTAATGAAATCTCTAGGGGTTTCCATCTGTTTTGCTGTCTGTGTGTCTGTCAGCTTGTGCGGCACAAACCGTCGCCGATTTCCCCAATTTGTAGCAGAACTTGATGTTGCTCCATTGCACTGTGACCCTACCTCTCACACTGACTACATTCAACTGTCTGCAGCGGGTTTACCCAGACAGTCACATGTACTCCACGCTAGGTGGCGCTTTTCGATGCGCACCTGGCCCATGTTGCTGTTGAGATAGCGGACCATTTATCAAACTTTTTAGACACGCCTCATATTACATTCAGCCTTTACTTGAAGTATAGGTTCACCCTTTATAACAGGTTACATCCGCATATACCTCCAGTAACTGATCCCCCATTGTGACAGTGGACAGGGGGATCCTTGTCCCGAACCCGCTGTCACAATTTGAAAACAGTAAAGCTCTGTGGGGCTCCACCCACACAGCAGCGTTATTCATTCACAGTTGCCTGTGAATTAATGCCTACAAGTACCATCAGCCATTGTGGCTGATGGCTTGTAGTTCTCAATGAGCTGCGAGAGCTCTGATGAGTGCTCTCATAGAACATTGCTCTTCCTGCTCTACGGTAACTGCCTGCCCGTATGAGGTATGAGCAGACGGCTATGCTGAGAGTCTGCAGGAGCCTGAGATTGCACTCGCAATCTGCTGATCATGGGTGCAATGCTCTGCAGGCTCCTTAGAAAAGAAAAACGAAATGCACATTTTTTAACTGCACAAAAATGTGCATTTATTATTTAAAAAAAAAAAAAAAGTGAATTTAGCCTTTAAACGTAAACTATGGCCTCCCATAAAAAAAGAAAAAACTGTGTTGCACTTACGTTTTTCTTTCAGGATGATTTTACACCGAAACCCGCTGCCCTTGTTAGAAGCCCAGATTGTTAATGGCACCCCAAACGCATCTAGCAGATGAGGTGCATTTGTGGGCACCAAAATGCATGGTACCACAGTCACACCTGACGCACTTTTTTGTGCACTCCCATGCATATAGCACCCCATTGAAATCAGTGGGCTGTCAAAAATGGAAAGCACAGGAATGTGCAAAACCACATGCATTCTAGTGTGCACTGCCCCTTAGTCCCCTGCAAAATCCCTAAAATACCTGTTGATCCTGCAGTGAAGTCTACCTAATGCAGCTTCCTGTGATGGTGTAATAATGATTCTGCGCTGCTTCTGAATTCCAAGCACAGTTGCAAATCTCATGTAGGTTGTGATTGCTTGCACTACAGTGGGATGAAAAAATATTGCCGGGAGTGTGGCTATCATCATTGTCACTGCCATTTCACAAACCTGTAGCGCCTAGTCCCGCCCACTGCTTTCTGGATTGATAGCGCTGCCTCTGTTTCTGACCTACCATCCCCCACCCCTTAACCCCTTCCCTGAGAGCTGCAGTGTCAGGGAGGGGGAGTGCGTGAGACAAATTAAAGTGGATTTGGCTCAGTCAGAGAAGGTAAAGAAGGTTTTGTTTACTTTATGAGGCTTGTGCATCACATAGTTACTGGATTGGTACTTACTTAAACGTTCATGCAGAATCCATGTAGCTGGACATACATTAAGCAAATTTTGCAATGTGGGTGTCTCCCCCCTCTGCCTGTTCAATATCCTTTGACTGAAAAATCAAAGGATCTAGATGGAAATTTTTTTGCTAAGCAGTGGCTGCATGAAAACAGCCAGGGGTCGTAGAAATAGGCAGATAGGTTGTAGTTTTACTGCACCTTAACTGCCCCCCTTAACCCAACACAGCACCCGGTGCCTATGAAGCAAAGCAAAATATTCTCCCAATGCATTCGGTGGGCAGTACCACCACCAAATGCGACCCACAACCACCCTGCAACCATTGCTGCAGGTTTAAAGGAGTTAAAACAGGTGATGTGGAGGCGACATAGAGCCTTCCAGCCACCTGTCAGATGTCCTCTAAAAAAACGATCGCTGCCACAAGTGTAAACAAATCTTAATAGCCCTTTCACACTGGGGTGGTGTGGGCGCTGGTGTGGGCGCTGGTGGTAAAAAGGCGCTATTTTTAGCACCGCTTTACCGTCGTTTTAGCAGCGGTATTTGGCCACTAGAGGGGCAATTTTACCCCCCTGCTAGCAGCCGAGAAAGGGTTAAAACCACCGCAAAGTGCTGCTGCGGTATAGCCACGCTGCCCCATTCATCTCAATGGGCAGGAGCAGTATACACACCGCTCCTTCACCGCTCCAAAGATGTTGCTAGCAGGACTTTTTTTACCGTCCTGCCAGCGCGCCGCTCCAGTGTGAAAGCATTCATGAAAGCACTCTTTCAGGACGCTTTGCATGCGCTATTTTTAGCGCTGTAGCGACTGCAAAGCGCCCCAGTGTGAAAGGGATCTTTAGTGTTGACTTTTTTTTTTTTTTAATTATCCTCAGCTGTTTTCCAACTAAGAATTAAGATTCAATAAAAAATTCCATTTACTAGCAGTCACTGTCAGACTGACACACCTGTAATCCACCAGAAGAAATGAGTGGGGGTCCATCTTTAAGAACTGTATGAAAAACGTGAATGTAGACATACACAAATAGGCATTGTAGGCAGCTGACCTTACTTGGAATCACATTACAAGTGACTACAAGAGATTGCTCATTTGTTCCCTATTGCATGATGTTACAAAAGATTTTCACATACTCATCATACGTTAACAAAAACCATTGTTCTCCCTCTGATAAAACTCTGCCTGGCTTCATAAAGTGACCCTGGCACTACAGGGTCACTTTTACCCAATGGGTAACCTGTAAAAAAAAAAAGTGTGAACATACAGTGCCTTGCAAAAGTATTCACCCCCTTGGCTTTTAACCTATTTTGTTACATTACAGCCTTTAGTTCAATGTTTTTTTTAGTCTGAATTATATATGATGAATCAGAACACAATTGTCTAAGTTAATGAAGTAAAATTAGAAAAATATATACATAAAACTATTTTTAAGAAATTAAAAACTGATAATTGGCATGTGCGTATGTATTCACCCCCTTTGTTATGAAGCCCATAAAAAGCTCTGGTGCAGCCTATTACCTTCAGGGGTCACATAATTAGTAAAATGATTCCCAGCTGTGTGCAATCTAAATGTCACATGATCTGTCATTACATATACATACCTTTTTGAAAGGCCCCAGAGGCTACAACACCTAAGCAAGAGGCACCACTAACCAAACACTGCCATGAAGACCAAGGAACTCTCCAAACAAGTAAGGGACAATGTTGTTGAGAAGTACAAGTCAGGGTTAGGTTATGAAAAAATATCCAAATCTTTGATGATGCCTAGGAGCACCATCAAATCTATCATAACCAAATGGAAAGAATATGGCACAACAGCAAACCTGCCAAGAGACGGCCGCACATCAAAAACTCACGGACCGGGCAAGGAGGGTATTAATCAGAGAGGCAGCACAGAGACCTAAGGTAACCCTGGAGGGGCTGCAGAGTTCCACAGCAGAGACTGGAGTATCTGTACATAGGACGACAATAAGCCGTACGCTCCATAGAGTTGGTCTTTATGGCAGCGTGGCCAGAAGAAAGCCATTACTTTCAGCAAAAAACAAAATGGCACATTTTGAGTTTGCAAAAAGGCATGTGGGAGACTCCCAAAATGTATGGAGGAAGGTGCTCTGGTCTGATGAGACTAAAATTTAACTTTTTAGCCATCAAAGAAAACTGTCTGGCGCAAACCCAACACATCACATCACCCAAAGAACACCATCCCCACAGTGAAACATGGTGGTGGCAGCATTATGCTGTGGGGATGTTTTTCAGCAGTCGGGACTGGGAAACTGGTCACAGTTGAGGGAAAAATGGATGGTGCTAAATACAGGGATATTCTTGAGCAAAACCTGTACCACTCTGTGTGTGATTTGAGGCTAGGATGGAGGTTCACCTTCCAGCAGGACAATGACCCCAAATACACTGCTAAAGCAACACTTGAGTGGTTTAAGGGGAAACATGTAAATGTGTTGGAATGGCCTAGTCAAAGCCCAAACCTCAATTCAATAGAATCTGTGGTCAGACTTAAAGATTGCTGTTCACAAGCGCAAACCATCCAACTTGAAGGAGCTGGAGCAGTTTTGCAAGGAGGAATGGGCAAAAATCCCAGTGGTAAGGTGTGGCAAGCTCATAGAGACTTATCCAAAGCAACTTGGAGCTGTGATAGCTGCAAAAGGTGGCTCTACAAAGTACTGACTTTAGGGAGGTGAATAGTTATGCACATTGACTTTTTCTGTTATTTTGTCCTATTTGTTGTTTGCTTCACAATAAAAAAAAAAAAAAAATCTTCAAAGTTGTGGGCATGTTCTGTAAATTAAATGATAAAAATCCTCAAACAATCCATGTTAATTCCAGGTTGTGAGGCAACAAAACATGAAAAATGCCAAGAGGGTGAATACTTTTGCAAGGCACTGTACTTTCCTTTCCGGTGGTAGATAGATTACTGAAAAAGCCACTGCTTCTCCCCTCCCTGCAGGCTAATGCATTTTACACTTCAGGGTTTGTAAAAATACTTGCTACCTCGTTTGTTGCTGTGGCCCCCCATCCACCAGCTCCTTTGTCACTACAGGATATGCTAGCAAGAAATAAGCTTATCTGAAGCTTGAATACTTGCAGCAGCTAAGGTCAGAACCCTTTTTAAAATACAAGTGTCTGCAAAAGGTAGGTATGTTTGTTCTTTTTACAGGTGGGTTATTGGGTAGAAGTAACCCTGTGGTAACACATTTTCTAAATGGACCATAGCGACCTGAAACTAGCTACTAGCACACTCCCTTCTGCTCTGCACAGTCACTCATTTATTTAGACAGAACTAACATCTTATAATGACAAGCACTATTTTTTATTTTGGTATGGTTGGCACCATAAAAATATCTTAATTATGAGTGGTCTGAATTGTAGACTAAGTGATTAACTGCAACTGAGCAGTAAGCTATTCTTGCACAGGGTTGAACAGCATCTATTAGTTCCTGTCACTCAGTCTCAGCATTGCTACAGATTATGAACATATTTTAGCAGTGGCCTGTGGAATGCAGCCTACCTCCGTGGACACTGCCCATTGGTGACTATCTACCCCTATGACACCTCACCCCCATGGCTAAAAAAGACTGATTGGTGCCCACACCTACTCACAAAAAAGCCCCCTCATTCTCATCAACAAACGGAACATTTCTCATCTTACTTACAAGCTGGTGCGGGGAGGAAAGCCAAGACCCTATGCTTTCTCGTGCAGCTGTAGGGTGCTCTTCCTGACTCAGAGACTAGATCTTCAATTGTGTGATAAGCAAGTTTTGGGGGTTAGCAGGGAAGGAATGTGAATGGCAGCTGGTAAGCAATGGTGCAACTCAAGTTTTTTAAAACCTTTTTAGAATCTGTGTGTGAGTGAGGCTGCAGAAGCCTTGTAGAGGACCCCCCTGCCAGCAATCAGTTTGTTCCTTTTACTTACATAATTATCTATGTAGCAGCACTCCATTAGTCCTTAGTGAAATTAATGATTCTTTAGGTCATTAAAAGGGTACAGAACAAAAATTCTTTTCAGAGAAGTTCCAGCATATCTGTGCTTCTCACACAGCCTTTCTCAACCAAGGTTCTGTGAAACCCTAGGATTCATCCAATGGTTACTAGAAGTTCTTGAGCTGTGGCTGATTGACTTCCAGTTCGATAGTGTTTGTATAGTTCCAGGACCAACGCCACTTGGCAAAGTCAGTTGTGTAACACCAAAATCTTTTTAGCAGTATGTAAAGCTGGCTACACATTATACAATTTTCCTTTAGATCTACCAAAACCATATGAGGTCAAACCCAAACACTTTCAAATTGTGTACAATTAGGCAGCCCCCTGCACTAAGTTGAAGGTAAATCTAAAAGGAAACTGAACAAGAAAATTGTATGTGTAACCAGCTTAAGGGTGGATTTCTGACCACCACTGTAAGAAAGGGCATGCTTCCCACTGACCAACAATGTAAGCTACATTTTTTCCCACTGACAATGATGAATTGATTTTGGCAGGTGTTCCCCAAGACCTGAAAACTATTTCACAGACTCTTCTAGGGTAAAAAGGTCCAAAAAAAGGCTGCTCTACTATTTGGTCATTTTGTTCACTTTCACTACCGAACCAGCTCTACCATTACTAAAATTGACAAGCAAAAAGGCTCAAGAAAGTCAGAATCGAACCTGTATAGTCATTCTAAGTCAGTGACATAGAAAGTACTAAAGCCACTGGAGCAAAATGTCTACCAACAAACTAATATATTAAGAAGGAAAGGTCAGAAATGATAGACTCCATATTTCATGACTTCAAGCTTCCAATTAGCTGGATCAGTAAGTAAGAAAGTACTGAAGTCCCAGTTTAGCAAACTAGGCACGAAGTATGAATTTTCAAAAGTACGTCAGTAATAGAAGCCCTATATTTTTCTTGGGGCTCGTTCACACCAGCAAGCCACGCTAATCACATGGTTTCCAGGCACAATTGTTTTTTTTTGTTTTTTTTCAGAGAACTTTATTGAAATGTCACAATTGACATATCAATGCGGTCCTTTTTACCATAGAGGCGTTGTGATGCAGTAGTTCGCGTTCCAACGCACTACACTGAAAAAAGTACTGCATGGAATACTTTCTTTCAGCAAACATCACAGCAACACTGTGGTGGGAGCAATCATCATTGGAAACAATGCATTTTGCCTTGTCCTTGCATTGGGGCTGCACTGGAATTAGCTGCCAGCGTAGCCCCAAAGCATCTGGGGCACCACCCCCCAGTCTGTTGGGTCTGGAGCACTTACCCCATCTGTTATGGGCAACACTTCTCCCAGGCTCCACCGATGGCTTCCCCTGCTCGGCGGCGGCTGTGGCTTTCCCTTCCCCTGCTATCCACGGGCATCATGGTGGGTTCCGTTTCCTCTCTCCTCCCCGGTGGCCTCTTCTCTTTTCAGCCAATCGGAAAACGGGTCTCAGACCTGCTTCTGATTGGCCGGATTGAGGATCAGTGTTTCAATAGTGAATATTAATTCGCTGTTGTAACACCTGGGTGGGCTCATAGGTCAGTGCTCTGCGCCTCGAGCCCATCCTATTTTGAAGCCTACTAGAGCCTCTGGTTTTAATCAGGTGCTTCAAAAAACACCCCCACCACTGTAATTCATGTGCCCAGCATCCTGAAAAGGGACCAGATGCATGAATAGGGGGTGGAGGCTGTGGATAGAGCATTGGGGTGGCGACCATGGATAGAGGGGGCGGCGCTCGGGCGCCCCTAATGGACAGGCCACAACTGATACAAACTCAAAAATTCTAATTGAAAATACGCACTAAAAAAATTACATTCACTTTAAAGGAAACCTGTGAGGTGACAAATCTAAGCTACCATTGCTGGCCTCCCGTCAGGAAAAGTTAGCTGCCTGGTTCTCAATCCGATCCGAAGGCTTCAATACTTTCTAAGATACAGACCTAGAACTAAGGATGTGCTCCGGCGTGTTCACACAGCCCACGTGCAGAGCCCGCCAGGAAGTCGGCATTGCGCTGCGCTAATCACAGGCAGTGAGACATTTCCCGATCTCTGCAGCCGCACATCGGGAAAATGTCTCACTGCCTGTGATTAGCACAGCGCAGTGCCAACTTCCTGCGGGCTCTGCACATGGGCTGTGCGAACACGCCGGAGCTCATCCTTACCTAGAACAAGTTGGAAAATCTAACTTTGGTGGCTGGATTCCTAATTTCACGTCAATGAAGTGAAAGTAAGAGCATAGCAGTCAGGCAACTAGTGTGTTCAAAGGAAGGTGCTACCTCCATACTTTACTAACCATAGGTTTAACCCTAAAATACAAAGGAAAAATTATATACGGCTCATGTTAGAGATTGATTTAGTAATGAAACATGATATTTTAGCTGTGGAAATATAAGCGTTACAAGCAGTTCAATTGGGTCACAGAAATGAAAGCGAATAAAAAAAAATATACTCACTTTACTGATTGTGAAGAACAGAACAACTAGAGTCACACAGGCAGCCCCAACAACAAAGAGCAAGATGAGCAGCAGTGGATAGTGCTGGTTGATGCATTGATACTTTTCGTAAAGCGAAGGTGTAATAATCCAATCCTCATTGTCCTTTATTAGATATTTCCCTTTGGATGGCATTTTAATCCAATCTGGCTTCTTGTTTTTCTTCCCTAGTATTCACAGTGCACAAGAAAGACCTCGTCTCCCTGGGCTGTTGTGGCGTGTTAGTCTGATTCACATTGCAAGCCTGCGTCCGCCGTGAGAAGTCTGCAGCTGGAGTAAGGTAAGAGAAGCAGCTCCCTCCTCCCAAAAACATGTGCAGCTTATCGAGGCTTGTGAGCAAGCATAGCTGTGCCTGGGTGATATCCTGTCAGTTTAGTGCAGTCACTAGCCATACACCATCTCATCTTTCTCTCCCCATTGACTCCTTTGTATTCTGCAAAGCACAAAAGAAAGGCAGTGTTAGAAGCAGATTCATTGGCATTTCAATAAACAAGACTCTGTATTTACACCTAAGCTGTAATAGATAGAAATGCTTAAGATTAAATAAAATACTTTAAATTAAAAATATATTTGTAATATATATATAAAAAATAATAATAATGATAATTAAAAAAAAAAAAAACTTGAAGAATAAAACTTGTTAAAAACAGTGACAAACAACTAATCTCCATAAGTTAACAACTTAATTATTAGGTGTTAAAACACAACCAGCTGTGCTAGATGTAAAATTAAACAAGGCGATGCATTGTGCATAGAGTTCATGACAAAACTCATTAAGCATTTTGGCCTACAGGTGGCTCTTGAAAGGCAAAAGAGATCTGAGAAGATGCGGAGAGGGCAGAAAGAGGAGGAGATGCAGGAATAGGTACATTACAATGACTGGTATGTTTGAAAGCCGAGTGACTTATTCAAATCACACTTGTAAAACAACTTGTTAGTCAACTCCATCCTCACTTCAATGATGCAATTCAAACAAGCTATACAAAGCTAAGGCGGTTTGTTTTATTACATTTATTTTATCTATCTCTAGCAAAGAGCGCCATGCCCTAAAATACTAATCACAAAGAGTAAAAAAGGCCTCATTTATAAATGATGTGGGACATTCAAACATCCTCAAAAGCAAAAACATTGTGATTACTACATTTTTAAAGTAAGCTCATACTGGATTGTCAAATATAATTATTGATTGCATTGTTATAACAATGCTGCAGTTGTAAAATGAAAGAGTAGGCTGTGACCATAGATCTTCTTTAAATGAAAATGAATCACAGAGTATATCTAAGTTTTCAAAAAGTACATCATAGAATGTGTTGGGGCCATCTCGCTAGTCACTCTAGGGAATACCACTATTTTTGAAGCCGGTTGGTGGTACTGTACATGTGGTAGTATACTGCCATAGAATGATGCCAGGAAAACTGAAAATTGTATCAAATACTTACCATAAAGTGAAAATGTGTCATCTTTAGTAACAAATCTAGTTGCAAATACACTGTAAACCTGTCACACAGACTTTGCAACCTGGTTTGTATCCAACTGTGTCCACTAATTTTTTTGATAAAATGTCCACCAAAATATTTTCATAACTTCATTTTTAATAGAAATCCCCAAATCAATGGGTTTATCTCCAATTTTGAAAAAATAGGCACAACTATACAAATCATTCCTTTATGTCCCTGGGTCAACTGTGGAACCAGACGTGTTGGGTGAATGATATAGAGTTATGTGGGGGGGGGGGATTCAGGTGCAGGTGCACTGAGCAAGAATACCTAAAGTCGTAACCCCCCAAATCAATAAAAAGGACAGTAGGGCCCAAAGCAAATCTTTGAAAGTGTAAACGTTCAGGCAATACCAATGATCATTTCAGGCCTCAAAAACCTAATCCACGAACTTGATATTTATCTTAGGCCTCGAAAACAGTGTCTGCAATATGTGAGGAAATCTCCAGATTCTTCTACTAGCAATGGACATCAGCACGATGTGAGAGCCAGTAAACAAAGGAGTTTTGAATTGTCCAAATCAATGCTGGGGGGAACCCGAAATCAAACAAGAAGTAAGGGCGAAATGAAAAAGGAGATTGGGACAAAACCCACCCATTGAAATGCAACATTCAAAAAACCCATCTAATTTTGCAGATGCGGAAAAGTATGCCGAGAACTCCATGAGGGTTAGCCCAGCCTGGAAATTTGCTCAGTTTGGAGGAATTAGCATAGAATAGAAAAACCAGGGAAAGGTAAAGGGGGGGTCAAACAGGTGAACACTTGAAAGACAGATGCACAGGTCCATCCACTTTCCTTTGCAGGACCATTTTTTTTGATGAGCACAATAGGATAAAGACAAAGTAGGCCGGTAGCAGCATGTCCTTTGCTCTAATGCTGCCAACTGTACATTTGCCCTTAGCTACAAGTTCAACAATCCCAAAGGTGTCAAAAAAACTCTCTGGTTTACATGACTGGAAATAAGAAAGACTCAATTTAGGAGGAAAAACAAATAGATTGCAATATAAACAGGACTACAATCAAGATCTACAAAGAATTTGGACTCTGGGAATCAGGACAGCAAGGCATATATTTCCAACCTTATTAAAAACAAGCAGGATAGGGAATACCTTAGTAACACCTTCTCAACCAGAGTTGGTAAACCAAAACACCAGAGCAGAGTACCCTTCGAACTGACTACATCCTTTTCACAGATAGAGGAAGTCCAAGAAAAGAATCTAAAGTCTGTCCTGGTGAGAGGAAAATCAGAATGCACCAAGCGATGAAGGCACCCAGTCGTCTCAAACCTGACAAAATGTTACCCATGTGTTCTGAGGTAGGGAGGCCAAATCTAGCAGGGTCCACAAAATTGTGAGGTAAGGAACACCTGCAGAGAAGCCACTGAAGCCACTGGAGCCACAGAGCAGAAGCGTTCCAACTGTAAACAAGAAATTGTGTCGACAATAGCATCGGGTACACACCTTAAATCAGATATTCATTTTCAAGCATCCTAGAACCAAAAAAAATTTACCTGGGAGACCACAGGTGGAAAGCAGATGATCAATCCCAATTTATCAATCCATAATTCCACTGCCACGGTGATGGAAAAAAAAAACTCAGCAACGTCAGGGTACATAATAAATCCATTTGAGCCCATGAGACTATCTAAGGATCACCAGACTATTTACCTTTGAAGAATGAACTGAAGCCCCAGAGAATACAAGGCAATATAAAAAGGAGATTTAAGCTGTTTTAGCTGAACCCCCTGGTGATCCTAGCCACGTTTAACAAGGACAGAAGCATGGCCAATGAATCATCAGGAAACTGGAAGACCATCTGCACATTATCAATCTCCCAGCCTAAAAATGACATAACATGAACATGGTCTTATGTTTTGCTGGCATACAATGGGATACCTAGGTGAATGCAAACCTCTTGGAAGGAGGCCAATAGCCCCTAACAATGGTCATTATCTGCAGGACCGATAAACAACACATCATCCAGATGCGATACTAAAAGTAGGCCTGAAGTTTGGCTCAACACAAATTCAAGAAAACTGCTTAACAATTCAAAGTCATAACATAAGAAAGCCAACATGGCACATATCCCAAAATGGAAGCAACAACCCAAAAGGTGGAAACAGTCAGGAAGGCAGACCAAAATGGGCCAGCCATGCAACCTAATTGCAACTCCTTCGCTAAATTATTATTATTTTTTTTTTTTAACACCACAGGTTCACACCCCCGATTCCTCCCCCTCTGTGACAGCGAGCAGGGGTCCGCCTACATGACTATCATTCATTCACAGCAATCTGCAAATGAGAGAACTGCAAATACCATCATCCATTGCGGCTGACAGCTTGTAGCTCAATGGACTGCAAGGGTGCTGAAGAGCACTCTCATAGTTAATTCACAAGCCATGCAGCTTGTAAACAATCAGCCTGTTTTGGAGGCATGGGCTACAGCTGCAGGGCTTGTCTGCAGGACCCTGACATTACACCTGTGATCCACTAATCACAGGTGCAATGCTTTGAAGGCTCATGCGCGAAAATAATAATAAATGCACATTTTCTTCCTGCAAAAATATGTGCATTAATTATTTTTTACCCAAAAGGTGAACTTTGGCTTTAAGTTAGCAGACACTGTAGGACCATCCTATGGTACAAAGGGGATCCAAAATACACAGGGAAATCCATGTTCATTAAGTAGGAGAATGGTCTAGCCGTTGAAACATGCTTGGGGTAGTTCACTGGTGTCCTCTTAACATAGGAATATCAACTTTTGAGTCCAGTTTGGTAGGTGGTCTTTTTTTTTCTCATGCTAAGAAAGCGAACTGCTGGATGGGTTCCACCGCAATGTTACACTCATGCTTAAAGAGACATGAGGTGTACTTCTTATCGTGGCTTTCACTAAACAGCCAATAGGTGCCTTTCCTTGATGATCTCCCATTGTCCATTTACAGAACATTATGTGAAAAGAATGCAAGAAATGAAAATGAAGAGTAAACAACACAACCCCTGCACTGTATTATAACCACGACTGGTAGTCAATGCACATGAAGTGCACTGCCTATTTTTTATTTATTTATTACAGGTAAATATTTATATGGCACCATCAGTATACAGTATATATACACAGTATCTCACAAAAGTGAGTACACCCCTCATTTTGTAAATATTTTATTATATCTTTTCATGTACAACACTGAAGAAATGACACTTTGCTACAATGTAAAGTAGTGAAAGCGTACAGCTTGTACAACCCCTGGCAAAAATTATGGAATCACCAGTCCCTGAGGATGTTCCTTCAGTTTTTTATTGTTGTAGAAAAAAAGCAGATCACAGACATGGCCAAAAACTAAAAGGCATTTCAAATGGCAACTTTCTGGCTTTAAGAAACACTAAAAGAAATCAAGAAAAATAATTGTGGTGGCCAGTAACAGTTAGATTTATAGAACAAGCACAGGGAATAAATTATGGAATCACTCAACTCTGAGGAAAAAATTATGGAATCATGAAAAACAAACAAACAAAATAACACTCCAACACATCACTAGTACTTTGTTGCACCACCTCTGGCTTTTATAACTGCTTGCAGTCTCTGAGGCATTGACTAACGAGTGATAAACAGTACTCTTCATCAATCTGGCTCCAGCCTTCTCTGATTGCTGTTGCCAAATCATCTTTGCAGGTTGGAGCCTTGTCATGGACCATTTTCTTTAACTTCCACCACAGATTTTCAATTGGATTGAGATCCGGACTGTTTGCAGGCCATGACATTGATCTTATGTGTCTTTCTTCAAGGAATTTTTTCACAGTTTTTGCTCTATTGAAGATGCCTTATCATCTTGATAAATGATTTCATCATCCCCAAACATCCTTTCAATAGATAGGATAAGAAAAGTGTCCAAAATTTCAATGAAAACCTGTGCATTTATTGAAGATTTAATGACAGCCATCTCCCCCGTGCCTTTACCTGACATGCAGCCCCATATCATAATTGACTGTGGAAATTTGCATGTTTTCTTCAGACAGTTGTCTGCATAAATCTCATTGGAACGGCACCAAACAAAAGTTCCAGCATCATCACCTTGCCCAATGCAGATTCATCACTGAATATGACTTTCATCCAATCATCCACAGTCCACGATTGCCTTTCCTTAGCCCATTGTAACCTTGTTTTTTTGTGTTTAGGTGTTAGAGATGGCTTTTTTAGCTTTTCTGTATGTAAATCCCATCTCCTTTAGGCGGTTTCTTACAGTTCGGTCACTTGTTGTTTTGTTATACATTTTCTGTTTTCAAGGCATATTGCTTTAAGTTTTCTGTCTTGACACTTTGATGTCTTCCTTGGTCTACCAATATGCTTGCCTTTAACCACCTTCCCATGTTGTTTGTATTTGGTCCATGTTTTAGACACAGCTGACTGTGAACAACCAACATCTTGTGCAACACTGCGTGATGATTTACCCTCTTTACCTACATACTAACAAGCAGATTTAATCTGATGCAGGTGTTAGTGTTTGTAATGAAAATTTACAGGGTGATTCCATAATTTTTTCCTCAGAGTTGAGTGATTCCATAATTTATTCCCTGTGCTTGTTCTATAAATCTAACTGTTACTGGCCACCACAATTATTTTTCTTGATTTCTTTTAGTGTTTCTTAAAGCCAGAAAGATGCCATTTGAAATGCCTTTAGTTTTTGGCCATGTCTGTGATCTGCTTTTTTTCTACAACAATAAAAAACTGAAGGAACATCCTCAGGGACTGGTGATTCCATAATTTTTGCCAGGGGTTATGTAACAGTGTAAATTTGCTGTCCCCTCAAAATAACTAAACACATGGCCATTAATGTCTAAACCGCTGGCAGCAAAAGTGAGTACACCCCTAAATGAAAATGTCTAAATTGGGCCTAAAGTGTCAATATTGTGTGTGGCCACCATTATTTTCCAGCACTGCCTTAACCCTCTTGGGCATAGAGTTCACCACAGCTTCACAGGTTGCCACTGGAGTCCTCTTCCACTCCTCCATGACATCACGGAGCTGGTGGATGTTAGAGACCTTGCGCTCCTCCATCTTCCGTTTGAGGATGCCCCACAGATGCTCAATAGGGTTTAGGTCTGGAGACATGCTTGGCCAGTCCATCATCTTTACCCTCAACTTCTTTGGCAAGGCAGTGGTCATCTTGGAGGTGTGTTTGGAGTAGTTTTGTTGGAATACTGCCCTGCGGCCCAGTCTCCGAAGGAAGGGGATCATGCTCTGCTTCAGTATGTCACAGTACATGATGGCATTCATGGTTCCCTCAATTAACTGTAGCTCCCCAGTGCCGGCAGCACTCATGCAGCCCCAGACCATGACACCCCCACCACCATGCTTGACTGTAGGCAAGACATTTCCCATGATGCTCAACTACACTGCAGAGTGCATGAGCATCATGGGAAATGTAGTTCCAAAACATCTGGGGTGCCAAGATTCACCATCACTGACCTAGGCCATCTTCATGTAGAGCAACAATTCTTTTTTTCAGATGCTCAGAGAGTTCTTTGCCTTGAGGTGCTATGTTGAACTTCCAGAGACCAGTGAGAGTGATAATACCAAATTTAACATACCTGTTCCCAATTCACACCTGAGATCTTGTAACACTAATGAGTCACATGACACCGGGGAGGGAAATGGCTAATTGGGCCCAATTAGGACATTTTAATTTAGGGGTGTACTCACTTTTGTTGCCAGCGGTTTAGAAATGAATGGCTATTTGTTGAGTTATTTTGAGGGGACAGAAAATTTACACTTTTATACAAGCTGTACACTTCACTACTTTACATTGTAGCAAAGTTTCATTTCTTCGGTGTTGTCACATGAAAAGATATAATAAAATATTTACAAAAATGTGAGGGGTGTACTCACTTTTGTGTACATATATTGTGAGTATATATTGTACATTCCCATCAGTCCCTTCTCTCAAGGAGCTTACAATCTAAGGTCCATAACTCACATTCATACATACACATACTAGGGCCAATTTAGACAGGAGCCAATTACCCTACAAGCATGTCTTTGCAGTGTGGGAGGAAACCGGAGTACTTGGGGGAAACCCACACAGGCACAGGGAGAACATGGAAACTCCAGGCAGCTAAGATTCTAACCAGCGACCCTAGAGTGCTGCTAGAACTACAGTAATCAGCATGAATTAAACTGTCATTTACAGTAAGCAACAGCCATCTGGACCTAGGATACTATAATCATTAGAGCTAACTTACTTCAATTGAGGCATTAAAAACATTTTTCCTAGAGTTCCAATTTGCTGCTTCAGCCTGCTCTTTTGTTTTCTCTTTCTGTTACCCAGCACAAGCAGACACTTCCTATTGGATGGCCAGTGG
Source organism: Aquarana catesbeiana (assembly GCF_042186555.1). Taxonomy (NCBI): domain Eukaryota; kingdom Metazoa; phylum Chordata; class Amphibia; order Anura; family Ranidae; genus Aquarana; species Aquarana catesbeiana. The sequence continues at coordinate 139,599,154 of NC_133334.1, forward strand.
TGGGATCCTCTTAGGGACAATGTCAGAGCCAAGGAGAAGGCTAATGTCAGCAGAGGGAAGTGGAGAGGAATGCCTGTCTCAGGGGGCCGTGACAATGTTAGATTTGGAGTCTGCTCATCCAAAAAAGCCACTAGTGTGGTACCTGGACAAAGGACTTAGGTGAGTAGGGGGTCGTGGGAAGTTTTTTCCCAGAGTAGGGATTTAAGCTGAATTAGCCTGTTTGGGTATATGGCTTGTATGGTGAGAAGAGCAGTTCTGATGCCAACCAAAGTCTGAGAAAGGCAGGTGGAGGTGTTTTTTCTTACATTTTAGTAGACTAGAGGAAATGATCAGCATACTGAATGTATGCCGCTTTCACTGTCAATTAAAGATTGCTGCAAGTCATATGATTAATTTAAGGGATAAGTTCACCCTACTAAAAAATTAAAAAAATAAATGCACATTTGTTTACAGGCAATCTCAGGCTCCTGCAGACTGTCAGGAGAGGCGGCTCTAGGCTTTGTAAGGCCTTAGGCAAAACCTAAATATGAGGTCCCACTCAAGCCCATAATGGGAAAAATAATTCAAGCAATTAAAAAATGAACTGTATAAATTACATATATAAGAGCTTTAAAGTGCTGGTGTCAGCGCTCTCTATCTCAGGGCCGGTGTCAGCGCTCTCTATCTCAGGGCCGGTGTCAGCGCTCTCTATCTCAGGGCCGGTGTCAGCGCTCTCTATCTCTGTGCCGGTGTCAGCGCTCTCTATCTCTGTGCCGGTGTCAGCGCTCTCTATCTCAGTGCCGATGTCAGCGCTCTCTATCTCAGTGCCGATGTCAGCACTCTCTATCTCAGTGCTGATGTCAGCGCTCTCTATAGCGGTGCTGGTGTCAGTGAAGGAGATAGCAGCAGAGAAGCCAATCAGCAGGCAGTGCCAGCACAGGATGCGGAGCACCCGGCCCACCACGGCTGAGGATCAGCACTGGACTGGGACCTCCCAACCCCCCCCCCCCCCGCAGTGGAGCCCTGCATAGGCGGGGGTAATCGGAGGGAGGGGTCAGGGGCTGCCAATCAAAGGTGGGCACACTGGCACAGGATTGAGCTATCCTTACTGTTAGTGACACTGATGATCAGGAGGAAGAGAGTGGAGAGGATGGGACAGGGGGTGGATATAAAGGTCAGTCTGTAGCTGAGGGATGCTGGCTCTCTCATGCTGGTGGTAGCTGGCTAGGGAAAAGGGTTGTGGCATGGTAGCTGTGCCTCTCTTTGCAGCTGGAGCCCCGGTTCCCCCCCCCCCCACTAATTGACAGCCCCAGAGAGTGGCTGTCCGGACACCTCTTCTTTCCTACCTCCCCTTCCATTGGCTGCATACAGTGCTTGTGAGGCCTCCTCCGCGGAACCTTCCTCACCACTGCATGCCAGATGCCTCCTCCGGGTGTGGGGACAGCTCTGCTGAGCACTCCAGAGGTGGGGGTGATGGCTGGGGGCGCGATCTGCGTCTCCGGAGCACCGGGCATTGTGCTAACATTTTGCTCCAGCTGCTGGAATCTCCTTCCCTTCTCCTCCCCTGGACAACACGGTGCTGGCCCCGCCTCCTCCCCAACACACAGCCACGCTCCATCCCCTCTCTCCACTGCCTGGTCAGGCAATGTTAAACCGCTGTTGGCCGGAGCTTAACACAGCAGAGGCGACTCTTCAACTAGGCGGCCACGAGGCCCCTGTGAATGCTAGGCCTAATTAGAGAGCCGCCTCTGACTGTCAGTGTATCTGTTTGCTCAAACCTCAAATGAGCAGGCAGTTACACAATGACAGGAAGACTAAATGAACTATGTAGAGCGCTCACTAGCACCCTGGCAGATCATTGAGAACTACAAACCATCAGCCGCAAAGGCTGTCACTACTTGTATTCCATTTATTCACAGATCTCTGTGAATGAATCAAGCGGCCCTGTGAGCTTTTTCTAATTGTGACAGTGGTGCGGGGAGAAGATCCCCGGCCCCCTGTTACAATGATGGGGGGGGGGCTTGGGGAATCAGCGAGAGGCTGCAGGGGTGGGAACATGTTACATCCTTTAAAGTGTAAGTTCACCTTTTGAAAAAAAAATGCAAATCGTACACTTTTACCCACCCCACCCCCAGGTCCACACTGTACTTACCTCTGTGGGGGATGAGTGGTCAGTGCCCACGCAGCCAGTGTAGTGCTCCAAGGATTTGAAATCCCTACTTATTTCCCCTTTTGTTCTGTGGTTAGACAGTACATTCGATACAAAAGTATACTAGAAAATGCATGTCTTTGAATTACATTTTTGAGGCTACCCATAAAATTGGAAAAAAAAAAAAAGCTGAAAAAATTGTTTCCTACTGTTGGTAGTGAAAGTGTTTGGTTTGGAATACAACCAGCAGAGAAGAAAAGGCCTTCTAAAAGTGAAAAGAACGAGTTGAGAGAACAATATACAGAAAAGGGGAGCGCAAGAATAGATTTAAACAAAGAAACACTCCTGACTGCCCCTCTTCCTAAGCTGCTTTCGCTCCTTCCATGGTAACCAAACTATTCAGATCACAGAGTCTTGCTGGGGACTGCAAGTTAACTCATTCCCTGCCACTAACATGCCAACAGCAGTGGCATCACTAATTTATTTATTAAAGCAAAATCAATTTGCTGCCAAGGCAGAAAGACAATATGCATCCTATAGCCTTATTCATTTTGTCCAAGTCCTAGACATTTATTTTCTCTCTTGTAATATGCTTTGCTAAAATACATCAAAATAACTCCACATGGTTCAAGTCACTGGACACTAAAGCTGTGTGAAGATGTAGGCGGCAGAGAAAGCGTTAGTTCATTACCAAAAAAAGTCAGACTGTACCCGATGTTTAAGGATCTGATGAAAGATTTTTTAAACTAACCAAAACATAAGAACCTGTAACATAACTTTGGAAGGTGGTGGCAGTTCTATGTGTCACATGAGTAGCATATGGAAAGACAAGATAGGAGCTGGCTTATCAAGATCATGACTGCACCAAATTGCTTTTCAAAATAGATGAATACAGTTAACACATTCTTTAGTAATGTCAATCTATAGCAGCTGACAAAATATTTTAGAAGCATCTTATCTTAAAATGAAAGTAATCGTGCCAAAAACAGTTTGTTTTACCGCTGTTAATGGAAAAGTATATTTAATGGAAAAGTTAAAGTGTTTGTTAGCCCAGCACATTTATATTCCTGATATGATCCTGTTGTACCATGTAGAGCCGCTGATAGGGGGGCATCACCGGTCCTACTGTAGGGGGCCCGGACAGCAGGAGGATCAGTGGAGCAGAGAAGGAACAATACCAGAGCAATGCCCTCCATGTCTTTCACCCAGCAACTGAAAGCCAGTTTCTCCTCCTCTCCCTCACGCCGGCTTTTAGCTGCTGGGTGACAGACACCGAGGGCCCAGGCGGGCCCTTCCTTGGATGATGGGCCTGGCGAGCCGCTGCTGAGCTCCTTCCCCCGCCCCTGCCTGCACTCACAGCTGGGACAAGGAGACAGGAGGCTGGAGCAGAGAAAGGAAAGAGCCAGGAGGAGGTGCGCTGTGTTGTGCTCTCTCTCCTGTCAGAAGAGAATTCCTCTATACAGCACATGAGACAGGATCGCTCGGCTCTGTTCACATCTCCACGTTCCGAATCGCCACGATTCACAATAGCGGCAAATCTGGGTAGGAAGGAAGAATTTGTGCTGGGAGGGGTAATTTAGAGGGGGTTGTACTAGGAGGAGGGGTTTGTGGGAATTTGTCCTAGGAGGAGGATTGAAGAAAGATGATTTGTGCTGAGAGGGAAGATGGGGGGATTTTGTGCCAGGAGGGGGTGTGAGCTAATAGGGAGGATTAGAGGAGATCTGAGCTGGCAGGGGGGATTTGGGGGGAGAAGATTTGTGCTAGGATTGGGGATTAGAACTGGCAGTTGGTGGAAAAAGTGGGGAGAATTTTGGTTTGAAGATGGATTTTATGTTTTTTATGTATGACGGAATGTTTGTGTCCACTACTAATGATTTTCCTTTTATTTTTTGTAAAAATATCATTGGGGGGGGGGGGGGGGGGCTGTGATTTCTAACAGTGGCCCTGGTACCATGTGCTGGTATAAAAAAAATATCATGTTCTCTTTGTATTGTTCCTTTTGTGTGAAATCCCTGGTGTTCCTGCCAGTCCTTATGCTTTCCTATTAAAAACTGACCACGCTAGGCATGAGAACACACCATGGTCAGTAGCTGTGCTAGCAACCCAGACTGCTCTCCTTTAGTGATTAGACTTGTACTGACACCCAGGGGCGTTGCTAGATGGAAAAAAGACCAGGGGCTTCAGCCCGAAGTCCAAGGCCGGGGGGGGGGGGGCGGTAGTGGCGCGGGGTTTGCTGGCTGGGCGGTGGGGTTGTGTAGCGGGGGGTAAGCTCACTTGCTGGTTGCTGCCTGGCTTAACAGTGCCCATCAATGCTGACCGCTAAACTCATCTGCCTGACACACTGACCATTACACTGACCTACCTACCTGACATACATACACTGACGGTAGTAAGATGCATACACTGACCTACCTACCTAACATGCACTGACCTGACATACATACACTGACCGACCTACCTGACATACATACACTGACCAACTTACCTACCTGACATACACTGACCTACCTACCTGACATACATACACTGACCTACCTACCTGACATACATACACTGACCAACTTACCTACCTGACATACACTGACCTACCTACCTGACATACATACACTGACCTACCTACCTGGCATACATACACTGACCTACCAGACCAGGAGACAGACTTCATTTGTCCTTGAGCAGCTCAGCTCAACCTTGGTGTGTGGTGCGCCCATCATCACAGCAGGCAGGAAGACAGCCAGAGGAGGAAAGGAGAGCCGCCCGCCCGAGCGTCGATCACCAAGTGGGGATCTGACAGTGATGTGGCACGGCAGCCGCATTGTAATTCCCACCTTTTGGAGCCTGCAGTGCCTATGATGGACGTCACACGTCCCGCGATCCCGGCATTGGACCAGTAGGACGTCCATCACAGGCGCTACAGGCTCCAGAAGCGGGACCTGCTATGTCACTCGGCCGCACTTGGGATAAGATCGGTCCTTGCTTGGCAGGGCTCGGGGCTAACAAGGAAATGGTGCGTGCCTGAGACCCAAAGCTTTTCGGAGACCCATTGGGGGCTCCAGCCCCCCCTCCCAACGCCACTGCTGACACCCCACCCCCGCACAGTCAGTCACTGGGAAACTCAGTGTACTATTTCTTCTCCTCCAGCATCTATGCAGCTGAGAACAGAGGGAATGTAATCACTTATAAAGGGGGGGGGGGGGGGTTATCATTTTTTTCAGATCGTTTTTATTTTAAACTGAATGGGTTGTTTCACAATGTGATCATTTCCAATCACTTTAAAATGGAACTTCACCCAAAAGAGGAAACTCTGCTCTTCCTCCTCCTCTACCCCCCCCCCCCCCCAGCCAAATTTGGAATATCTTTTTTTTGGAAGGGGGGGGGGGGCATGTACCTAGCTCTGGCTCCCCTCCTTGCCTGCAACAGTCCCGGGACCATTTACAGGGTGCAAAGTAGCTAGCACATACATAGTGGGAAGTCAGCTGTGAAGCCGCAAGCAGTACCATGCCCTATAAAACATCTGATACAAATTATCACTATTGTTAGCTTACTGATATTGCTATCCTAACCACTTGCCTACTGGGAACTGTCACCCCTTTCCTGCCCAGACCAATTTTTAGCTCTCAGCTCTATCACACTTTGAATGACAATTGCGCAGTCATGCAACACTGTACTCAAACAACATTTTTAACATTTTTTTGAGACAGACAGAGCTTTCTTTTGGTGGTATTTAATCACCGCTGGGTTTTTATTTTTTGCGATATAAACAAAAAAAGATTGAAAATGTTGAAAAAAGTTTTCCTTAGTATCAGTTATAGCATTTTGTAAATAAGTAATTTTTCTCCCTCGCTGATGTGCACAAATGAGGCTGCACTGATAGGCACTACTATAATAATAATAATAATAATAATCAGGGCCCTGATTATCAGTGTAGATATCCCCTGTGTGGGTTGCCACTTACAGGCTCTCCTCTGTGTTGTCAGCATGAAAAGAGTACTGCAGATAACTGGCAAATCCTGTTTACACTGTGATCAGCTGTGATTGGCCAGACTTCTGATTGGAAGCTAAACAGTGGGGACCTTGAGTGGAGAGTGAACAAGGTTTGCTTTTTAGGCATATAGAAAAATGCAGCGCATGTACAAAGGAACATAGGTCTTTATAATGGTGAAACAGTAAAGAAATCACTAATTAACCACAGGTGCCTTGAAACACAAACGTCCATAGATGGATGTGAATGTCCAACCGCACAGGAGGTGTAAGTACTCCAAGGGGTGGTGATGGTCTGATGGTTGTCAGAAAACACCTGGCATCATACAGCGACTTCCCAACCGAGAAACTGGGTCCCAATGGGTCATTCAGAGAAAGTGCAAAAAAGCCTCTTACCAGATCCTGTGGATTCCCATGTCAGCGACAGGGAATCGCATGCGCAGTTTGTCACAAATGACGTGGAATGGGAGCTCAGGAATCGCCAATCCCTTGGATTGTGGTCTGTATGGATCTCGGCCGGCAACCGGATGGGTCCTCACAATGAACCGTCCTCACACCGAACCGTCCCAGCGTGCATCAGAAGTTTCACAAACGGTCCCCCGAAAGGAGCAGTTGGAGGGACTGGATCTCATGCGGTAAATGTTAAATTTACCTCTTACAAGGTTTGCTTTTTGATAGCTGGTAAATGCTGGGTTACATTTTTAGGTTCTTTTTGGGGCTTTTCCTTGTAGCTTTTTAACACCCTTTTCTGGCACTTTTTAAACAGCTTTTTTTTTTCCTTTGCTTCCTTCAGCCTACTAATTAAGAGGAGTGGTTAATTGGCTACAGGTGCTTGAGGCCTATATAACCTTGTGTAACTCATTGTGAGCCTGTTCATCTTTGAGCTTGCTGGAACTCTGTTCAAGTGGAACTGGACTAAGTGGTGAGTTAAAAACCAGAGTTAGTGGAACTGGACTAAGTGGCGAGTTAAAAACCAGAGTTAGTGGAACTGGACTAAGGAGGTTATAACAGGGGTCATAGTACCTGTGTAGTGTGAGTATGTGAGTGTTGTCTGAGTAGTGTGTGTGGATCATTAGTACTTGTGTATTGTGTACTTGTGTACTGTGAGTGCACGTAGGTCTGCGGGTGCACGTAGGTGTGCACATAGGTCTACACGTAGGTCTACGAGTGCACGTAGGTCTGCATGTAGGTCTATGAGTGCACTTAGACCTGCGCGTATGTCTGCGAGTGCACGTAGGTCTGTGAGTGCACGTAGGTCTGCACGTAGGTCTGCGAGTACCCGTGTATTGTCTTGTTGAGTACCTGTGCATTGTCTTGTTGTCAGGAAGCTAATTGTTAGGTAATTTGGACAGGGTATAATCCCCAATCCTCATTAAATTAATAGGTACGATACCAGGCGGGTGTGGAAAGGCGACTCATTGTACATCTCGCGGCATGTATGCGTTCCTTGATCATCCAATCGAGGGTGAATACTGCTGTGCAAAATGTAAGCACATTGTTTCCCTGGAAGCCCAGGTTCTGAATCTGGGAAAGCAACTGTCAGCACTGAGAAGTCCCTCCATATTAAAGGAGAGCCAGGAACATACATGGCAGGGGCCAGCACAGAGGCGGGTGGAGACAAAGGGGTGCAGCCACTAGGAAAGAGTAGATGGGTGACAGTCAGGAAGGATAGAGGGGGAAGTGCCAGGGAGGCCGATCCAGGGCTGGAGCATCCCAATAAGTACGCTCCATTGAGTGACATTGGTGAAACCAGTCAGGGACCAGCACTGCTGGAGCTAAGGGACTCTCCTAGCTGCCAGGGGAAGAACTCCTCCAGAGAGAGGGGGGAAGCGAAGGGAAAGGAAAGAGATTCTGGTGGTAGGGGACTCAATTCTTAGAAGGACAGAGAGGCCAATCTGTAACAAGGACCTGAAGCGCCGGACTGTATGTTGTCTACCAGGTGCTCGGGTTCGGCATATCACTGATCTTATGGATAGATTACTGGGAGGGGCTGGGGAAGACCCAGCTGTCATGGTGCACGTTGGCACCAATGACAAAGTCAGAGGCAGATGGATTGTCCTAAAGAACATTTTGAGGGACTTGGGAGCTAAATTGAGGAAAAGGACCTCCAAGGTAGTATTTTCAGGAATATTACCGGTACATCAAGCCATGCCAGAAAGGCAGAGGGAGATTAGGGAAGTAAACAAGTGGCTGAAGAGCTGGTGTAGTAAGGAGGGGTTTGGGTTCCTAGAGGACTGGGCCAACTTCTAAGTCGATAACCAGTACTATAGAAGGGATGAACTGCACCTAAATGAGGAGGGTGCAGATCAGCTGGGAATGAAGATGGCCAAAAAGTTAGAGGGGTTTTTAAATTAGGCGACGGGGGGAGGGTCCAGAGGTAGAGATAGTCAGCGCGGAACATATTCCATAGGGTAGTATTGGGGGCATTATTGATAGGTGGACCAAAGCACATAAATCCAAGGTAAGTATAGTAGCAAGTCCTAGTTGCAATCTCAGAACACCCAATAAGAGGATAATATGAGACCGGTCTAAACTACGTGGCATGTTCCCCAATGCCAGGAGCCTGGCGGACAAGATGGGTGAACTAGAGATACTGTTGTACGAGGAGGATTTGGATTTTGTGGGAATTTCAGAGACCTGATTCAACAGCTCTCATGATTGGCTGGAAACCATTCAAGGGTATACCCTTTATCGCAAGGATAGAGAGGGTAAAAAGGGGGGAGGGGTATGCTTATATATCAAGAATAATGTACAAGTGAATGTGAGAGATGATATCACTAAGGGAGCTAGGGAGGAGGTGGAATCCTTATGGGTAGAGCTCCAAAGGGATGAAGCTAAGGGGAGAATAATACTGGAAGTATGCTATAGGCCCCCTAACCTGAGGGAGGAAGGGGAGACAGATCTCTTATCACAAATTGGATTAGCAGCAAGGATGGGAAGTGTTATCATAATGGGGGATTTTAATTAGCCAACTTCCCTAAACAACGAACCTTGCTAGAAGGCATAAATTGGGATAAAATCTTAGGAACAAAGAACACGGAGGAGAGATGGGTTTGCTTTAAGAGCATATTAACAAGGGCATTAGCCAATGCATCCCATTGGTATAAATTTAAAAAAGCGAACAAAAGTCCTGGATGGCTTAACTCCAATGTAAAAATGCATATAAAAGCAAAGGAGAAAGCCTTGAAAAAATACAAGGTTGAGGGATCATCATCAGCATTCAGACTTTATAAAGAATGCAACAAGAAATGTAAGGGTGCAATAAGGACGGCTAAGATAGAACATGAAAGACACATAGCGGAGGAGAACAAAAAAAAAATCCCAAGAAATTCTTTAAGTATGTAAACAGTAAAAAAGGGAGGACAGACCATATTGGCCCCATAAAGAATGAGGAAGGTTACAAAGTATGGGGAGATGGCGTAGGTACTGAATTTATTCTTCGCCTCAGTCTTCACAAGGGAATCTAGGGGCATCCTTAACCAAAACTGCAGTGTTTATCCTCATGACACATCACAGGAAGCACCTCCATGGTTAACAGAGGACAGAATTAAAATTAGACTTGGGAAACTTAACATTAATAAATCACTGGGACCAGATGCTTGCACCCGAGAGTACTTAGGGAACTCAGTCAAGTAATTGCCAGACCATTGTTCCTAATTTTTGCTGACAGTCTACTGACTGGAATGGTACCAGTTGATTGGAGAAAAGCCAACATAGCACCAATATTTAAAAAGGGCCCAAAATCCATCCCTGGGAATTACAGACCAGTTAGCCTAAAATCAATAGTATGTAAATTCTTGCAGGGGATGATAAGGGACTATATCCAAGATTTTAGTAAAGAGAACGGTATCATTAGCAGTAATCAGCATGGATTCATGAAGAATCGTTCTTGCCAAACCAGTCTTTTAACCTTCTATGAGGAGGTGAGTTGCCACCTAGATAAAGGAAGGCCCGTAGATGTGGTGTATCTGGATTTTGCAAAAGCATTTGACACAGTTCCCCATAAATGTTTACTGTACATAAAAGGTACGTTGGCATGGACCATAGGGTGAGTACATATATTGAAAACTGGCTACAAGGGCGAGTTCAGAGGGCGGTGATAAATGGGGAGTACTCGGAATGGTCAGGGCTGAGTAGTGGGGTCTCCCAAGGTTCGGTGCTGGGACCAATCCTGTTCAATTTGTTCATAAATGACCTGTCTCAATCTCTGTATTTGCGGACAATACTAAGCTAAGCAGGGCAATAACTTCTCCGCAGGATGTGGAAACCTTGCAAAAAGATCTTAACACATTAATGGGGTAGGCAACTACATGGCAAATGAGGTTCAATGTAGAAAAATGTAAAATAATGCATTTGGGTGACAAAAATATGAATGCAATCTATACACTGGGGGGAGAACCTCTGGGGGAAGTAGATGGTAGTAGATGATAGGCTCAGCAATGGCATGCAATGCTAAGCTGCTGCTAACAAAGCAAACAGAATATTGGCATGCATTAAAAAGGGGATTAATTCCAGAGATAAAATGATAATTCTCCTGCTCTACAAGACTCTGGTCTGGCCACACCTAGAGTATGCTGTTCAGTTCTGGGCACTAGTCCTCAGGAAGGATGTACTGGAAATGAAGCGAGTACAAAGAAGGGCAACAAAGCTAATAAAGGGTCTGGAGGATATTAGTTATGAGGAAAGGTTGCGAGCACTAAACTTATTCTCTGGAGAAGAGACGCTTGAGAGAGGATATGATTTCAATTTACAAATACCATACTGGTGACCCCACAATAGGGATAAAACTTTTTCACGGAAGGGAGTTTAACAAGACTCATGGCCACTCGTTAAAATTAGAAGAAAAGAGGTTTAACCTTAAACTATGTAGAGGGTTCTTTACTGTAAGAGCAGCAAGGATGTGGAATTCCCTTCCATGGGCAGTGGTCTCAGCGGGGAGCATCGATAGTTTAAAGAAACTATTGGATAAGCACCTGAACGACCACAACATACAGGGATATACTGACATATAATCACACACATAGGTTGGACTTGATGGACTTGTGTCTTTTTTCAACCTCACCTACTATGTAACTATATGTAACTATGTTTTTTGTTGTTTTTGTGCTTAGAGAACTAAGCCATGGAGAAATGTGTGAAATGCAAAACAATTAGGAATTAGGTTTTAATGCTCTGAAAGCTCCAAACTGTTGACAACAAGGGTGTTGCTAAGATTGTGAAAAATCTGGGGCACCCAAATGAGAGGAATGGTTGATGTGAGCAAATTGTACCAATAGCAGCAGAGGTTTAAAGGGGCATGGCAAAAAAAAAAAAAACTTGAGCTTACTCACAGGGGTTGATTTAATAAAACCAGTGAGTACAAAATCTGGTGCAGCTGTGCATGGTAGCCAATCAGCTTCTAACTTCAGCTTGTTCAATTAAGCTTTGACAATAAAACCTGGAAACTGATTGGTTTCTAATCAGTATATACATACACACATACAGCATGCCACAGTCCACACAATATGCTTTGATTTCCGTGCCACAGGCAACGGTCTAACAGACACATACAAACTTCCATACAATTAAAAAAACAAAATAAGCAATTCTTTTCTGAACAAAACAGCATGAGAAAAATAAAGTCAGCACATGCAAATACTGAAATCTAGGCAAGCAGACATACGAGACAATCTACAATGGGGGGGGGGGGGGGGGGGTAGAGTGGAACTTTCCTTTTCAGGTGAAGTTCTGCTTTAAATAAGAACTCTTTTCAAATAGTCAGTGACTACTTGGCAACCAGCAACTGTTCAGACAATACTTTGGTTAGTAGTATAGAATGTATGATATAGCATAAAGAATGCTGGGTTCAGGAGTATCTTATACAGCCCAGTGTACAGAGTGCAATGGTCAGTAGCATGAAATGTAATGTATATAGTGTGGAAGTCAAAACTACGTAAGACACAGAGCACAGTGCTCAAGAGTATGTAAAACACAGGCCAGTGTAGAGTACAACAAAACATTACCCCCTTCTACTAGTACAGATCTCCACCCCCCAAATCCCCCCCAGTACAGTCTATCCCCCCTAACCCCCCCAGTACAAATCTCCCCCACTATCTGCCTAAAGTCCACTCACCAGTTCTTAGTGAGGGGAAGTCCCCTCCTTGGATGCGTCACACTAGAGCTGAGGAGGAACTTAGGAGAGCCTCCCTCGGCTCTGATTTCCTGCAGTATCTGAGGTTCAACAGGCAGGTACAAGCCAGAGGCCACAGTGCAAATGCAACTGCAGTGCCAAAACGTAAAAGAAAAAAAAAATGTCAGCAGGCAATTGCAGCTTTGGGACTAGTTAGCACTAGAGATGCCATGGTTGAGTAATAAATTCAGATTGGTTGTTATGAGCCATTTACTTTCATCACAACCATTACATTTCCATAACTGCTACAGGGACTTCTTTTTTTTTGTAAAGTAGGAAGACCTCACTATATAGGGGGGGGGGGGGGGGGGGGGACACAGTACTATGACATCCTTTTGAAAAATGTATCATGTATATCATGTGATACATTCATTGTAACCAGCAGATTTCCATTCTTGTATGGAATAATAGTGTTCTTTCACTTGTTCTGTAATGATTAACAGCTTCAGGAAAACCAGCCACACAATCTATGGTATTAACAACCTGTATCCAGGATCTGGGTAGTCAGACAATCACATTTACTTAACAGTTTAATAACAGACACTTTAATAAGGGGAAAAACAACTGAAAAATAAATATCTTTTTGCTGCATTTTATTTTACACCGCTGATTTGAGATGTAGCAATACAGAGCTTTATATTGCAAAGTAACTGTAAATATTTAGTATATAGACACACTATTAAAAAAAGGCAGATTTAGGGGTGACTGCCTTTTCACCCCCTCAGTTTCCTAAACATATGTCTTCAGGACTTTGGACATAGAAAATACATCCTAGAAGCAAAGTACTCCTATCCCCCTGCTGCTAAACCCCTGCCTCTATTACCAGCAATTCTCAGCTGTCAAAAAATAACAGTCTGGACTGGCTGCATTACATAGCAGGAGCAGAGTGCCTGTCAAAGTGGCTGCTGCTGTATAAAATGAAACTGGACAAAGAGTGCTAGATGGTAATCTTAAATGCCCATAATCATTTAGGCTCAGTTCATAAATATGTAAATTGGATGCGTTTTTAACAGCATCCAATTTGCATAACATGTGAATCAGAACCGACTTTCAATGGGGTGGGTTCATGTGCAGGGCGGCCACGGTTTTAGGCTGGATTCACACCTATGCATTTTTAGTGCTTTTTGCATTTTGCAGATTTGCACTACATTCCATTTAACATGGTTTCCTATGGGTCACGTTCTGTAGTGCAATTCTGCAAAATGCAAAAAAGCACTAAAAATGCATAGGTGTGAATCCAGCCTTAAAAAGGGTCCCGTTTGATTTTGGGTCTGGTTCAAGTGCAGTGTCAGGTAAAAATTTGCACCTTAATTGCACCTGAACGAGTGAACAGAACTGCAGCTGCATATGTGAACCCAGCCTTAATGTTGATATCAATATCACAATAGATAAAAGACAGGCTACAATTAATGAATATGGACCCTAAGAACATATGGTGTTCTTTTTATTCCTTTTTGGGAGGCCATTACCCCTTGGAGGGCCCCCCATTTTGTTATAGACCTGCCGGTAAGTTATGTGATCGAAACCCAACCAATACCTCCTGATTGATGAAATCAAATGAAAGCTTCATGATGAAAGTCCAGCGCCTCACATCTACTTCTTGGCTGCTTTTTAAAATGACACCTGCATATAGGAAGCTCATGAAGTAAATACAATGTATCAGTTATTACATTGTATTTTTACAATATCATTCATCTGTCAAAAAAGGTTACATTTGACCTGCATATGACATCGTTTAAAGCATATCTAAATCTGAAAACAGGCCACCAGTCCTTATGTGTTGCATTAGTTAAAGCGGTTGTATACCCGCACATCTAAGAAAAAAAAAAACCCTGCAAGGCATAATGAGCTAGTATGCACCTCATACTAGCTCATTATGAAATACCTTAGATTAAAGCCCCCGTATTGCAGCCCGGTCCATGCTGAGGGAGCTGACATCTTGCCCTCTGCGTTTCTTCCAGGTTCGTGGCTCCGGCGCTGTGAGTGGCCGGAGCCACGATGACGTCACTCCCGTGCATGCATGTGGGAGTCTTCTTCCCAACAAGGTCCGACAGCGTCTGCCGGACCTTCAGCCTGGCATTCAGAGCGCATGTGCCGTTGATGTCAGCAGCTGCATGTAAAGGGAATATCTCCTAAACCGTACAGGTTTAGGAGATATTAATTTTACCTACAGGTAAGCCTTATTATAGGGTTACCTGTAGGTAAAAGTGACAAATTGGGGTATACAACCACTTTAACTTTTTAGTTTATTTTTGCATTGTTTTCACCTGGTAATTCTGCCAGTAACAAACTTCCAGTCTTTGGTGGACAAAACTTAGTTTTGTATCAGAACAACAGAAATAAAATAGGACCCTTTTCCTACTGTGAACAAAAGAGCATGATTCTGTAGTCCTTTATAAAATTAATAATAGTCAGCACAGGCAGAGAGCACTGGAAGGTATCAGCTCACATGATTTCCAGCAAGATCAACAGATTTTTTAACCACTTGCCGTCCAGCGCACGACGATATACGTTAGCACAATGGCACGGCTGCGCAAATCGGCGTACCTGTACGTCCCCTTTAAGTCGCGGGCTAGTGGGCATGCACCCGCCGTGTGAGCATGCCCGCGTGTCCCACGGACTCGATGTCTGCCGGTGGACCACGATCCTGACACGGAGAGGCAGAACAGGGAGATGTAAACAAGGCACTTCCCTGTTCTGCCCAGCAACATGAGATGGATCTACAGCTCCCTGTCATCAGGAGCAGTGATCTCTGTCATGTTCTAGTGAGCCCATCCCCCCTACAGTTAGAACATACTGAGGAAACACACTTAACCCCTTGATCGCCCCCCTAGTGTTTAAACCCTTCCCTGCCAGTGTCATTTACACAGTAATCAGTGCATTTTTATAGTACGGATCGCTGTATAAGTGTCACTGGTCCCAAAATAGTGTCAAAAGTGTCCGATCTGTCCGCTGCAATGTCGCAGTCACGATAAAAATTCGCAGATCACCGCCATTACTAATAAAAAAAAATAATAACAATGCCATAAATCTATCCCATATTTTGTAGACGCTATAACTTTTGCGCAAACCAATCAATATATGCCTTTTGCGATTTTTTTACCAAAAATATGTAAAAGAATACATTTCAGCCTAAACTGAAGAAAAATTAGTTTTTTTATATATTTTTGGGGGATATTTATTATAGCAAAAAGTAAAAAATATTGCTTTTTTTTTCAAAATTTTCACTCTTTTTTTGCTTATAGAGCAAAAAATAAAAACTGCAGAGGTGATCAAATACCACCAAAAGAAAGCTCTATTTGTGGGGTAAAAAGGACGTCAATTTTGTTTGGGTACAACGTCGCACAACCGCGCAATTGTCAGTTAAAGCGACGCAGTGCCGTATCGCAAAAAATGCTCTGGTCAGGAAGGGGTTAAATCCTTCTAGTGGCTAAATAATCACACAACTAAAATAAAACTCTTCCAATGGTATAGGCCCCTTTCACAACTGTGGACTGTACATTTGATCAGTTCAGTCACATTTTTTCATGGAGAAAAACGGATGAAGTTTACATCACTTTTTCATCCATTTTTACATCAGTTTTTTACATCTGCCAGCTAGAGTCCTTAACGACTTGACTCCTGGAGCCATTTTTTTAATGCAAAAAACAGACCGTTTGTCCGTTTACATCTATTTTTCCTCCTGATCTGTTTTTTTAACAGAAGAAAAGGGGGTTTTGATCCATTCCAAAAAATAGATGTTGACAGAAACAGATGTAAATGGATGTAAATCGATGATCATGCATTTACAACCGTTTTTCCCTAGAGATGTCCCTTTTTCATCTGTCAACGGGTGGATGAAGAATGGACAAAGGGTTCGCATATGTGAAAGGGGCCTTAAAGTGATACTAAAGTCTTGTTTTTTTTTGTCTAAAAATAACAAACATGTTATACTTACCTGCTCTGTGAAGTGGTTTTGCACAGAGCAGTCAGATCCTCCTCGTCTTGGGTCCCTCGCCGGTGCTCCTGGCCCCTCCCTCCTGCCGAGTACCCCCACAGAAAGCAGCTTGCTATGGGGGCACCCGAGCCAAGCCACTGCTCTGTGTCCATTCCGCGCCTCGGCCCTGCCCCATATGTTTCCTCATTAGCTCACTGATTTTAATTGACAGCAGTGGGAGCCAATGGTGCCCGCTGTGTGTCTCAGCCAATCAGGAGAGAGAGTCCCAGACAGCTGAGTCTCTTGTGCAACATTGCTGGATTGAAATGGGACTCAGGTAAGTATTAGGGGGGCTGCTGCACACAGAAGGTTTTTTTATCTTAATGCATAGAGTACATTAAAGTAGATCTATATAATTTTTTTTTTGCCATCTGTGTCTATTGTGGAGATTTCCCTTCACTTCCTATCTCATAGCAAAACAGAAAGGGAGAGGAAATCCCTGCAAATTCCTTGGGGACCCCAAAAGTCACCAGAACTAGTGTCCCAATTGGAAGATTTACCCTCTATTACTTTTGTGGGGACAACCCAAAATGTGGGATTTTCTTTTACTTTCAATGATAATGTTAAATAGGACAAATCGAGAGGGTGAATCTCCCTAATAGGGGCTCAGACAACAATAAAAACTGACAAGCCTTCTAATTAAAAGCTGAACTCCAACTTTCTTTTCATTAGAACTGAATGGAATGATCAGTCCCAGCATAGATCATAGCTCTGTACCATGTTACATAGTCAGGTTGAGAAAAGACACAAGTCCATCTAGTTGCTCTGTTGTCTGCAGATCCTCTGATATTGTGGGTTTAGTTGAGGCTTTGTACCATGTGACAGTCTGAATGTAGACTGAGGGCCTTCCTGCTCATTCTCTACACTCCCCTTTGTAGTCTTTCAGAGTCTGGAAATGATGTAACTTCCTTCACAGCTCTGATGGTGGATGGGATGGAATACATCCTAATTGGTGTTCAATCCTTCCCAGTCACACCTACAGGAAGAGTCCAAACCTCCCAAGTCCCTCCTCACAGATCACAGCATTATTCAAAAAGGAAACCCCTTCATACTCAGCCTGTTCTGATAGCTGAGCTGCTGCCAGCAGGATTGAATGGATCACAATTAGAAATCAAGGCTGCCCAGGTAAATATGCCGACTAGTGTGAACAGGGAGAGCCCCACCCCTCAGATCCCACCCTCCCAGAGCCCTGCTCTCTGTTAAGTGATTCATTCAAAGAAAACACCTTCATAATAAACCTCCCATAGCCCTTCCTCTGTAGTTTTGCAGTAAGCCATTATTCTTTGGCATGCTGCAAGACAGGACACATTTACACCTGCTTTGCAGACTGAAGAGTGATCTGCATTTGAACCCATCCACATCAACTCCCAGAACTGCTGCAAGTGACTCCCATAGTCTGCCCTGAAACTACAGAGGCTCAAAGCATAATGGGACATGTAGTATCAGGACTGGTAAAGGAAGGAAACGGGAAGTCAGAGAACTTTGAAATTCAGCCAGGAGAAGGAGTGACCTCATAGACACAAACTTGCTTTTTACAGCTAAATGAGGTAAGATACCGATAAAAGGACGATGGGGTCATGATTCATTTACATTCACAATGCAGCTGTTGTTTTGGGGGGGGGGGGGGGGAAGCTGGAGCTCTGCTTTAAGATGAAAAAAACCTTCTACCTTTAGAACCACTTTAACCACTTGCATAATGGGCACTTAAAACCCCCCTCTTGCCCAGGCCAATTTTCAGCTTTCAGCGTTGTCACACTTTGAATGACAATTGCGTGGTCATGCAATACTGTACCCAAATGACATTTTTATCATTTTTTTCACACAAATAGAGCTTTCTTTTACATAGTTACATAGTAGGTAAGGTTGAAAAAAGACACAAGTCCATCAAGTCCAACCCATGTGTGTGATCATATGTCAGTATTACCTTGTATATCCCTGTATGTTTTGGTCGTTTAGGTGCTTATCTGATAGTTTTTTGAAACTAACAATGCCCCCCACTGAGACCACTGCCTGTGGAAGGGAATTCCACATCCTTGCCGCTCTTACAGTAAAGAACCCTCTATGCAGTTTAAGGTTAAACCTCTTTTCTTCTAATTTTAGTGAGTGGCCACGTATCTTATTAAACTCCCTTCCGCAAAAAAGTTCTATCCCTATTGTGGGGTCACCAGTCCGGTATTTGTAAATTGAAATCATATCCTCTCTCAAGCGTCTCTTCTCCAGAGAGAATAAGTTCAGAGCTCGCAACCTTTCCTCATAACTAATATCCTCCAGACCCTTTATTAGCTTAGTTGCCCTTCTTGTTATGCCACGTACACACGGGCGGACTTTTCAACGGACTTTCGACGGACTTTTGAACGAACGGACTTGCCTACACACGATCACACCAAAGTCCGATGGATTAGTACGTGATGACGTACGACTGGACTAAAATAAGGAAGTTGATAGCCAGTAGCCAATAGCTGCTCTAGCGTGGGTTTTCGTCCGGACTAGCATATAGACGAGCAGATTTTTCATCCGGACTCGAGTCCATCGGAAAGATTTGAAGCATGTTTAAAATCTAAAGTCCGTCAGATTTTCGACTGGAAAAGTCAGCTGAAGGTCCGATGAAGCCCCCACACGATCGGATTGTCCGCCGGACTCGGTCCATCGGACCAGTCCGGTTGAAAAGTCCGCTCATGTGTACGCGGCATTAGTCGCTCCTTTTCTAGTACATCCTTCCTGAAGACTGGTGCCCAGAACTGGACAGCATGCTCTAGGTGCGGCCGGACCAGAGACTTGTAGAGTGGGAGAATTATTGTTTTATTTCTGGTGTTAATCCCCTTTTTAATGCATGCCAATATTCTGTTTGCTTTGTTAGCAGCAGCTTGGCATTGCATGCCATTGCTGAGCCTATCATCTACTAGGACCCCCAGGTCCTTTTCCCCAGTGGTATTTAATCACCTAAACAAACAAAAAAAGACAGAAAATTTTGAAAAAAAAAACGTTTCATAGTTCTAAAATTTTGTAAACAGGTAATTTTTCTCCTTTATTGATATGTGCTGATGAGGCTGCACTGATAGGCACAGATAAGGCGGGACTGATAGGCACAGATAAGGCAGGACTGATAGGCACAGATAAGGCGGGACTGATAGGCACAGATAAGGCGGGACTGATAGGCACAGATAAGGCGGGACTGATAGGCACAGATAAGGCGGGACTGATAGGCACAGATAAGGCGGGACTGATAGGCACAGATAAGGCGGGACTGATAGGCACAGATAAGGCGGGACTGATAGGCACAGATAAGGCGGGACTGATAGGCACAGATAAGGCAGGACTGATAGGCACAGATAAGGCAGGACTGATAGGAACAGATAAGGCAGGACTGATAGGCACAGATAAGGCAGTACTGATAGGCACAGATAAGGCAGTACTGATAGGCACAGATAAGGCAGTACTGATAGGCACTGATGAGGCAGCACTGATGGGCCCTGATAGGTGGCACTGATGGGTGGCACTGATAGGCAGCACTGCTGATGAGGCACTGATTGGTGACATTTATAGGTGGCACTATGGTCATTGATAGGTGGCACTGTGGGCACTGATGTGCACTGGTTGTGCACTGGCACCTGCCACAGGTGGGCACAGATGACTCTGCAGAGGCTCTCCACGATTGGGACCTATGTTCCTCTGACAGCCGCCGGTGATCAGCTTTTTTTTTTAGCCGATTACTGGCTCTGTTTACATCACATGATCAGCTGTCGGGATCGACCCCTTACTCTGATCTGTGATCAGCCGAGTCTCATGGACTCGCTGATCACAAAGCATGCCCTGCAAGGTGCACGCAGGCCGCTCGAGCAAGGGAGGACATCTATTGACACCCTCCCAGCAAAGTAGGTCCGCGCTGTAGCCATCATTCGGCTATAGCGTGGACGGGAAGAGGTTAAAGTGATAATATAATAGTTTTTTTTCTTTAAAAATAATATGTTATACTTACCTGCTCTGTGAAGTGGTTTTGCACAGAGCAGCCCGGATCCTCCTCTTCTGGGGTCTCTCTCCAGCACTTCTGGCCCCTCCCTCCTGTCGAGTGCCCCCACAGCAAGCAGCTT
This sequence comes from Aquarana catesbeiana, assembly GCF_042186555.1. NCBI lineage: Eukaryota > Metazoa > Chordata > Amphibia > Anura > Ranidae > Aquarana > Aquarana catesbeiana. The sequence continues at coordinate 139,619,496 of NC_133334.1, forward strand.
GCTATGGGAGCACCCAAGCCAAGCCGTAGCTCTGTGTGTTCATTCAGACATGGAGCCGTGGTTCAGCCCCGCCCCCTTTCTCCTGGTTGGCTAACTAGCTTAAGGGACTTGTGCACATCGCTGGAGGAAAATGGGGCTCAGGTAAGTATTAGGGGGGCAAAGGCATAGACTGCATTAAGATTAAAAAAAACCTTCTGACTTTACAGCCACTTTAGGACCAAAAAAAAGACCAAATAAGAGAAATTCATTGTTAGGGTTTTCATAAACTTTAAAAGCAACCTTGCAAATATAAAAAAAAAAATATATATCTATATATAGATATTTATATCTATATATAGATATATATCTATAGAGAGCCATTTAATACCCTATTAACCTTTCGTAAAATGTACAGGGGGTCCCCTAGTTACAAACATCTGACTTACAAACGACTCCTACTTACAAAGGGAGACAACAGGAAGTGAGAGGAAATCTACCCTTAGGAAGGGAAATTCACTCCTGTAAGAGCTGTTATGGGGAAAAGGTACCTCCACTGATGCTTTATCGCCAAGGCTTGTTTCCACAACAACCCACATTTTCAAAATCTATTGAGGTGAAATCTTCTGAACAGGGACACAGACAGCAAAACAAATGTTACAGGGGTGATAACCCTTCCCTATGCTATCCAAAAAGCTTAAAAATAGATTTTTTTGGCTGTAGCTACACTTACAAAATGTACCTGTTCCAACTTACAGACAGATTCAACTTAAGAACAAACCTACAGTCCCTGTCTTGTTTGTAACCCCGGGATAGGGTGACCACATTTCCAAACTGCCATTCAGGGACAATTTTATCAAGGACCGGGGGGTTGTATTGAATGTAGTCTCCGGATTTCGGCGGCGGGTGATTGGCAGGTTTTAGCACGTATCATCCCAACATTGTGCTTGATATGTATTTCTATTACTACATTAAGTATAGACCTCCCTCCCTCAGTACAGACCCCCTCTCCACTAAGTATAGACCCCCTCCCTCAGTACGGACCCCCCTCTCCACTAAGTACAGACCCCCCACAGTACTGACCCCCTCCCCTTCCACTTGTGCTTGTAGAGAGGTGGAGGTCGGAAATGTGCTGGGGGGGCTTTTTACCTTTTTCCCGATCACTGTCCCTGTCCCCCTCAGTCCATCTATATACATATAATAATATAAGCTTAACAACAGACCTCAGATCAGAGAACAGCACGGGGGGGGGGGCGGAGAACAGCACGGGGGGAGGGGACCAGAGAACAGCACGGGGGGAGGGGACCAGGGAACAGCACGGGGGGAGGGGACCAGGGAACAGCACGGGGGGAGGGGACCAGGGAACAGCACGGGGGGAGGGGACCAGGGAACAGCACGGGGGGAGGGGACCAGGGAACAGCACAGGGGGAGGGGACCGGAGAACAGCACAGGGGGAGGGGACCGGAGAACAGCACAGGGGGAGGGGACCGGAGAACAGCACAGGGGGAGGGGACCGGAGAACAGCACAGGGGGGTGGGACCGGAGAACAGCACGGGGGGGGGGGGACCGGAGAACAGCACAGGGGGGGGGACCGGAGAACAGCACGGGGGGGGGGGACCGGAGAACAGCACGGGGGGGGGGGACCGGAGAACAGCACGGGGGGGGGGACCGGAGAACAGCACGGGGGGGGACCGGAGAACAGCACGGGGGGGGGACCGGAGAACAGCACGGGGGGGGGACCGGAGAACAGCACGGGGGGGGGGAGAACCAGAGAACAGCAGGGGTGGGGGACTGAAAAAGAGCACAGGTGGGACCAGAGGACAGCAGGGGGTTGGAGAAGGGGGGTGGAGTGGGAGAGCAGAGAAGTTGCTGAGGAAGATCACAGAGGGGCCAGGAGAGCGTTGATGGACCTGTGGGCAGCAGAAGTAAACAGTATAGGAGGAGCGGCATAGAGAGGAACTGATGCCCTTCATGTTCTTCTTGCAGCCACTGAATGCCCGCTTTTCCTCCTTTACCACTTGTAGGCATTCAGTGGCTGCAAGAAGAACATGGAGGGCATCAGTTCCTCTATATGCTGCCCCTCATATACAGGTTTAGAGGGAAGCTGCATGTGCCCCCTGGAGTATGAGGCTGGGTTGCAATGGCGACCCCTGTAGTTACACCGCTGCAGTGGAGATAAAAATAAATTCTGGCAGGTTGAAGGAGCAATGAGCAATGAATTGAGTGCTGGCAAGATTCTGAGGCTGTGATAGTTGCAGATGAGAGATGGGCCACTGCTGAGAGGATTGGTTAGTATACAGGGGGGTTAAGAAGACTAGTAGGTGAGAAGGTGGTGTGGTGAGTGTTTAGCATTTTACTTACCTTTCTACCTTCTCTCCTTTTGTTTGTGCACTGCAGTCTTTTCAGAAGTTTCTTCTGCATGCCGCTGCCTGGCTGGACTCGAGAACATACAGGGAGGAGGTAGGTGAAGATAAACAGTAGGTGCGGAGGAGGAAGTTAAATCTCCTCCGCTGTGATGGGTCTCTGCCTCTCTCCTGCCCATGACGTCACTGGTTGCTACACGCCAAGCGGGCGGCAGGTAGCAACCAGTTTGGGCACTGAGCCAGCAGCGGTGATGAATTAAGTAAAAAGGGTTTCTGCCAGCTAGAGGTCCACCACAGGCTGAGACAGACTATGCAAAGGCTATTTTAGGGGGCATTAGATTGACCCAGGGCAATTCCGGGACACTGTATTGTCCCGGAATGAGGGTGCCCGGGACCCGGGACAGACCTGCTAATTGCGGGATTGTCCCGGGCAATCTGGGACACGTGGGCACCCTACCCCGGGACCCCCTGTATTCAGTTCTAACTACTGCTTCCCCTTTTCTCCTTTGCCATTAATAATCTGCTGAATTTTTACTATTTAAACTGAATTTGTTTTCATTCGCTTATTTTTTGCAGTGTCACATAAAAAAGCACAAAACTGGGGGGAAAACGCCTTTAATTATTACTACAGCCCGACAACATAAATTAACTTTTTTTGTGTGCTTCAATGCTGGTACAAGATGACCAATATAGATAAAGAAATCTGCTTCATGTTTTAGTTTCTGCTGAAGAACAAGATGCTGATATCACAAAGCCAACTTACATATTTGGGAAGGTATTCTTCATAATGGCTGTCTGTTAGCTGATGTATGTCTAAGAAATGTACTACCTAAGCTGGTAGAAGCTGTAAGTTTTTCTCTAAAAAGAATGAGCACAGTATGTGACATTGTGTATTTGTTAATAGAAGATAACCATACCTGAATATACAGTATCTTCTTAGGCAAAACAGCATGGACATAAAAGCTGCCATACATCTACAGCTTAGACAGCCATCAGCAGATGATTTAAAAATATATACAGGTTTTAGGCTTATACTGTACATTATTTTCCTTTTATAGGGTGCAACACTACCACAGCAAATCACTTTGGACTTTAAATTTGGACTGGGCAGAGAGGTTGAGGTTTTGGAAAATGAACAGACTCTTAGCAGAGTACATCATGGCTTATCAGAAAAAAATTTAAGAAAAAAAAAAGGTCAACAGTGAAAAAAGCAGTAATCTTTTATTTTTTTTAAAAAAAGGAAGACATCACACCAGCACAAGGCAGGCAGGACGGCTGATGATTTAGCAATGGAAACCGAAGTTGGCGTACGCAATAAAAATCATTCACGAAAATGAAAGTGCCATGACCTAAAGTACCTTTGTTGACTAACACAAAGGTTTCACCTGTTACTCCCGACCATGATGAGCACATTTGACTAAAAATATTTATATTTAGGTGTCCTCTTTCAAAGTGTGATATAGACATGTTGATTTTACCACTGGTTAAAAAGACATAAAAGTTTAACTACACCCAAGATTCAGGAAGAATAAATAGAATAGAAGAATCAATAGCAGGATTTACAACTGCACAAAAGTAATTTTCCAGAAATGCAAATATTACAGCATACATGTGAGAGAAACACAATTTTTTTCTGTAGCCACAAGGCAACAATTTTGATTTCCTAGAAATAAGCACATAAAAATAAAATTCCAAAAAGTTCTCACATTCTTTTTCTTCCCTGGTTCCCTCAGTGCCAACATGTTCAATGTGACATATGTTGTATACCTGTCAAACCATCTGAGAGTGCTGACAGAACATTAAAGCCGGAGGTGATAAAAGCAAAAGGCCGAGCTGTGGTTTTAACACCCTGCCAACCTAAACAAGGACAGGGCCGTACACGTGCCACAACTGCAATGCATTGCTTTGCTTCCACAACAACATAAAACTCTCTATTGCATTCAGCAGGCAGTACAGCCGCCAAACGTGACCCATTATAGTTAATAGGGCCATATCACAGTCACCCTGCAACCATGTGCAACACACGCAACACTGTTGGTATGAATTGGCCTCATGGGAAATAAGGATTTTTACCTTGTCTTGTAACTTGGAACCTGATGTGAATAGGCCCTCAGTGATTGGGTTTTCACCTTTGCTAGATCTAAAGTCTAAATTTTATAGTGAAAGGCCAGTTTTGGATAATATCTGGAGAGGTTGGGTCTTTTGTAATGCTTTTATTGCCAACACTGTCCCTTTTTGAGAGATTTTCTCTTCATTTCGTGGCTCTGTGACACCTGTAACCAGAATAGGGAAAGGGTTTAATCTCCCTAATGGGAACAAAGTAATAAAAATATGAGCAGTTCTAGTCATATTCTACTACGCTAAAAGCATCCTGTCCCATTCTGCACCATAAACAGGGACCTAAGGGAAATCTCCCCAACAGAGACCTACTCTGAATTATTTAGCTGAGAGAAGTTCTAAACGTTCAGCATTCCTGTACCATGTTAGCTACTGAATAATACAGAAAAGTTTCTACTTGAGGGAAGGAAAGACTACAGAGTAAAAATGACCACATACTGCCAAAGCTACTAAGCATCTTCTTTGAACAAAACCCAAGCACCAGATGTTGCCTGCACTACTGTTCTTGATGGGATGTGCCTAGTGCAAAAAATGTTCTTTTTTGCCAAGAAACGCAGAGCCTATGCACTGTGGTGAATATAACATATTATACACATTAACATGTTGTGAAGCCATTTGTTTTTAAAAGCAACCCAATGCACTGAGTTAATGCACCACCAACACACATATGCTTTGCATCGAATCACAATGCACAGTAACTCATTACCATGCATTGTGGTATGCTGCATTGGAAAAAATTTCCATGTCCAATTCTTGGTTTGTTTTGGTGCACTGCAATGGTCTACTAGGTGTTCATCAGCCCTAACTGATGCATGTCAAGAAATTTTCCACTATGCTGGAACATCATCATTTTGCCTGACTGCATACCCAGGGTTACTATTACCACATTCCATATGACTATCACAAAACGTTGGTAATAGAAGTAGTTTAATTACAAATTGCCAGCCAAAGCTTGAGAACATTACTACTTCAAATAAAAGAAATGAGGGCACCTCAAAGTTTCTTTTTTTTTTTTGTTTTTTTTTTAATGTTCAAAATTCTCAGGAAAAGCCAACACTATTCAGGGGTACAAACATTCCCCCTTCATCATGGCTTGATGCTTTCAACCAAGGGCAGAATCTGGACAAAGAAAGAAATATTGATTCTCTTCAGTTTGAAGCATCAACCCATGTGAAGGGTGCCTGTTTAATACCCCTGAAATGAGCTGGATTTTCCTGTGCACTTTTCACATTAAAAGCGGAGGTCCGCCCACCTCTGCAAAAATTAAAATCCAGCAGCTGCACATACTGCAGCTGCTGACTTTTAATAATCGCAGTCCATCGATGTCGGCACCGCAGCTGACGTTTCCATCAGCTGTCGGGTGTGTGCCGCCTCCATTGCAAGTAAGGGAACCCAGCAGTGAAGCCTTACGGCTTCACACCAGGAACCCTACTGTGCATGCATGAGGCTCCGCTCCTCTCTCCTACTGGCCCGGCGGCCGGGGAAGGAAAAGGGAGCCTGGGTGGTGACATCAATACCCACAACTGAGGCTCCCGGAAGTGGGAACAGGATACCTGTGAAAGACAGGATACCCCGCCCCCCCCCAAATGTGGCACCTGAGGGGGGAAGGAGCACAACAAGCGGAAGTTCCACTTTTGGGTGGAACTCCGCTTTGATAAACCGTTTCTGGGCTTGTGAAACTTTGTGGCATTCGTTTCTGTTTTGTGTAAAGATTTTCTCCCAAAGACCTAGTTCATGGTTATGGCACACCAGAGAGCTACCTGTGTATTTTAAAGGATAAGTTCCCCATTTGAAGCATGTTACACATTACACCCATATTTACAGTGTAATGTGTAACTTGTTCCAAAACTTCCCCCTGCACCCCAATCCCCCCTCCATGTCACCGCGGGCAGGGAATCCTCTCCCTGCACCCACTGTCACATTTTGAAAACAATGTGCTGTGCAGGGTTCTGCCCACAGAGCCACATCATTCATTCACAGGAATCTATGAATGAGAAAACGACATGTCTCGTCTTCCACCACAGCAGACAGACTTGTATTTGAATAGGCTTGTTTGAATGGGCTGCAAGCGTACTGATTAGCATGATCATAGTCCATTCACACTCCCTTCATCTTGCAAGCTGAAAGCCCGTACAAAGATATGATTTTCACAGGTCAATTCTGAAAACCTCACATGTTGTTTTTAAACCAACTAGTGTTATTATACTATATATAATATACACTATATTGCCAAAAGTATTGGGACACCTGCCTTCACATGAACTTTAATGGTATCCTAGTCTTCGTCCTCAGGGTTCAATATTGAGTTGGCCCACTCTTTGCACCTATAACAGCTTCAACTCTTCTGGGAAGGCTGTCCACAAGGTTTAAAGGCGTGTCTATGGGAATGTTTGACCATTCTTCCAGAAACACATTTGTGAGTTCAGGCACTGATGTTGGACGAGAAGGCCTGGCTCACAGTCTCTGCTCGAATTCATCCCAAAGGTGTTCTACAAGGTTGAGGTTAGGAGTCTGTGCAGGCCAGTCAAGTTCCTCCACCCCAAACTCGCTCGTCCATGTCTTTATGGACCTTGTTTTGTGCACTGGTCCAAATCATTTTGTGGAGGGGGGATTATGATGTGGGGTTGTTTTTCAGGGGTTGGGCCTGGCCCCTTGGTTCCAGTGAATAGAACTCTTAAGGCGTCAGCATACCAAGACATTTTAGACAATTTCATGCTCCCAACATTGTGGGAACAGTTTGGGGATGGCCCCTTCTTGTTCCAACATGACTGCGCATCAGTGCACAAAGCGAGTCCTGACCTCAGCCTGATATAAACACCTCTGATGAATTAGAGCGGAGACTGCGAGCCAGGCCTTCTTGTCCAACATCAGTACCTAACTTCACAAATCCCATTTGGGAGAATGGGCAAACATTCCCATAGACACACTTCTAAACCTTGTGAACAGCCTTCCCAGAAGAGTTGAAGCTGTCATAGCTGCAAAGGGTGGGCCAACTCAATATTGAACCCTACGGACTAAGACTGGGGTGTCAATAAAGTTCATGTGCGTGTAAAAGCAGACGTCCCAATACTTTTGACAATATAGTGTATGTGAAATTCATTTTGTGATTTGTCCTGTTTATAATGACATGTCTGTTACAATCATGGCAAAGTTATTAATAAATGAAATAATTGTAATTCCGTAAAAATGAACAAAAAAAAAAAAAAAACAGAAGGTGAAGAAAATCTAAAAAAAAAAAAAAATTGTACTCATTAATCAAAACATTTGACCAAAACAAACAAACAAACTAAAAATGGACTATTCAATCACACATGTCAATTTCCTAGACACCACAGTATCCTTTAGGGATGAAAAGCTGCACATCTCAATATACAGGGAGCCCACTGACAGATGTAACTATCAGATCCAGCTTCTACTCCCAGCACACCAAAATGGTCCATCATACACAGCCAGGTCATAAGATACCACTGAATATGCTCAAACAGAGAAGACAGAAATAAACATCTCAGAATACTAGCAGATTCCCACCATAAACAAAGGTTACAAGGACAAAACCATCAATACAAGCATTAACACGGCCCTGAAAATCCAAAGAGAAAATCTACAATACACAGAACAAAAATAACTAACCACATATAATTCAGTGCTAGAATAGATAAGAAGGATAATCAAAGATTTGCAACCTATTATAACAGAGGATGAAACACTGAAAGAAATATTCCAACAACCCCCAATGCTGGCTTTCAGGAAGCCAATCAGCCTCATACATCAACTAATCAGCAGGAAACTTCATTCTGATTATGAAGTCACAAATAAAAGGAACAGCAACAAAAAAACACTGCAAACTGTGAGCCAAATCAATTGATTAACCTCTTCCCGCTTGGCCTATAGCAAAATGACGGCTGGGCGGTGGTTTATTTGTTCTGACTGGACGTCATATGATGTCCTTTAGAATAAGTCGATTGTGTGTGCAGCATGGTGATTGGTAGTGCGGTGTGTCGCTCGGACACACCGCATCTTTGATCACGGTAAAAAGGCTTGTTACCATGTGATCAGCTGTGTCCAATCACAGCTGATCACAGCATAAATAGGAAGTGCCAGTTATTGGCATTCCTCTACTCACGCTAACAGCGCGTGAGTAGAGGAGAGCCGATAAGCTCCTTTCCTGACAGGAGGGATAAGCGATTTTCCTGATAGCCCCATCAGCTATGCCTGCCAGTGCCCACCAGTGATGTCAATCAATGCCCAGTGATCCCAATCAGAGCGCATCAGCGATGCCTGTCAGTGCCACCTATCAGCGCCCATAAAGGCTGTCTATCAGTGCCGCCCATCAGTGCTGCATATTGGTGCCGCCTCATCAGTGCCACCTCATCGGTGCCCATCAGTGCCACCTCATCGGTGCCCGTCAGTGCTGCCTCATCAGCGCACATCATTGAAGGTGAAAAATTATGTATTTGACCAAATTTTATAACAAATGAAGAAAACGTATTTTTTTCCCCAAATTTTCGGTCTTTTATTTGTTTAGCAAAAAATGTTAAAAAAATAGTGGTGATTAACCACTTCAATAAAGGGCACTTACACCCCCTTCCTGCCCAGGCCATTTTTCAGCTTTTAGCGCTGTCACACTTTGAATTTTTCTCCTTCACTGATGAGTGCTGATGAGGCAGTACTGATGGGCACTGATAGGCTGCACTGATGAGGAGGCACGAATATGCCGCAATTATAGACACTGATATGTGGCACTGATGGGTGGCACTGGTGGGCACAGATAGGCGGGACTGATGGGCAGCAGTGATGAGCATTGATGGGCAGCAGTGATGGGCATTGATGGGCAGCACTGATAACCAGCACTGACTGGCATCACTAATGGCCACCGATTGCTGGCACTTGTGGGCACAGATTGGTCGCAATTGTGGGCACTGGTTGGCACTGATTGCTGGCAGTGGTGGGCAATCATTGCTAGCACTTAATTGTAATCAGAGCACTGCTGATCAGTGCCTTGATTACATACCTAGCTGTCCCCTGTGAGGAGATGCCGCTGACCAGCTCTCCTCTCCTCACACTTTGTCAGTGTGAGGCGAGGAGCGCCGATTACCGGCATCTCCATGTTTATCTCCAATCAGCCGTGGCCACAGCTATTTACACAGATCGGGGTCGCGCTGTGTCCTAGCAACACGACGCTGCTGCGATCACCACGCCCCCGGGGGCGCACAAGAGCGGTCATTCTGGGAGGAGAGCCGCACCGCCCAGCTTTCATTTGATTGTGGGCTCGCGGCAAGTGGTTAAGTACCACCAAAAGAAAGCACTAAAAATTTAGCTTGGGTACAGTGTTGCATGATCGTGCAATTGTCAGTCAAATTGTGACAATGCTGAAAGCTGAAAATTGGCCTAGGCGGGAAGGGGGTGAAAGTGCCTGGTATTGAAGTGGTTAAAAAGTGTCAGACATAAGAGAGACCTTCAATATCACAGGATCACACAGCTGTACCTCCAGTAATGTTGTGTACCCTATCCAATGCATAAAATGTATAAAAGGATCTTACATTGCCGAAATAGGACAGAAATTACAAACATAAATTAATTTACACAGACACACCATTAAGGAACATAAGGAAAATTATTTCTGCACACCTGTGGGACATAATTTTTTAGAAGCTGACTACACACTAATGCCCCGTACACACGGTCGGACTTTGTTCGGACATTCCGACAACAAAATCCTAGGATTTTTTCCAACGGATGTTGGCTCAAACTTGTTTTGTCTACACACGGTCGCACAAAGTTGTTGGAATTTCCGATCGCCAACCACGCGGTCACGTACACCACGTACGACGAGACTAGAAAAGGCCGGTTCAGAACCAAGCGCGGCACCCTTTGGGCTCCTTTTGCTAATCTCGTGTTAGTAAAAGTTGGGTGAGAGACGATTCATGCTTTTTCAGACTCGGGGCTTTCAGATCGTTTTCTGCCGTTCAGTTTGTGCTTGTGGGTTTGTATCTGCTCTTCAGTGCGTGCAAGCAAGTTCCGCGTGACTTTAATTAGTCATTGTATTCTTGTTCGTTCGTTACTGTTTTTCAGGTCGCTCTTCACAGGCCTTGCTGTTCTTCAGTGCGTTCTGTTACTTCGTTCTGAGCAGCCGACCATTTTCTAGCCATGTTGCATATGCGTACTCCTCGTAGAGTTCATGCTGTGCGGGGGCTTGGTGTTGGGGTCCTGACCTTGACACAAGTCCAGTCCATGAACAGGGTGGGGAGGAGTTCATGGACCAAGAATTGGTTGCTTCAGCATGACCAGTTCTCTCATATGCCTTTGCTCCGTGAGAATAATCCTGATGATTTCAGGAACTTTCTCCGGATGACGGACCCCGTGTTTCACCGTCTGTTGGCTTCGCTGACCCCTTATATTAGCAGGCAGGATACCTGCATGAGGCAAGCCATCACTCCGGAGCAGAGGTTGGTCGCTACCCTGCGGTATTTGGCGACAGGGAGAAGTCTGCGGGACTTAAAGATCTCGACAGGCATCTCCCCCCAGGCTCTGGGGATTATTATCCCAGAGACCTGTTCTGCCATCATTCAGGTCCTGCAGAAGGAGTATATGAAGGTAAGATTTTTATCCTTTAATATCACATTTTATTGTATTGAATGTTTGCTAATATATTGTGTTTCTTTCCTCATTCCCTAATTACCATGATTGTAATATGCTGTGAATGTCCCCTTTGTTCTCATGCATGCTGGATTTTTATGTAATTATTATTTTAGGTCCTTCATACATATTTGCCCTTCAATAACCTCCCCAGCATGGTGTCTCCTGGCCCTATATTCACCTCATGTAGTCACTTAACAATATATTTTTTCTGCTCCATAGTAGTGTTTTACCCCAAACACCCCCTAAAATGTTTAGAAATGTTATTTTTGCTTTAACTTCAGGCAGAGTGGCAGAGGCTTTTTTTTGGTGGTGTCCCAAAATAATTTTTAGTAACTCTCCCTCCCCCAACTGCTAAGTCAGCTGATCCCAATTCTCTATCCTCCATCATCTATTTGCTGACTTTGCCAAACCCACCTCTTTTGTGGTCAGATGTATGGCTGAATTACCCAAAGCATGTAGTGCAAGGGCCTGCCTGTATACTTTCAAATGGTACTGTTTAAAGATTTTGTATCCTATTATTATCTTGATAGGTAATAGCAGAATGTCCAAATGTCCTCAAATGTGTACAATGTGTATTTATATCTTTGTATTATTACACTTCTTACCTGTCCAGTGAGCTGCCAATAGTGTAACTAAGGAGGGGCTGTTCCAAGTAATACCCATTATTTAGCCATTCATCTCTCAATGAAGTGAAGAGGGTTACCTGTCCAAGATCCCCCCCCCTATAATGTTAGAAATGGCCCATGAGAGGGGGGGGGGGGAATATGATAGGTGTACCTTATACTTTGGCGTTGTTAAATTCCCCTTAAATGCTATCTGGAGGTTGACCCATAATGTTTGTGCCTAATCTGCTTGCCATGTTTCTGAGCCAAAATAGTAAATGTTTTATTTTTTCCCTCAACAGTTTCCTTCCACACCACAGGAATGGCAGACTGTGGCCTCCCACTTTGCCCAGCGGTGGGACTTTCCTAACTGCGGAGGGGCAATTGATGGGAAACACGTCCACATCGTCTCACCACCCAACTCGGGGTCGTACTATTTCAACTATAAGGGGTTCAATAGTATAGTGATGTTGGCGGTGGTGTCGGCTAATTACGACTTCCTGTATGTGGACGTGGGGAAGAATGGCCGGATGTCCGATGGTGGAGTCATCGCCCAGACGGAGTTCTACAGGCGTCTCCAGAATGGCAGCTTGGACTTGCCAGCTCCAGAAGACAATGTGGAAGGACTCCCATTTGTGTTCGTTGCTGCTGAAGCGTTTGCGCTGGGGGACCACCTGATGCGGCCATTCCCGATGAGGACCCTCACCCCGGAACAGAGGGTTTTTAATTACCGGCTGGCCAGAGCCCGAAGAGTGGTGGAGAACACATTTGGAATCCTGGCCAGCCGGTTCCGCCTATTTATGACACCCATCCATATGGCGGAGTACAAACTGAACCATATTATACTGGCGTGCTGTATTCTCCATAACTTTTTAAGGAAACATTCGGCCAACTATGCTGGCTCAGTTGGGCCTGAGGCCGGAATGATACATGAAACCACACTGACGGCGCTTGAAAGCGGCCGCCCTGGCTTGCCCTCCCTGAGTGCCCGTGATATACGGTTACGCTACCTGGAGTTCTTTGCGGGTAGGGGGGCTATCAATATGCCAGCAAATCTGTGAAGCCTTTTTACAATAAAACAAAAAAAGAAATTCTTTGTGGACATTTACTGCTTGTGTTTGTTTTAGCTGACCCTGACAGAAATGTGTTGAGTCCAGAAAATGTCGTGATTGTGTAACCTTATTATACAAAGCACTGTTGGCTGTTATTTACTAAAATGCAAAAAACACATTTCACTACAAGTGCAGTTGCAACTGCACTGAAACTGCACTTGTAGTGCCAAGAGGATTTGCCCTTAGTAAATAACCCCCATTTTCTCTGAAAACACCAATGAAATCACCCCAAAAGTGTTGTAGCGTTGACACAATAATCCACACATTCTTGCGAAAAAAACTTTTTTATACCTGCACAATCACATGTGCATTTACCAAAGGTTTTTCAAACAAACCAACATGTTTGTTGTATAACAATTTTTGGGGTTGCATTATCAAAAATCGAAATGTCCATTTTAGATAAAACAGGCATGTGTAAAACCAACAAGAAAGACACAAATCTTGAACTTACAAAGTTCACATTTGGTAGAACTTGAAGGCAATATCAGACATGAGTATTTAGGAACTGTGTTTGATATTGCGTTCAGATGGGGTGAAGTCACCTCAGGAAAAGCCAAATTTGGAAGATGCACACCAATTTAACAATGTCAACATGTGTGACCTGCCATCACGGGGGGATCAAGGGACGTGTTTTGGGGGAGCAAGCCCTTCCTCACCGCTACTTTATTATTAATGAAGGGGTTGCACCCCCAAAACGCATCCATTGATCTCCCGTGATGGCAGATAGCACATGTTGGCACACTGTGTGCATCCTCCAAATTTGGCTTTCTGAAAAATCACAAAAAGATTTAGCACATTGTAGCACACAAAAGAAGAAAGTGATTTGGAGGGGTTTTAAACTCGACCCAAAACATCAATGATGTTTTTATTTTTTGGAATAACATCATTGATGTTTTTCTTGATGATTTCCAATTGTAAATTACACCCCATGATCTCCCCGATCAGGATCTGGGCACTTTCGGATGTGAAAGGATCTGGATCCACAACATCACGATCACCTAAAAAGAGAGGAACCCCAAAATAAATTAGGTCTCAAAAATATGCCGCCATCCATCTCTTACCTGAGCCTGTGGTCGCAGACACTCACCTGTTGTGGTGACTAGTTCCACCACGTCTTCTTCCTCCTGCTCAGATTGTGTTGGGGGGATTTCACCTTCTTCCAGAGGGGGGGGGGCTCTGGTCTCCTCGGATGAGGGGTGTCCTCCGAGTCTTTTCTCCCCTATGTCAAAAAAAAATGGTATAATTAGCACACAGATATTTGATGGCAGAACTAGAAATAGGAAACATTGCTTGGAAGTGAGGTACAATTGTCAATTTTAGCAGAGTTCCAAAATGTAGCATTTTCAGTGTCCTTTGTCAAGCTGCAATACTTTACCTGTTTGGTACAAGATTCACAGATGTAGATGAACGTAATAAACATAAAGAATAGGAACACAGCACAACTACTTACTTTTTTACAGCACTCTCCGGATCTTTCTGTACTGCTCATGTTCTCGTAATTTGAGGTCCGACCACCGTTTCCTGAGCTGATCTTTAGATCGTCGTACCCCGAAATTCCGGTGCAGACTCCTGACCACTTTCGCCATGATCTTGGCCTTTCTGACATTGGGGTTGGGGTAAGGCCCATACTTTCCGTCATAGTCGGCCCTCTTCAGGATGTCCACCATCTCCAACATCTCCCCAAAGGACATATTTGAGTCCTTAAATCTCCTTCTGGATTGGGACGTGTCCGGATCCGGCCTTTCCTCCTCCTCCTCGTCGTTGCTACAATAAGCATGATCCTGCTGTGTCTCCGCCATGTGCTCTTCCCCCACTGTGCCGAACGAAAAGGGGCGGGGAACAGAATAGAAAGAACGTCAGGGGCGGGCGGAGTTACACGCATGCGCAGTGTGTATAAAGCGTAACACACGTGCGTCTTACGTACGATCTGTGAGCGGAGGAAGGAGCATCGGAGGCGCCGATCGTGATAACGAAGGTAGGATCTAAACTTGGGCCTATACTGCTTCGAAATGGAAGCCTGTATTGTAACAAGATTAGGGGAATTTGGCCTGACATTAGGGTTTGTCTTGTGTTGTGTCTTGCAGAGAAAATGGATGGGTTCAACGACCACAATTTCCTCCCCCTGTTCATTGACAAATACAGGGAGCTGCCCTGTCTGTGGCAAGTGAGACACCCCCACTATAACCATAAACAAAAGAGGCAGGCAGCGCTGGAGAAACTGCTGGAGTTGGTGACGCCGGTGGTCCCCACAGCAACCATCCCTTATTTAAAAGCCAAAATTGGTGGCCTGAGGAGCACGTATCTTAGGGAGCGCAAGAAGGTCACAGATTCCCAGAGATCCGGAGCTGCAGCAGATGACGTTTATGTCCCCAGGCTGTGGTACTATGAGAGACTGCGATTTCTGTCAGACCACACTGAAGTCAGGGAATCCCTCTCCACTCTTCCTTCCACGCTTCCTTCCACCCCAGCTGAGGCTTCCGATGTCCAACCTGGGCCTTCCAGCCAGGAAGAAATGGAGGAGCCCAGCTGGAGTCAGGTATAGCATTCTTCTACAGATTTCTGGTCAATAAATAAATGATGTTTACTAGATGTTATTATTGATCACTAATTGCTGATTGAAAAAAGTGTTTTACATATCAATAGACAGTAGTGGTCAAAAATAATTGGGACAAGAATGAAAAATGCTGGGCTCAGAATGCTAGTCTGTTATATTTGTTAACATTCAATTTGCAACAGTCAGGAGGTGAAAATTGTGTGTGACTGATGAATAAAATACTAAAACTATGTCCCTTTTTCATACACAGGAAGACCTCAGCCAGGAGGAGGCTGTGGAATGTGGCAGCCAGGAGGAGGCGGGGCTAAGTGTCAGCCATGAGAAGCCTGGGACAAGTCGCAGCCTGACTGAATCTCAGGTTCCTCCCCTCCGCCTTCCATATAAAAGAGCCAGGAAGACGACTCCGAGTCCCGTGCAGGATTCTGCGTTCAGGCTGATTCAGGAGGCTTCGGCGTCCCTACGAGCCTTACCCACTCCTGAAGAGGCCTTTGCCTGCATGGCTGCCACCAAACTCCAGGGCATGCAGGAGGGTCAACGCAAGCTCTGTGAGGACCTTCTGTATAAAGTCCTACGTAAGGGGGTGAGTGGGGAACTAACACCCAAGACCGACGTGGTTGAGTTGGACCATCCTCCTCCTCCTGCTGCACAACTCCACCACCACAGCCACCGCGTGGAAGGAAGCGTGGAAAGAAGACCTGAGAGTGATTGCCCTGGGTTCAGTCTGGTCTGACAGAAGATGCAGTCTCTCGTATGACCACAGCCTGGGGACACAGATGTCATCTGCTGCTTTCCGGATCTCTGGGACTTCTGGACCAGACTGCCCTCCCTTAGATAAGGACTCCTCAGGCCACCAATTTTGCTTTGAAATAGTTGATGTCTGCCCTGGGGGTCCAAGGCTTCACCCACTTCTGCAGTTTCTCCAGCGTTGCCTCCCTCTTTGTTTAGTTGTGACCCCTTAATAAAAATTTTTTAGGGAAAGTATACTCTCCTGTGTGTGTTTTCATCCAAAAAGGACAGTTTGTTGGTGACGATTCAGGTACATTTCTAACATAAAATGTGAAATTAACAAGGGACAACAACACCAAACAAGCTCCTACAGATTAAATAGAACAACATATCAATGGTGTTGTGGGAACTTGACACAAAAAACACACACAAACATTTTCGGGAGTACAAATCAAAATCCCCCAAAAAAAAAAAACACCCTTCAAAAAAATACAAACACAAAAAAAGAATCTACATTAAAACCAATAAAAAAAAAATGTCAGATGTGAGAAATCAAAATATATTGAGGGAATCCCGATAAATAGTAACGAAATAAGTTTGTGAGAAGTGTGTGTGAATATGAGCAGCAAAACTACTATATTCTTGTCACATTATAAAGAAGAAGAGATTGCGCTGTATTAAACCATTTTTAACATTGCAGCGTGACGAAAGTGCTGTATCCATTGCGAACGCTAAGTTTACCAGAACGAGCTGTTCCGTGCCGGAATTTCTTCTGAGCATGCGTGGCACTTTGTGGGTCGGAACAGGCCACACACGGTCGGAATTGACGCGATCGGATTTTGTTGTCGGAAAATTTATCTCCTGCTCTCCAACTTTGTGTGTCGGAAAATCCAATGGAAAATGTCCGATGGAGCCCACACACGATCGGAATTTCCGACAACACGCTCCGATCGGACATTTTCAATCGGAAAATCCGACCGTGTGTACGGGGCATAAGAAAGACATGAATGTGACAGTGTATATTTTAAGCACTGATCACTGTATGTAACTGTGAAAAGTGTTGGTGTCAGACTGCCCGCCATACTATCATAGTCCCGTTATAAGTCACTGGTCATCATTACTAGTATAGAAAAATAAATAAATAAAAATGCCAGTATATACCATAGTTTGTAGACACTATAACGTTCATGCAAACAAATCCTGCAAAATCAATATAAGCCTTATTGGGATTTTTTTACCAAAAATATGTAGTAGAATACATATTGGCTTAAACTTAAAAGAAATTTGATTTTTACATTTTTGATTTGATAAATAATTATAGCAGAGAAAGTAAATAATATTTTTTTTTTTTGTTTGTTTGTTTTTTTCATTCATTTTTCACTTATAGCGTAAAAAATAAAACAACCCAGTGGTGATCAAATACCACCAAAAGAAAGCTCTATTTGTGGGGAAAAAAAAATCATATAAAATTTCATCTGCGTATAGTGAGTGTTACCTGACTGCGCAATTGTCAGTTGAAATAACGCAGTGCCAAAAAGCAAGAAAATGGTCTGGTAATGAAGGGGGCATGTGGTCCAGGATGGCAGGTGTCAGTGGTCATAACATTTTGGCCGATCAGTGTTTATCAAATTTGCATACACACACATTCATTCAATCTATTTTTAAATGTACTATTAATGCTGCTGGTCAACATATACTATAATCAGTTATTTCATCCCCCAAAGATTGTGTTAATTCACACTCTATATTTAAACAGGTTTTAGTTCCAAACAGGTTTCACGGACAGTATTGGTTGTGCAACACGTTTTTTTAGGCAGGAGTAATTCAATCATAATAGGAAATCACTGGATCAAATCATTGATCAGGATGAATAATATACTCACACAACCAGTCATATCAATTCATTCCCGCTGACCAAGAAGCGATGGCTTTGTTCATGTACATACATGTTTTTTATTCTAAAAGTTCTAACGTAAAAGTAAAGCATTTTATATACACAATACCCTGTTCTAGACATAAGGTACATATTTAGACTATAAATGAAGTGACAAATATTTTTTGGTACTTGAGAAAAGCGCTTCAGGGTCTCTTTCAATCAGATACTCCTTCTAACATACATGTTGTTTAATAAAATGTAAAAGCACTTATTTTTGGTTAGTAGCCAAACATTGAAATAAGCAAAGGAAGTGAAAAATGATGTGTGTCCCTTCCGCACACAAACAAAAATGACATATTGGGGGTGCTTGGGCAAGGAAAAACAGCAGCAGTAAGGAAGACTGATGGTTCCCCAAACAAGCTGCAAACTAGCAGAAGGAAAATCTATTTCTCCGTAGAAGCCAACACTGTCTAATGGATGGCTTGGCTTGATATAATGGAACGCTAAATGTGCCACTAATGCCGCGTACACACGGCCAGACTTCCCGACAGAAAAAGTCCGATGGGAGCTTTTGGTCGGACATTCCGACCGCGTGTATGCCCCATCAGACTTTTTCTGTCGGCATTTCAAAAGGACTCAGATATAGAGCATGTTCTAAATCTTTCCATCGGAAATGCCGACGGAGTTTAGCCCGTTGGCAAGTCCACTCGTGTGTACGCGGCTTATGAGCTCATTCACATGGCCGTTCGGGAGGGAGGCAGTAACAATAGGTAGTTGAGCTGCGGTTTTACCACACCCTGACTACCCAACTAAACAAAGCAATGCAGACATTCAGGTGATACTGTATTGGTGGACAAGACTTTGGAACTGGCTCAGGGTGATGGGAAGGAGATATTAGAAGTGGTGTTAAAAAAAAAAAAACAACGAGCTGTCCCATTATACAGTTCTAGCATCAGTAAAGCTATATTAAGGTAAACTCCACTTTTGAATTTGTATCTACAAATAAGCCTATAATAAGGCTTAACTGTAGGTACAGTGGATATCTCCTAAACTGGCCATGTTAAGAAGATATTCACAAGCAATGCTGCCCATGCCGTCCCTTCAGAGCTCCACCGAAATGAGGTCACCGATGCTCCAGCCATTCACACAGCCAGAGTTTTCAAACCCAGAAAGACTGTGACAGCACTGCGTGGGAGGGATCCGCTTTACAGGTAAGTCTTTCATATTGTGCTAGTATGCTGTGATGTCTAGTACCTTATGACGTAACCCAGCAGGGGGAGCAGTTCATTTTTGCTTCAGTGGAAGTTTACTACCGCTTTAAGCTGGCTATGCACACTACAATCTAATTGTACAAACTTCTTTACATGTACCAAAATGATAAAGGACATACCTTAAAGTTATTGTAAACCCTGACCATGTAAAAAACAAAAACTACATTTGTGTATAGATATAACAAAAAATGAAATAACTTTTTACACTTTTTCTCTTTAATAAGTGATCACATTTCCTCTGTTCTCAGCTGCATAAGAGCTGAGGAAGGAGAAACAGCAGCACACTGAGCTTCCTAGTAAAAGGCTATGCGGGGGGTGGGGGGGGGGGGGCTCAAGACATGACTGATCACTGAAAGGGAGCTCACTGAATTCCCAGCACAACTAGATAACTGGCCATGCTGTGCTCTCATGCTTAGTATGCTCAGTTGTTAATAGCAAAGCAGAGGGACTGACAGGAACACCAGGGATTTCACACAAAGGAAGCAATACAAAGAGAACAGGATACTCTTTCATACAAGTACACGGTTCAGCAGGCACATATCACCCCCCCCCCCCCCCATACAGTAGTTAGCTAAAAAGATAATTGGTATTAATGGTAACTCATCTGAGGAGCAGAAGTTGCTCAGCACTCAAACACCTAGGAACCTGTGGAGGAACCCCAGTTGAGAGAGGCTGCTCTAAGGCCCCATTCAAATCATCACATTTGGGTGCAATGAAAGGATAATGGTATCCAAACTTCCCGCAGTGCATTGTGCTGTGATTGACACACGATTTGAGATGTGAACAGGGTCTAAAGGAACCTTGGTTGAAAAGGTTGCCTTAAACAATGTATTCAATCATCCACCTATGTAGGCCCTTGCAGTACATAGTTGATCTGAAATATATTGCACAGTTAGATTGTACACTGTGGATATATTATTTATATATATATATATATATATATATATATATATATATATATATATATATATATATATATATATATATATACACACACACACAGACACAGAGAGAGAGAGAGAGAGAGAGAGAGAGATACACACACACACATATACACACACATACACAGTATCTCACAAAAGTGAGGACACCCCTCACATTTTTGTAAATATTTTATTATATCTTTTTATGTGACAACACTGCACAAATGATACTTGGCTACAATGTAAAGTACTGAGTGTACAGCTTGTATAACAGTGTAAATTTGCTGTCCCCTGAAAATAACTCAACACACAGCCATTATTGTCTAAACCGCTGGCAACAAAAGGGAGTGCACCCTTAAGTGAAAATGTCCAAATTGGGCCCAATTAGCCATTTTACCTCCCCAGTGTCATGTGACTCATTAGTGTTACAAGGTCTCAAGTGTGAATGGGGAGCAGGTGTGTTAAATTTGGTGTTATTGCTCTCGCTCTCTCTTACTGGTCACTGAAATTTCAACATGGTACCTCATGGCAAAGAACTCTGAGGATTTGAAGAAAAAAAAAAGAATTGTTGCTCTACATAAAGATGGGCCTAAGCTATGTGAAGATTGCCAAGACCCTGAAACTGAGCTGCAGCATGGTAGCCAAGACCATACAGCAGTTTAACAGGACAGGTTCCACTCAGAGAAGGCCTTGACATGGTCGGCCAAAGAAGTTGAGTGCACGTGCTCAGAGTTTGTCTTTGGGAAATAGACGTAGGAGTGCTGCCAGCATTGTTGCAGAGGTTGAAGGGGTGGGGGGTCAGCCTGTCAGTGCTCAGACCTTACGCCGCACACTGCATCAAAATTAGTCTGCATGGCTGTCGTCCCAGAATGAAGCCTCTTCTAAAGATGACACACAAGAAAGCCCGCAAACCGTTTGTTGAAGGGAAGCAGACTAAGGACATGGATTACTGGAACAATGTCCTGTGGTCTGATGAGACCAAGATAAACTTATTTGGTTCAAATGGTGTCAAGCATGTGTGGCGGTGTCAGGGCTGTGCTCAGCCCTTCCTTTTCTGAGCTGGCCACTCAGCTGTCGGCTAATTGCCAGCTCCCATCTCTCTCCACAGTTACCCAGCTGTTGTTGATTCTGCTCGTCAGTCCTGCCTACTTAAAGTCGTCCAGCTCACTTGATCTCTGCCTTCGCCTTTGTCAACATCACAGAGACTTTCTCCTGCGTTCCTGTTGAAGACTTGCTCGGCTGACGTTCCTTCTGGCTCCTGATCCTTGCTTGCTGTATCACTACGTTTATCTCTGGCTCTCTGACATTTGCTTGGCTGACTACCCGATCTGGTTACTGAACAAGTGTGATTTAACTATACTTCTGTCTCGGTCTGATTCATGGTTCCTGATAGGCGGCAACCAGGTGAGGAGTACATAGACAAGTGTATCTTGCCTATAGTGAAGCATGGCGGTGGAAGTGTCATGGTCTGGGGCTGCATGAGTGCTGCCGGCACTGGGGAGCTACAGTTCATTGAGGTAACCATGAATGCCAACATGTACTGTGACATACTGAAGCAGAGCATGATCCCCTCCCTTCAGAGACTCAGCCGCAGGGCAGTATTCCAACATGATAACGACCCCAAACACACCTCCAAGATGACTACTGCCTTGCTAAAGAAACTGAGGGTAAAGGTGATGGACTGGCCAAGCATGTCTCCAGACCTAAACCCTATTGAGCATTTGTGGGGCCTCCTCAAATGAAAGGTGGAGGATCGCAATGTCTCTAACATTCACCAGCTCCGTGATGTCATCATGGAGGAGTGGAAGAGGACCCCAGTGGCAACCTATGAAGCTCTGGTAAACTCCATGCCCAAGAGGGTTAAGGCAGTGTTAGAAAATAATGGTGGCCACACAAAATATTGACACTTTCGGCCCAATTTGGACATTTTCACTTAGGGGTGTACTCACTGTTGTTGCCAGCGGTTTAGACATTAATGGCTGTGTGTTGATTATTTTGAGGGGACAGCAAATTTACACTGTTATACAAGCTGTACACTCACTACTTTACATTATAGCAAGGTGTCATTTGTTCAGTGTTGACACGTGAAAAGGTGTAATAAAATATTTACAAAAATGTGAGGGGTGTATTCACTTTTGTTTATTTTAATTTGTAAATTTATTACAAAACCTTCCCACCTTGACAAAAACAAAGCATTTAACATTGCATTCCAGGCAGATATAAAAGAGACAAATGAATGCTTCTCTGTAATTGTTACTACATCCTTTGGTGTATTTGTTACATGCAATCGGTGTAAGTATCTGAATTTGACTTGGTAATAGCCCCTGGTAATTAACTATATCATAGATCTCACAGAGGGGGCATAAGGAGCTAATCAGCTGTGCTACAGTGCATTAAGCATGTTGATAGGAGGCGAGAGAATGTTAAGGGATGCACAACTCTTTGGGCACACCTCCATGGGAATGTGGCTGCTATCCCCCTCTATTAATTTGCAGTAAGTGCATGGTCCTTTAAGAATTT
This sequence comes from Aquarana catesbeiana, assembly GCF_042186555.1. Lineage (NCBI taxonomy): Eukaryota > Metazoa > Chordata > Amphibia > Anura > Ranidae > Aquarana > Aquarana catesbeiana. The sequence continues at coordinate 139,642,176 of NC_133334.1, forward strand.
CTGTGGTATCCCAGGTGGGCTATAAAAGCCAATGGGAACACCTGGGATTATGGGATGCTGGCCCAAAGGTATTTAAGACAGCTGGATCCGGTTCTAGTCCTCTGTGGACCTTCAAGCAAAAGGAGGTGACGTCTATCGTGCTGCACTGCATGGAGCCTTTACTAAGACAGCTGCTGGAAAGAGAGGAGGGCAGCGTAGGAGTAGCATGGCTTCAGCTGTGCCTGGACCTGGATGCAGTAGGGGCTGAAGACAAGGCTGGGAGCAGGACCGATGGCGGGACACCCCTGCAAGATTTACCTGCTACTCAGCTACTCCACATGCTGGCTGGGAGCGATACAATGAGCCGTCACTGCCGTGGGAGACGTGACAAGCCGCCGGAAAGAGAGAGACAATCTGGGGAATTACCACGGCCACCTGGAGTCCAAGTGCGTGGTGAGATAATGGAGGTGGGTCCCAGCTCTGTGGGTGGCCAGAAAATTAGGGCGGTCTCCGCCCCTGCAACCAGAAGGAGGACCAGAAGCAATAGAGGATGGTCAGGAGCATGGGTAACACAGCAGGAGGTGCCTCCTTCTACTCCTCTTGTGGCAGCCATGTTTCTGGAGCCCGTGGAGCACAGGCATTCTGAAGAGCCTGGAGTCTCTGCATCGTCCCTGCAGGATGCCCTGTCCACCTGGGGGAGAATCACAGCTGGAGCAGCCGCCACACCAAGCGTTGCACCTGGTCCCAGGATTCAGGATGATGTTCAAGTGTCTCCTGGTGAGTTACCCCCATGTATCTGTGCTTTCTAATTTGATTGTTTCTTTGTCTAAAGTAGTGCAGTCTTTGTCTGGTGCACAGGTTAATGCTGCCAGTGGGTGTCATGCTGGTAATACTCCCTCCGTAACCACTCTAGGGTTAAGAGTTACTGGCACCTGTAAAGCAGCTGCGCAGACGCATGTGCCAGAAGCAGGGCTGTCTTTAATATTGATTGGACCCTGGGCAAAAATTTTCAATTTCACTCTACACCTGCTCTGAGACATACAATAAATAGCAGCTAGACTTAAAATCAGTTTACTGTATCAGATCAGGCAGCAATTGTGATTGGTTGTCAGCGGTTACAGGATATCATTACTGCTTACTGACTGGTTGCTAGAGGTTACAGCACATATTACGGCTCACTGATTAGTTGCTAGAGGTTACAGCAAATGATTTCTGCTTGTTAATTGGTTGCTAGAGATTACTATACAGTAATACTGCTTACTGATTGGTTTCTAGAGATTACAGCACATCATCATCTCCTCACTGCGGGGGAGCATGATATACATATGAATGCCGTCGGCCACAGCTATTCACTTAGTAATGCCGCCACTATTTACATATGAATGACTGTTATTTACATGTAAACACAGGGTCTGCAGGTGAGTCGTCTGTACACAACAATAGGGCAGATCTGGGCAACATTAGCACCAGCATTTCACACTAAGATATCAGGACACCGCACAGGACTAAAACTTCAAGGGACAAGGGAATTCTAAACTGGGATAGTTGGCAAGTATGAGGCAGCTGCTTTGGGCCTCACAACAATGACAGGGCCCAGGGCAGCTGCCCCTTTTGCCCTGCCTTAAAGACGGCCCTGGCCAGAGGTGTGTTATAGGGAGATTTTGCCATGTGAGGTTTCTGCTCTGGGGTTTCACCTGCCTGCTGCTTTAAAGGAGTGAATATGGAATGGGAATTTTATTTACATTTTATCGCTTTTGCCCTCAGCTAAGGATTTTTCTTGCAGGAGTTATGACAAGAAGGGGGATAATAGGTCAGATGAGGATCGGCGCAGACCGGTCCCACATTCTTTTTTAACTGGTTGCAGGGATTCTGCATTTTTGCCAGCGCCATGGCTGAAAAGCGCCCTGAGTTGAGCGGCGGGCTTATTTTAGCATGTCGACCACGTACTGGAGGCGTATAAAAAGTTTGGCGGTTTTGGGAGGTTTCACTATGAAGAGTCCGTCTGCCAGAAGCTAGCAGTACATCTGTCCTTGCGATGGGGCATGAAGGAAGTGGGGTTGTGGTTGAACTTGATTCTTCCGCAATATTCTCTTGGCTCTAGAACGCAGGTTAGTGGTCCGACGGGGCAAGCCTATCAGAAGAGCGTGTGTTTCGCTTACAATGAGTCTCAATGTAAGTGGAACACATCTTACCGTTACAAGCATGAATGTTCTTTTTGTTCCGGCGAGCATCCAGTAGAAAAATGCTACAAGAAAACTTCCAGCGCTGCTCCTTCTCAGCGCATTTTTTTTTCAGAAAAGCCTGTACTCCAGTGAGGCTTCAAAACATGCTCCCATGGTTGGAGCGGTACCCAAACAGGGCGAAGGCCCGTTTTCTGCATGAGGGTTGTGCAATGGGTTTTCATTTGCCAGAGTTCTTGGGTGAGGGTTGTACTATCATCCCTAATCTTAAGTCCATTGCTCGTTTCCCGTAGATAGTTAGGGAAAAGGTGCTGAAGGAGATAGAGGAAGATCATGTAGCCGGCCCTTTCTTATCCCCTCCGTTTCCGAATTTTCAAATTTCACCTTTGGGGGTGGTCCCTAAAAAAGAACCAATTTCATTTAATTCACCATCTTTCTTTTTCCAAGGGGTCTTCACTGAATGATGAGATTGATGACGCTTTTTGTTCGGTATCCTATTCCACTTTTGAGGATGCGATTTCTAGGATTAGATCGGCAGGAGCAGGGGCGTTGTTGGCAAAGGCGGATATAAAGTCGGCCTTTCGGCTCTTGCCCATTAGTCCTTTGGCGTTTAATTCTTTGGGGTTTTATTTTTTTGATGAATGCCTGCCTATGGGCTGTGCATTATCCTGTGCGTACTTTGAGGATTTTTCCTCCTTTTTGAATTGGGTGGTATGTTTTGAATCTGGTTGGGAGGGAATAGTTCATTATTTGGATGATTTTTTGTTTATAGGCCCCCCGGACTCTGGTATTTGGGCGGCGTTGCTTCAGCTCTGTTGAAGTGGCACAGTTTTTTGATGTTCCCTTAGCAGCTGAAAAGATGTTTTTTTCATCAGTTTCTTTGGAATACTTGGGTATCACGATTGACACATTATAGTTGGAGTTTAGGCTACCTCCAGCGAAAAGGGACAGAATCAGTTCCATGGTTGTGATCTTTTTGAGAAGGAAAAAGATCACGCTCAGAGAGATGCAATCTTTGCTGGGTCTCTTAGCCTTCAGGTACAGAGTTATGCCTATGGGTAGAGTTTTTCTTGTATTTGGCTACTTCCGGGTTGAAATCCCCTTAATCGCACTTTCGCCTTACCTGGTTGCTTAAGGACGATTTGTTAGTTTGGGCAAATTTTTTGGAGTCCTTTAATCACAGGTCCTTCTTCGAGGTGGCGTTCGTGGATTCCGATGCTTTCCACCTTTTCACTAACGCTGCAGGTTCATGTGGTTTTGCAGCCATTTGGGACACGCATTGGTCCTGTGGTAGGTGGCCGGAATCCTGGGAGAAAACAATTGTTCTACTAGAACTATTTCCGGTGGTGGTGGCTGTGGAATTGTGGGGTTCTCCATGGGCCAACAAGTGCATCCTGCTACACACTGGTGTGTATTATTTGCAGTGAACTGTCTGTCTTCCAAATCTTTATTCGTCATTCAAGTGTTAAGGCATTTAGTGTTTTTATGTTTGAAATACAACATTTGGCTGAAGGCATAATTTGTTCCTGGAAAATCTAATGCCCTTGCTGAATCCCTCGCTCAGCTGCGGATCCCTCTTTTCCAGCAGCTACTTCCCAGTGCGGATCCAGTGGGACAGGCATGCCCTGCGCACCTGTGGGCCCTGATTTGACGGTGGCATTTCGGGCTATTAGAAGCTCAGTGGCGTCGCATACGTGGGCAGATTAGTCTTCCTCCTGGACAAAATGGATTGTTTTGTCAAGGGATAATGTTTTTTCACCGTCTGATCCTTCTGAGCTTACTATCCTGGCTTTTCTAACTTCCCTGATGGAGTTGCACTTTTCGTATGGTCACATAGCAAAAACACATAGCAAAAACACTGGCCAGCTTTCTTTCTTTTTTCGGCTGTTGAGGCTCCCAGTATGTATGCAATTTTTTACGGTAAGGCAGGCCTTGAAAGGGTATAGACAGACACATTATGTGCCAGGTGCCAAGCGTCCGGTATCCAGGGTAATGTTGGCTCAGTTATGTAGGGTCACGCCGGTTATTTGCTTTTCTGCATTCGAGGCTTTGTTATTCCGGACGGCTTTTGTACTGCTTTTTTTGGAGCATTCAGGATTTCCGAGTTGATCCCGCAGAATAAGGCCAGTACAAATGGTATCTGGATTGATCAGATCCTCCTGGAGGAGTCTGTTCTCAAGATATTTCTCAAAAGGTCCAAAACGGATCAATTAGGCAGATGTCATTGGCTCTCCATTCTGGCTGATGAGGATGGTAGCATTTGTCCAGTTGGGTTGGTTTGCCAATGCCTGTTGGTTTGCCCTTCAGGCTTGGGTCACTTGTTGACTCATGCGGACGGGCTTCCGTTGACCAAATACCAATTTGATTTTTAGGAGAGGTTTAACTTCCATGGGTTTACAAGACTTTAAGTTTACGTCCCATTCATTTAGAATTGGAGCTGCCTCTGAAGCTGCTTGGTGTCAGGGCTGGGTTCAGCCTTTCCTTCTCTGAGCTGGCCGCTCAGCTGTCGTCTAATTGCCAGCTTCTCTCTCCACAGTTACTGAGCTGTTGATAATATCCTGCTCGCCAGTCCTGCCTACTTAAGCCATCCAGTCCAAAGGATCTCTGCCTTCGCCTTGGTCAACATCACAGAGACCATCTCCTGAGTTCCTGTTTAAAGACTTGCTTGGCTGACATCCCTTTTGGCTCCAGATCCTGCTTCCTGTTTCACAACACTATTCCCTGACCTTCTGGCTTGTCTGACTATCCGTTCCGGTTACCAAACTATTGGCTATGTTTTGACTACGTTTGTTCTATTTACTTTTATTATTAAACTAGTGTGATTTAACTGTACTTCTGTCTCGGTCTGATTTCATGGTTTCTGACACTCAGAGGCGGGACTGAAGATGACAACAGGTCTTTGGGTAGGTGGGAGTCCAAGTGTTTCCAAGTATATGTCTGTCCTAATCTGTTTCGTTGATCTTTCCCAGGTGGTGCATTCTGTGTCTGGATTATAGGGCACTCACATTTTTTGGGAGCGCAAGAGAGCAGTTCAGCGGAGGTATACGGAGAATCTTTCTTTACCCCCCCGATCACTTCACGGTGTTATGGAAAGATATATGGGGTTTGCAATGGGGTCAGCTGTACCTAGCTCTTTCTAGATTGTACCAGAATTAGCCTCCTCCTTCTATTCTGATTGTACACCTGGGGGGGAAAGATCTGGGGAAACTGAGGACTCTTGATTTGCTCTTTAAGATGAAAACTGATATACATAGATTTAAGTTAATCTCCTACCACTACTGTAATTTCTTTAAGAGATTGTCCCCCGTTTGTCTTGGCTTCACTCTTCTCAATGCCGTTCTATGGAAAAGATTAGGAAATGGATAAATAGGGAGCTTGTGAAGTTTTTGCCTCCTCTTGGTGGTTTTTCATATAGGCACAGGGAGTTGGAGAGCGGGATTGACTTATTCATGACTTATTCATGGGATGAATCCCATGAATAAGTCGGTTGCGATGAAACATGTCGGGGCGTGGCTATACGGCAAGCATCTGAAGCGTGACGCAAGACGTTGTGAGGTGACACGCTGCATCGAATGGTGGAGGCTTGAGACTAGGAGTGGGTGAGACTGCACAGCTGACATACTATCCTGGGTCCGCCATGACCACTATAGATCGCTTTACCAGTGCATGGAGTTTATGTTACGATTTCTTTGGAGTGTTTTTTTGGCCTGCTTTGGTTTTTACACATGTGAGTGCAATGGTGTACGATGGTTTGAATTTTTAATAAAATTTGCTGTACTTTATCACACTATTTGGAGCATTTTTTCATTTTCATGTGGAGCAATCACTTCTTGAGGAAAAGGATTTGTTGCATTTACGCTCGCTATTTGGAGATCACGTTTGGAATCTGGAGATCACATTTTAACCACCAATAAGTGTGGGTTGAGGCGAGTTATGCCAAACATGAGAGTGGGAGGCAATCGTAGCTGGTGAGTGCAAATCTTTAAGTGGGAGTGAAAGCACAAACACTGAGGTGTGGTGGAAGATCGCAAACAACAACTAAGAGTTTTCATTTATAGAATTTTTCAGACCATTCATCGGAATATTCATAATTTATGAACTTTATGTCAACACTTTATTCATTATTTTCACATCTGCCACAGGGTATGTTGTTTTAAACATTATGTGATAGGATGTGTTTGCTCACAGTGTTCACCAATAACTTTTTTGTCAGATCACATTCATATTGTGACTGATTTTCAAGGGTATTGTCAATATTCACATTATATATATATATATATATATATATATATACACTTTTACTGTTCATTTAGATTGATCATTGCTTTCATTAGCACATTTTTATTTTTATTTTTCATTTTTATTTTTTATTTATTTGAGTGCTACTATTTATTCCACTTATCTCTAGAAGTTTAAATTCAGTCATAGATTTGAACACTGTCTGTTCTAACAAAGGGTTAAAAGGTGTGTTAAAGGGTTTCATGTATTGTATGTTAAAGAGGACAGACTTAAGACAGGCTCACTCTGCTCAAAAATCCTTGAGGTCAGCCATGACATCTACTACTGAGAAACATCTAAAAAGGTAAGAAATATGGTCAAAATGTGTTTTCAGGTATGCTATGTGAATAGGAACACATAACAAAACATACAGTGAGGGTTCCTCAAAACTGACTGAAAAAGTAGAAACACTTTAAAGTGGTTGTAAAGGCTAAATGTAGCCTTTACCTTCATGTTTTCTCTGCATTAAAGGTAAAAAACCTTTTAGGTGCAGCCCCCTCAAATACTTACCTGCTCCCAATCTTGGTCCAGCAATATGCCTCTCCCCCCCCCCACTAGACTCAGCCATCTGCACCCATTGCTGTCAATCAAATTAAGTGATGAGGGAGCGGGGGCAGGGCTAACCTGCACTGTGTGTGTCAATAGACACACACAGTGCGACTAAGAATCAAGCCCACAGGAGAAAACCCCCAGAAAGCAGCTTGCTAGAGGGGCCCAGCGGGGTCCCCAGAAGAAGAGGTTTTGGGCAGCTCTGTGCAAAACCATTGCACAGAGCAGGTAAGTATATGTTTGTTATTTTAAAAAAAAGATCCTTTACAAACACTTTTAGGCTGGGTTTACACTGGAGATCGCAACGGCTCAAAGCAGTGTGTCTCCATTCACCGTTTCAGATACGATTTCAGCCTGAATTTTGGGCTGAATTCAGACCTGAAGCGGACCAAAAGACGCACAGGACTCCTGTGCGATTCACACCGGAGCCGCTGCGGAGATGTGTGAACCGCTCTATAGAGGGTCGGTCGCAATCTCCTACTATATATCCAATTTGCAATAGTGTGAACCGAGCCTAAGGATTCATTACAGTAAGGGCAGAAAAAAAAAACTGTTTCCATTAAGAGATGCTTGTCCAAAACTTACAATGATGTTCATATTTAAATATACTCCTAATTTGTAGTGTGTAAAATCTCCACCATTTTCAGCTCAACAAAAAAGTAAAAATAACATGCATGTATGCAGAAGCTGCTGAAGTATGAACAATTCTTGTACTCAGTCACAGCCCAGAGGAAGTGGTTTCCAAGCAAGTGAGACAGACTAACCAGAAGCAGCAACCTCCAACGTATGCTGAACCACCACCAGATTGATGGGCCTTCAAAATGAACTGCTGTTTATAGCTTACAAAGATAAGGCTTGCCTATTTGTATACTCTTTACAGATAACAGCTAAATAAATTTAGTGTGATAAAAATGGGGAAATAAAGAGGCATTTTGAAGTGTGCTGAACTAATCTTTCATTTGGAATATTTGAACAGGGAATGTCCACTGCAATTTTCAATTCAGTATAATTCCTACATGACATTACTGACATTTAAAGTGATTGTTATTTTTAGTGAAAAAAAACAAGACTTTACTGTCATTTTCTTGCCATTCTTTTTTGTCATTCTTACCTGCTCTGTGTAGTGGTTTTTCGCAGAGCAACCTGGATCCTCTTCTTCTCGGGTCCTTCTTCTGTGCTCCTGGCCCCTCCATCCTGTCGAGTGCCCCCACAGCAAGCAGCTCTCTATAGGGGCACCCGAGCCAAGCCACAGCTCCGTGTGTCCATTAAGACATGGAGCCCCGGTTCAGCCCTGCCCCCTCTCTCTCCTGATTGGCTAACTGACTTTGACTGACAGCAGCGGGAGCCAATAGCGCTGCTGCTGTGTCTCAGCTAATCAGGAGGAGAGTCACGAACAACCGAGGCACTTGTGGATATCACTGGAGAGAGATGGGGCTTAAGTATTAGGGGGTGCTGGGGCTGCTGCTGAACACACAAGGTTTTTCCAGTTAACCCTTTAATCACCCTAGATGTTTAACCCCTTCCCAGCCAGCGTCATTAGTACAGTGACAGTGCATATTTTTAACACTGTTCACGGTATTAGTGTCACTGGTTCCCACAAAATGTCAGTTAGTGTCCAACTGTCTGCCGTAATATTGAAGCCCCGCTATCTGCGGAACTGCGATATCGTCGCCATTACTAGGCAAAAAATAAATAAATTAATAAATAAATAAATAAATAAATAAAAAAATCTGTAGATATACCATAGGTTATAGACGCTATAACTTTTGCGCAAACCAGTCAATATATGCTTATTGGGATTTTTTTACCAAAAATATGCAGCAGAATAAATTTATGAAGAAATTCGATTTTTTTTTTGTTTTTTTTTATATGTTTTATAGCAGTAAAGTAAAAAAAAATTGTTGTTTTTTTTTCAAAATTGTTGGGGTTTTTTTTGTTTATAGTGCAAAAAATAAAAAATGTAGTTTGATCAAATACCATCAAAAGAAAGCTCCATTTGTGGGGGAAAATTGTAATTCTATTAATTTAATATAGGTACAGCATTGCATGACAGCGCAATTGTCAGTTAAAGTAATGCAGTGTCGTATCGCAAAAAATGGCCTGCTCATGGTGCCTTCTGGGTTCTTCAGGGGTGCCTTGGCAAAATGCCTAACAATTGCCATAAGTTGCCCAAAAAATTGTCAACAAGCCAGCGAGTGGATGAAGCTTGTCTTTTTGTTACACACAACCACAGGATTTTATTGTACAGCATTAAAACCTTGGGCACCGTGCGGACTTGCCACTGGCACCCTAACAACCAGTGACATCATTGGTAGATAAAGGGGCCATCGGGCGCCTGCACAGAAATCTTGTTTGCCTCTCCCTTGTCCCTCTCTGTCAGCACTGGGGTCATTTTAACAGAGAGGAAGAGAAACCGGATGTTGCTGCTGCCATATGTAAAAATATTAGTTTAAGACCCCTTTCACACGGAGGCGTTTTTCAGGCGCTACAGCTCTAAAAATAGCACCAGTAAAGCTCCTGAAAAAAGCCTCAGCTGCAAACCCAGCGTGAAAGCACAAGTGCTTTCACACTGGGGCGCTGCGCTGCCAGGGCATCACAAAAAGTCCTGCCAGCAGCTTCTTTGCAGCGGTGGGGTAGCGCTGAATACACCGCTCCTTCACCGCTCCTCCCCATTGAAAACAACAGGGCAGCGCTGCTATACCACCGGCAAAGCGCCGTTGCAGCGGCGTTTTGCAGGCAGATTTAACCCCTTTTCGGCTGCTAGCGGAGGGTTAAATAGCGCTGCTTTACCGTCGTTTTAGCGCCGCTTTACCACTGACGCCCGGGGCGGCTCAGTGTGAAAGGGGTCTAAATATTTATATTTTAGAATTAAGTGCCTCAAGATTATGCATAATTATAAAGGGTGTCTTGGCTGAAAAAAGATTGAGAAACACCACCGGCCTAATACACACGGGCCGAATGTTGGCTGGCATCGACCGGTTCAATAGAAACCATTCGACATTCAGCCCGTGTTAACTGGAGTAGGGTCAGGTTCTATCGAAGGGGCATGACCGAAGAAAGGTCTGCCGATCAGTTCCCGATTGCATGCTGACCTGAGTGTCTTGGCAGGGGGGGTGTCCCCCTGTCAGAACACAATGGAACAGCAGGGGAGATAGCTGTACTAACCTCGGATAGTTAGTACAGCGGCTCCTCCTGATCTGGGCTGTCAGTTTTGTTTTTTCATTCAACCCTGCTGGGTTGAACTAAAACTACTAGTATGTACAAGGCTTGCAGCTAGCTGTGAGGTCAGACTGGGTGCTTTCCTCCCCCCACAGCTGTCCCACAACAAAGCTAGCAAGGAGACGGCTAAAATGTTCCAGAATAGCGGACAAGTGCTTGGAGATTGAGTAAAGTGCCATCTGTCAGGGCAGCCATCTCCTTGCTAGCAGAATTGTTGGACAGCTGCAGCGGGGAAAGAGGTCGCTGTTTGATCTCATAGCTAGCCTTAACCGGTTCCCGACCGGGTCACATCGTTTTACGGGGCAGAATGGCTCCTCTGCGCAAAACACTGTACAGTTTTCCTTTAAGAGCCATCAGAGGGCGCAGGGGACCCGATGCGCGTAGCCAGCGGACGCGATCGCGTGCATGAGCGCCAGCACAGGGATTTGTGTGTGTAAACACACAAATCCCTGTGCTGTCAGAGGAGAGGAGACATGTCGTTTGTTCCTAGTAAGTCCTATGCCCATACAGTTAGAACACACTGAGGGAACACACATTTAACCCCTTGATCCCCCCCTAGTGTTAACCCCTTCCCTACCAGTGTCATTTACACAGTAATCAGTACATTTGTATAGTACTGATCGCTGTGTAAATGCCAATGGTCCCAAAAATGTGTCAAAAGTGTCCAATCTGTCCGTTGCAATGTCGCAATACCGCTAAAAATCGCAGATCACCGCCATTACTAATAAAAAAAAAAAAAATGAATAAAAATGCCATAAATCTTTCCCATAGTTTGTAGATGCTATAACTTTTGCACAAACCAATCAATATACGCTTATTGGGGTTTTTTTTTTTTTTTAACCAAAAAGATGTAGAATATATATTGGCCTAAGCTAATGAAGAACTTTGTTTTTTAAAAACATTTTTGGGAATATTATAGCAAAAAATAAAAAATATTGTTTTTTATTCAAAATTGTTGCTTTTTTGTATATAGTGCAAAAAATAAAAACTGCAGAGGTGATCAAATAGCACCAAAAGAAAGCTCTATTTGTGGGGAAAAAAAGGACACAAAATTTTGTTTGGGTACAGCATTACATGACTGCGCAATTACCAGTTAAAGCAACGCAGTGCCAAATTGTAAAAAGTGTTCTGGTCGGGAAGGGGGTAAAACCGTCCGGGTCTGAAGTGGTTAAACAGCACCTAGAAAGTTGGTACAAAGTACTCAGGGCCGCGCCAGCATAAAGCAGCCCAGAAGAGGTGGTGGTGTTTTGTTGGATAGTGCCCGGTATCTCGAAGTGCCCGGGATGTACTGCGCATGCGCCGTACGGAACAGCACAACAGCTGATTTTATGATCAGCTGTTGTGACGCCGAGACGGCGCCTGCACACAATAGCTGACGGAAGAAATTTTTCTGTCAGAATTGTTCCTCGCGCTGCCGAGTCGTGTTCATGTCGTGAGGGGTGGATTTGTACATGTTGGGGGCGGATTGTAAAATTATGGGCAGTGCTACAAAGATGGGGCGAATTTTTAAATGATGCCTCATGTCGGTGAGGGGCGGATTTGTACATGTTGGGTGCGGATTTTTAAAAGATGGGCACGCCCCGCAAGCGTCCAGGAAAAATAGCAGAATAAAATTTGTTTTGCAGCACTGCCATCTTTGCAAAATCCGCCCCCATCTTTGCAGCACTGCCCATCATTTAAAAATCCGCCCCCAACATGTACAAATCTGCCCCTCACCGACATGAACACGCGTCGCCAGCACTAGGCACAATCTGACAGAAACATTTCTTCCGTTGGCTATTGTGCACAGGTGCCATCTCGCCGACACAACAGCTGATCGTAAAATCAGCTGATGTGCTGTTCCGTGCGGTGCATGCGCAGTACATCCCGGGCACTTCTTGATATCGGGCACTATCCGACAGAACACCGGCCCTGCTCACACCTGTACCCAGTTCAGCATACTGACAGGCGGCGCAGCACAGCCCCGGCCGGGCGCCGTTAACTTCACCCACTTTTCTCTCCCGATTTGACTCTCGGCGTTGCTACTGGACTCCTCCTCCTCTGCCAGATGGAGGCAGAGAGAGACGCCCTCGGCTGGAAGACACCGCCCCACCCCCTTCAGCCCCCAGGCGAGGATTGCTGCTAGGGTTGCCACCTTTTCGGCAAGCCAAACCCAAACACATTAGCAGCGCACGCCAATATTTTTTTTGTAGTACTTTAAATTCATTACCTCTGTAAAAAGCAATGCACAGCTAATTTTTTAAGTAGTATACACTGTACATATATTTTTGTGATTAAATAAAATTTCTAATCATATGGAGTTAATCACAAGAGTCCCCCTTTACATCAGATTCAACAGCATTCTCCTTTACATCTGAATGCACAGGGTTTGTTCCCCTTTACATCCAATTCTGCAGGAGAGGCGTGCAGAGGGTAAGAGGGGGGCAGTATGTACAGGAGAGGAGTGTGGAGGGGATGATGGGGGCAGTATATACAAGAGAGGAGTGTGGAGGGGATGATAGGGGCAGTATGTACAGGAGAGGAGTGTGGAGGGGATGATGGGGGCGGTATGTACAAGAGAAGTGTGTGGAGGGTATGATGGGGGCAGTATGTACAGGAGAGGAGTGTGGAGGGTATGATGGGGGCAGTAAGTACAGGAGAGGAGTGTGGAGGGTATGATGGGGGCAGTAAGTACAAAAGAAGAGTGTGGAGTGGATGATGGGGGCAGTATGTACAAGAGAGGATTGTGGAGGGGATGATGGGGGCAGTATGTACAGGAGAGGAGTGCAGAGGGTAAGATGGGGGTCAGTATGTACAGGAGAGGAGTATGGAGGGGATGATGGGGGCAGTATGTACAAGAGAGGATTGTGGAGGGGATGATGGGGGCAGTATGTACAGGAGAGGAGTGCAGAGGGTAAGATGGGGGCAGTATGTATAAGAGAGGAGTGCAGAGGGTAAGATGGGGGCAGTATGTATAAGAGAGGAGTGCAGAGGGTAAGATGGGGGCAGTATGTACAAGAGAGAAGCGTGGAGGGGATGATGGGGGCAGTATGTACAGGAGAGGAGTGTGGAGGGGATGATGGGGGCAGTATGTACAGGAGAGGAGTGAGGAGGGTATGACGATGGCAGAATGGGGAAGGATTTCTTGCAGTGTCTATGGGGTGACCATGGAGTGATGCTGAGAAGATAAGGGAAGGAAAGTGACCATGGAATGATGTCCCTCAGCTGGGGGGTAGGAAGCAGCTCTGAGTGATGTGTGTATGAAGTGGTCTGGGGGTGATGCAATCTGGGGGGAGTTGGGGGCTGAGAAGTGGTCAGATAGTGATGTCTATAATCAAAAAAAGCTCTTGTGCTCATCCACTAAAAATATATACAATAAATCATACACCAGTACTACTTGATGGAAACGATCTGTTATAAAATGTAAGTACAGATCTATGTAATCCAGCCCCTAGCACTCTGTATTTCCAGATGATGAGAAGGTCATTTATGACCATTCATATAACCCCGTGTTATCCAGGCTCTGAATCTGTACAATCAGAAGTGTAAACTCAGCACATAAACACAGGGTTACATGACTTCACATTATGTAGTCTGAACAATTGGGGGATGTTTCCATAGACAGACAGGTGTGCTGCTTAGGAGTTATCTGGGCTGCAGACCCCCCCTCCCCCCCCATTCACCATCTCCTCCAATTCTTCTGTCAACTTAACCCTTCACTGCATCTCCCGAAGAACACATCCTCCTGAAAGTTTGCAACTTTCCACCCTAGGAGACTTCTCCCAGAAAAAACTCAGCTCACCTTCTCTCTTCCTCTAATGTGAGCAGCGGCCAGCCCAAGTCCCGACAATAGCTACAGTGAGCTCCGCCCCCCAGTTCTCTCAGCACACCTACTAGTTATGGGGGGGGGGGGAGTCAGAGATAACAGGGACCCTGCACGAGACTGGAGGGGGGGGGTGAGACAGAAAGGAGCTTTGGATTCTGAACATTCACCGCAGGCACAGTGTATTCTTTACAAGCAATGGCGCTGCTGCTTACAGTGACAGGTGTGCTGATGGTCCCCCCTGCCCGAATGGTCTGTCCCTGGTCTGGGCTGAATCGTGCCCGGGTTACAGGCAGTACAAAACCCGGGCACATGATTCAAGACCCAGACTGTCCGGGTGAATCCTAGACAGGTGGCAACCCTAATTGCTGGATCAGCTGCAGTAGCAGAAAGGGTCAGAAACGCCTCTAGTTCAGCAGCACACACAGACCATCGCTGAACTGGAGAGCGTGTGAGATGAAAGGGAGCCCGGGGAGGAGCCTGGAGCCGAGTTAGACAAGGGGGAGAGGCCTGGAGCTGAGTGAGGCCAGGGGGAGGAGCCTGGATCCGAGTCAGTCCAGGGGAGGAGCCTGGAGCCGAGTGAGACCAGGGGAAGGAGCCTGGAGCCAAGTGAGACCAGGGGGAGGGGCCAAGGTCAGCAGAGGGCACAGGAGGAGTGCAAGTGGTACAGGTACTACCACATATGAAGATCTCACCATACCATCTCTGTGGAAGGTAGGGCAAGTAAACTGCTTCTAGCTTTATGGTGTCAGAATCTGACTGACTAATTATTGTACCAGTCCTGCCCTTGTGCCATGCCCACAGTTTCTGCCCATCTCTTGCGCCATGTATGCATTCTCTGCCCATCTCTTGCGCCATGCCCGCAGTCTCTGCCCGTCTCTTGCGCCATGCCCGCAGTCTCTGCCCGTCTCTTGCGCCATGCCCGCAGTCTCTGCCCGTCTCTTGCGCCATGCCCGCAGTCTCTGCCCGTCTCTTGCGCCATGCCCGCAGTCTCTGCCCGTCTCTTGCGCCATGCCCGCAGTCTCTGCCCATCTCTTGCGCCATGCCCGCAGTCTCTGCCCATCTCTTGCGCCATGCCCGCAGTCTCTGCCCGTCTCTTGCGCCATGCCCGCAGTCTCTGCCCATCTCTTGCGCCATGCCCGCAGTCTATGCGCATCTCTTGCGCCATGCCCACAGTCTATGCGCATCTCTTGCGCCATGCCCGCAGTCTATGCGCATCTCTTGCGCCATGCCCGCAGTCTATGCCCATCTCTTGTGCCATGTATACAGTCTCTGCCCATCTCTTGTGCCATGTATACAGTCTCTGCCCATCTATTGTGCCATGCCCACAGTCTCTGCCCATCTATTGTGCCATGCCCACAGTCTCTGCCCATCTCTTGTGCCATGTATACAGTCTCTGCCCATCTCTTGTGCCATGCCCGCAGTCTCTGCCCATCTCTTGCGCCATGTATGCAGTCTCTGCCCATCTCTTGCGCCATGTATGCAGTCTCTGCCCATCTCTTACGCCATGTATGCAGTCTCTGCCCATCTCTTGCGCCATGTATGCAGTCTCTGCCCATCTCTTGCGCCATGTATGCAGTCTCTGCCCATCTCTTGCGCCATGTATGCAGTCTCTGCCCATCTCTTGCGCCATGTATGCAGTCTCTGCCCATCTCTTGCGCCATTGCCCTCAGTCTCTGACCATCTCTTGTACCATGACTGCAGTCTCTGACCATCTCTTGTGCCATGTGGGGTGGGGGTTGGCACCAAAATGCACCTTCGCCTAAGTAAACAAAAATCCTTGCACCGGCCCTGAAAGTACTACATAGATTACAGAACACATGAATACAAATTTAAATGAGTCTTCGTCAAAGGAAATTCAGCTGCACTAAAATGCTAAGCAGCACATGATTCTGCTTCCTGTTTTCTCTATTATTAGTGCTGTGTGTTCTGTCATATTTAGCTGATTATTCAGTATCTCAATATCAGTGCTATTATTTTAGCATACGTAAGCTGCAAGATTTGCTGCTCTACCAAGTATTAGCTGACCAACTATTTTACAAAAGTATAAAATCAATGTTTAAAACTTGGCACATGTAAATAAAAATGTGTCTAGAACAAAACTCATTCTACCAGGCCTTATTCACATAGGCAAACCTGCATTTATATGCACTGCGGACATTTCCAACCATACTGTATAGAAATAGTGCCATTCACACTGAGCGTTTACCTGTGTTTAAGTGTGTATTTCTGAACCCGAGAGAGACAATTGAAACATACAGCCACAGTAATAAATGGTTGTGTGCGGGTATATGCTTTACTTGCATACACTCAGGCAATCCTTAAACATGGCCATTGTGTGTTCCAGGATTTACAACTGGTCATGAGCTTAGGCAAATATGGCATATGCCATACAACCATTCATTACCATTTGCAGTTGCACACTGCAGCTCTCTCTCCCAGGCACCAAAATACACCCTCAATTTACAATGGATGCCTCAAAGCAGCTATGTGCATGAGGCTTAAAAGCAGGTCAACACAGGAAAAGTTGTTTATACTTCCTGATCCAATGCATGTTCCATATCTGTAGGGCCTCATTCACATAAGCACTCTTGCATTTAGCTTTTTCTGAGGCTGCCTAGCTGCCCTTGCCCTAGCTGCTACAGCGTGGATCTGCTTTGCTGGGAGTACGTCTATTGACATCCTCACGTGCCCGAGTGGCCTGTGCTCCTACTGTAGGGCGCACGGCGTGTTCTGTGATCAGCGAGTCTATGAGACTTGCTGGATCACAGATCGATCCCGACCCCTCACCACGTGATCAGCTGTCAGCCAATGACAGCTGATCATGTGATGTAAACAGAGCCGGTAATCGGCTATTTTTTCTCCTCACCTACCAGTGCCCACCAGCACCACCTATCAGTGCCCACAGTAGCATCTATCAGTGCCCACAATCAGTGCCTCATCAACAGTGCTGCACATCAGTGCCACTTATCAGTGCCCATCAGTGTCACCTACCAGTGCCATCTATCAGTGGTACCCATCAGTGCCACCCATCAGTGTCGCCTTATCTGTGCCCATCAGTGCCGCCTTATCTGTGCCCATCAGTGCCGCCTTATCTGTGACCATCTGTCCCACCTTAACTGTGCCTATCAGTGCAGCCTATCAGTGCCCACCAGTGCAGCCTATCAGTGCCCACCAGTGCAGCCTATCAGTGCCCACCAGTGCAGCCTATCAGTGCCCACCAGTGCAGCCTATCAGTGCAGCCTCATCAGCGCATATCAATGAAGGAGAAAAATTACCTGTTTGCAAAATTTTATAACAAACTATTAAACATGATTTTTTTTTTCAAAATTTTCCATCGTTTTTTGTTTGTTTAGCAAAAAATAAAAATTCCAGTTGTGATTAAATACCACCAAAAGAAAGCTCTATTTGTGTGAAAAACAAATGATAAAAAATTCATTTGGGTACAGTGTTTTATGACCGCGTAATTGTCATTCAGAGTGCGTCAGCGCTGAAAGCTGAAAATTGGTCTGGGCAGAAGGGGGGTTTAAGTGCCCAGTAACAAGTGGTTAAACATAGCGTGGTCGAACAAAGGTGGGGGGAGAGGGGCATACTTTTGGTCATGCTATCTCAGCAGCCAGACTACCTAGAAGAAGGGGACAAAGTGCTACATGTATATTTCACCCTGATAAGGGTATGTGTGTGTTTTCAGCAAGTACAGAAAAAGACCTTTTGATCCTGCAAGAAATTCAGTGTCATTGTATCTTCCTGTGCAATAAAGTTCCATTTAAAACTTTTTTCTCAGTTATCTTTCATGAACTACAACTCCCTCTCCAAATCAATAAATACTTTATTGTGAAAAAAAAAATGAGCAAAGGGAATTATGTTTGTAGTCGAAATTAGAAAGCAGCTTAGGCTGACAATGTTGCTTCTCCATAGATATGTTATGGTGAGTGAGCATTGGCCCCAGAAAGTGTGGCAGGCTATGTTTAGAGATGTGTGGCTAATATTGTCAAACCTCTGAAAAGTGATCCAAGGTAGATCACTTTTCAGAGGCACCTGACAGGGGGGGGGGGGTAACATTTTTGCTGCAGCCACAGCATATGTACACCCCTGTCTGACAATGCCTCAACTGTCTGTTTTTACCACCCTCCAAACACAAGTGAAAACAAGCCCTTACTGGCAGGATCACCAAATGAATAAATGAAGAAAAAAAATGCTGACACCATATAGAAGGACTGGTAAGCTGCAAGTTAACTAAATAGTGCCTGTTTGTAGAATAAAAAACAACACCATTTTATTACTTAAAATTTCTTATTTAAAGTAGCCCAAGAATGTTTGTGTCACAAGAGAAAAATTATCGACAAATTAGCATGGATTGGATACATGGTGAAAACTTCAACCTGCAACTGCACTGACTTTTACCAAACGAGGTGCATTGTATGTACTGCAGGCATTTTAGATCTACAAAATAAAACAAGCAAAGGAGAGAACACTGACTGAAATCTATCAGCAAAGACTTAGAGCTGTATTCCTGCTTTGTGCTGCCAATGGAGAACACAATTCTTTCATTCTATTTAAGTGAAGAAACCTTTTAGAAGGGTGTGATGACGTGACTAATTCAGAGGATGAGAGAGGAGAGACAATGTGGCGGTGCTTATCCGTACTTGGAACACAGTGCACCTTTTAAATATGATACCTGCCAAGTGTTCCTGAATGGCACAGTGAATCACACTTAAAGGCACATGCAAAAAACAGGAGTGATAGCTGTGAACTGATCCTGGCTGACACATGGAGTGCACTGTGTTCAGGTGTCAATGGTTCTAAGGCCTAACAATGAAATCCAGAGAAATGCTGACATACACAGCTAAAAATATTATTATTACAGGTGCTTACATGGCGCTGTCAACTTACTGAAGTCAGCACCCCTGATAGTCTCAGCCCTGCCCGCTGCTGCCTCGAGGGAAGAGAGAGAGAGGCAAAAAGCAGCTGTGAGCGCCGATCTGCACCTGCAATATAAGGTAGCGGCTATGGCTATTACAATACAATACTCAGTGTGCTTTCATTTCTGTGGTGACAAGTGCCCCATCATAAGTATTTCTGGGGGGGGGATAGTGCCCCATCACTGGTGTTCCGGGGGGGGGGGATAGTGCCCCATTGGTTTTCCTGGGGGGGGGGAGAAATGGTGCCCCATCAATGGTGTTCCGGGGTGGAATAGTACTTCATCATTGCTGTTCCTGGGAGGAATAGTGCTGCCCCATCATTGGTGTTCCCGGGAGGAATAGTGCTGCCCCCTCATTGGTGTTCCCAGGAGGAATAGTACTGCCCCATCATTGGTGTTCCCGGGAGGAATAGTACTGCCCCATCATTGGTGTTCCCGGGAGGAATAGTGCTGCCCCCTCATTGGTGTTCCCGGGAGGAATAGTACTGCCCCATCATTGGTGTTCCCGGGAGGAATAGTGCTGCCCCATCATTTTCATTATTACTTTAAATAAACAAAAAAATTGCATATTACGTTTTTTTTTTTATGATTGTATCCGATTAATCGATACATTAAATCGGCCAACTAATCGATTATGAAAAATATCATTAGTTGCAGCCCTACATATATTATACATTCGCATCAGTCCCTGCCCCCAGGGAGCTGACAATCTAAGGTCTCTAACTCACATTTATACATACACATCCTAGGGCCAATTTAGACAGGAGCCAAATTAACCTATCATATATGTAGAAAGGTTCTTAATCTAATCTAAATGTCAAAAACGCATCATTCTTTTTTAGCTGCATATGGAGTCCCAAACCCCAGGTTTTAGTAGTGATGTCCACTATTGGGGAACTGGAGAAAATTCAGAGAAAGGCAACCAAACTGATAAGAGGTATGAAGGAGCTCAGCTATGAGGATAGATTAGAAGAACTGAATTGATTATAGGAGATTAAAGGGGGATATGAATAACATGTATAAATACATAAGTGGGCCATATAGTGAACTTGGTTCAGTTATTCATTTTAACCTTTTCATGACTAAGCCTATTTTTGAAATTTGGTGTTTACAAGTTAAAAAAAAAGATTTTTTTAGCAGAGAATCTAGAGAATAAAATGGCAATTGTTGCAATATTTTTTATCACACGGTATTTGTGTAGCGGTGTTTTAAACACAAATTTTTGGAAAAGGGACACTTTCATGAATTTTAAAAAATCCAAACAATAAAGTTACCCCAATGTTACGCCGAGTAAATAGATACCAAACATGTCACCCTTGGCACGCACTCGTGGAATGGCGACAAACTACGGTACCTATGAATTTCCATAGGCGACGCTTTAAAATTTTTTTACGGCTACCAGGTTTGAGTTACAGAGGAGGTCTAGGGCTAGAATTATTGCTCTCGCTCTGACGATCACAGCGATACCTCACATGTGTGATTTGAACACCGTTTACATGTGCGTGCGCGACTTCCGTATGCGTTTTCTTCGCTGCGCAAGCTCGCGGGGGCAGGGGCACTTTAAAAAAAAAAATTTTTAATTTATTTTATTTTTTTTTACTTTATAAATTGTGTTTTAAAAAAAAAATTTTTTTTTTTACTTTTATTGCTGTCACAAGGAATCCCTTGTGACAGTAATAGGTGGTGACAGGTACTCTTTATGGAGGGATCGGGGGTCTAAAAGACAAAAACGGCGATTCTGAATACTGTGTACTTTTTTAAATTCGGCGCCATTGGCAGCCGAGTAAACGGGAAGCGACGTCATGACGTCGCTTCCGCATTTACACCGAGAAGGCTGGAACGAAGCCGCCCACAGCTTCGTTCCAGCCCGCCCCCAGCTGCCGAAGGTACCCGATCGGACACCGGGCCTCCCGATCGCACGGGAGGCCTGGTAGCAGCGGCGGGAGGGGGGGATGTCCCCTCCCGCTCCTCCGGTATAACAACCGAGCGGCTTTTAGCCGCATCGGTTGTTATACTCGGGTAGCCGATCGCCCGCTGGAAACAACGGTACCGGGATGATGCCTGCAGCTGCGGGCATCATCCCGGTATAACCCCGGAAAGCCGAGTACGCATATCTGCGTACGGTCGGCGGGAAGGGGTTAAGGTCATCACAGAGGACAAGGGGGCACTATTAACATCTGGAGGAAAAGAGATTTAATCTCCAAATACGGAAAGGTTTCTTCTCAGTAAGAGCTGTGATAATGTAGAATAGACTTCCTCGAGAGCTGGTTCTGTCCAGCTCAGTAGATTGTTTTAAAAAAAGATTATTTTCTAAATGTACATATAAACTGGATACTAATATTTATAGGTAAAATTGATCCAGGGAATATTCAATTGCCTCTTGGGGGATCAGGAAGGCATTTTTTACCCTGCTGGAGCAAATTGGATCATGTTTTGCTGGGGTTTTTTTGCCTTCCTTCTGGATCAACTGTGAGTATAGGATTGTGTATATACGATTGTAAAAAAAAAAAAAAAAAAAAAAATTCCCTTTTATTGGTTGAACCAGGTGGACTTGTCTTTTTTTAAACCAGACTATGTAACTATGCATGACCATGCAGTAGAGCATGAGTAGCTTACAATGATGTGCCTCCTTCTTTAAAGTAGAAGTTCAGCTTAAAGTTGGGTTCACACTATTGCGAATTGGATGTGGGTTTTCCCGGGTTCACACATCTCCGGAACGCATTGCACAGGAGCCCTGTGCATCTTTTGGTCTGTTTCAGGTCCAAATTCAGGCAAAAATTTGGGTCTGAAATCGGACCTGAAACGGTGAATGTAGACGCACCGGACTCAGTTGCTGTGAGCCGGAGCATGCTGCAGTGTGAACCCAACCTAAAAGTATCTAACGATAAATCTACCCACATTCTAAGACTAACCTATCTAGCCCTGTTAAGAAGAAACCGCTATAATACATAACTTGTCTGAAGCCGCTCCGGTCCCATGCTGAGCTGTCAGCGGCGGCTTCTGTGTGTGAGAGTGTGCAGAAGAGGCAGCCGACAACAGAAGCCCCATAGTAATTCTATGGGTGACGTCTCTTCTCAGGCATTTTCCAGCCGTAGTCGTCTGTCTCCTGCACGCAGTATCTGCCGCTGGAGGAGAAAAGGGTAACAGTGCTCTCTGCAGGGACAACCCAATCCATACACCAGGCCCACTCACAGGTGCCTAGGCTCGATGTATCCCATCACACTCCAATGTAACAAATAGTAAGAAGAGCCAGCAAGACTATAATTCTTGAAGTGTAGTTAATTGGTACATCAGAGTGACAGTAAAACAATAGCATTGACGCGTTTCAGCAATAGCCTTAGTCTGCCGCTGGAGAATGGACCAGAACGGCTGCAGAAAAGGTATGTAGAGCAATTTTTGTTTTACAGGGCTAGATAGGTTAGTCTTAGAATGTGGCTGCATGTAGATTTAGAGATAGTTAGTTTGAGGCTGAATTTCCACTTTAATTCTGAGTGTTACTGTGCAGGGGAATATAGGAGACAGATAGCAATACAGGTGTAGGCATGTAGGCACTTCTGTCAAATCTAGATGCATTACATTTAAAAAGAGGAGTTTCAGTCATATTTTGAAAAATAAAACTGTAGCTGCTGACTTTTAATAAATAGCCACTCATGTGTCCCAGGATCCAGCCGTGTCCTCACCCGGCGGGTTTCTTCACTGGGCTTTTGCTGCTGGTGCCAGCATACCAAGTGTGGGCAGCTGGCTGTGACTACATGCAGTCTCGCAGCCAGCTGCTCATCACACTGCACCATCTGATTGGACCCGCAGCTTTCTGGGACCTGTGACATGTCCCAGAAGGCTGTGGGGGAAAGAGGGGGACCAGATTTCCTCTCAGATCGCCACGGCAATCTGACTGGAAGTGGGGGAGCGGGTACTTGTCAAAACCAGGTGAAGTTCCGCTTATAGTCCACATAAATTAATTAAATTTTCTTTTTTATATCTGTCTGAAGTTTAAAATTGTATGTGAACCCAAACAATGGACTTCTCTTATTTGCTCTTTTTCAATAAATGCAAAAAATACCTGTTGGTTTTGTCAGAAATTTTTTTAGCCAATAACTTGCTGTACTCTTTTGCCTGTGCACAAGGCTGACTTTGGGCTCATCTCAAAAATGCGAACCACAATGGATTGCTTTTCAGAGAGGGGTACAGGAGAGGCTGACAGGCATTCAGGAGCGGATACTGTC
This sequence comes from Aquarana catesbeiana, assembly GCF_042186555.1. Lineage (NCBI taxonomy): Eukaryota > Metazoa > Chordata > Amphibia > Anura > Ranidae > Aquarana > Aquarana catesbeiana. The sequence continues at coordinate 139,665,327 of NC_133334.1, forward strand.
ACCTTCTGTTTTTTTTTATATTGTTGCTAGCATTTGCGACATAGCCCCATTCATTTCAATTTTGTGGTATGTGTACAATTCTATCCAGCTGCTGTGCTAGATTAATGGCGGGCAGTAAAACCAAGATATTAGAAATTAGGTGGGCAGGGCTGATACCACATGTTTAGGAATTCAGAGCTGGGTTTAAATGTCAGAGGAGCAGTCTATATTTCTGATCCATCAACAATTTACTGTACTTGCTGCATGTTTAAAGCTAAATTCTGGGCACAATAGCTTTCATTTATTGATTTAAATAGATTCCTCTAGAACCACAAAGGATATAAATCTACTTGGTGTGTACCAAACACCTTTGTAAACCCGGATATTACTTTGTAAAAGTGGCAGTGAAATCATCACTGTGCTGTACATAACCTAGGCAGAGAGCAGAGCTGTGGGAGGAACCCAGCAGACTCTACCCACAGAAAACTACAGGAGGGGCAGAGACAAGACCTGTTACCCTGCACAAGCGAGAGAGCAGCAGTGACTGGTCTTTATTACAGGAAGTTCCTGCACAAAGGCAAAGTTTCACAATGGATTACTGCACAGATCTGGAAGAAATACAAAAAGCAAGACTCAGTACAAATACACATGCCTCTTATATTTATATAATATATGCTTATAATATATGCTTATCTCAGAGTTCAGCTTTAAAGGAATAAAACATAAAACATTTGGCATGTTAGTTGTTCCTTTCTATGTTCTACAAAACCTGACTGATCCTGCCTGTTCCTGTCTTTCCCTCTGACCACATTAATCATGGCTGCTGATCTCTTATAGAGTGGTCAGTTTACATGCCTCTGTCATCTAGCTCTCTCCTCAGTCTCTGTATCTCCCCCTCCCTCTCTCCCTGTCTCTTCCATAATCTGTGTGAGAGCCGATCTCCTCCCTGCCCCTCTCCTCTCATGCCTGTGTAATTCTATTCCCTGCAGCTGCTCCAGTGTGTAAAGAAACATGTATTACTTTGATACTCTCTGTTTTACATCCCAATTCAGGACAGTGTGTGTTTTCCTAAAATTATAATGCTGAATACCCTTTTTGCAGAGCCCTGCTGTGCAGACACATGGCCTCCCTCTGCTAGCTTGCATTATCAAAGGGAAATCTCAGCCCTTCCCACTGTACTCACTTACCCGGAAAGAGAAACAGAGGGAGGTCACATTACAGGACAGCAGAGCTCGGCAAAGAAGTTATTTAGCATTATAATTTTAAGAAAAAACACACACACTGTGCTGAACAGGGACCTAAAACAGAAAGAATCAAAATACATGTGACCTTACAAAACAAAAAACAAACATGTCATACTTACCTGCTCTATGCAGCAGTTTTGCACAGAGCGGCCCCAATCCACCTCTTCTCGGGTCCCCCACCAGTGCTCCTGGCCCTTCCGCCTGCTAAGTGCCCCCAGAGCAAAATGTTTGCTCTGGGGGCACCCAAGCAGGCTTGCTCCAAAACCACTGCTTTGAGTGTCTATTCACACACACACACACCGTGACTCGGCCCCACCCTCTCTCTTTCCTCCTTGGCTGTGATTGACAGCCAATGGCTCCCGCTGCTGTCTCAGTCAATGGGGAGGAAGAGTCCCGGGGCTCAGGTAAATATTAGGGGGGGCTGCTGCACACTGAAGGTATTTTACCTTCTAAAAAAACATGAGCCTTTAGAACCACTTTAAAAACTAAGCAGAAAGAGCACAACCATTTCCAAATGTACAATGTTTCTAAACTCTATCTTATGAATCACTAATGCCGCATACACACGGTCGGACTTTCTAGAAAGCTAGGTCCGACGTACTTGCCGCCAGACTTCCGGCGGACTACCGCCGGACTTTCTGAACGGCCGGACTTGCCTACACACGGCCGGACTTTCCGGAATCCGGTCTTCCCGACGGACTTCCGCCGGACTTTCAGAATGAACGGACTTTCCCACACACGGACAAGTCCGTTCATTTTGAACGTGACTTGGGTACGACGGGACTAGAAAAGGAATTCAATCTCGCCGCTTTTTTTGGCGAGGTGCTTTGTGGTGGGGGGGGGCACCTCGCCAAAAAAAGCGGCGAGATTGAATTCCTTTTCTAGTCCCGTCGTACCCAAGTCACGTTCAAAATGAACGGACTTGTCCGTGTGTGGGAAAGTCCGTTCATTCTGAAAGTCCGGCGGACCGCCTTGCGGTGCCCCCCCCACCACAAAGCACCTTGTCCCCATGTTGATGAGGACAAGGGCCTCTTCCCGACAACCCTGGCCGTTGGTTGTCGGGGTCTGCGGGCGGGGGGCTTATCGGAATCCGGGAGCCCCCTATAATAAGAGGGCCCCCAGATCCCGGCTCCCCCACCCTATGTGAATGAGTATGGGGTACATGGTACCCCTACCCATTCACCTAGGTAAAAAGTGTCAATAATAAAACACAACACAGGTTTTTAAAATAATTTATTAAACAGCTCCGGGGGGGGGGGGGGTCTTCTTCCGTCTTCGGGGGTCCCTCTGGTTCATCTTCTCCCGGCGTCCGGTTGGTTCTTCTCCGCTCTCCGGCCTCTTCTCCCGGTGTCCCAGGTCTTCGGCCGGCCCCTCCGCTGTCTTCAGGTAGCTCTATTGCCAGCGGAGGTCCGGACTTCTTGGCTTCTTGGCTTCTTGTGTTCTCTTCTCTTCTCTTCCCCCAGATGTTGACACGACGCTCTCTCCGGCTGGACTGGTCTCTGAGGGCTGCGTTGTGACTTATATAGGCGGAGACCCCGCCCCCATATGATGTCACAGTCCCTGGGCATGCTGGGACTGTGACGTTTTAGGGGGTGTGGTCGACCACGCCCCCAAAAACGTCACAGTCCCAGCATGCCCAGGGACTGTGACATCATATGGGGGCGGGGTCTCCGCCTATATAAGTCACAACGCAGCCCTCAGAGACCAGTCCAGCCGGAGAGAGCGTCGTGTCAACATCTGGGGGAAGAGAAGAGAAGAGAACACAAGAAGCCAAGAAGTCCGGACCTCCGCTGGCAATAGAGCTACCTGAAGACAGCGGAGGGGCCGGCCGAAGACCTGGGACACCGGGAGAAGAGGCCGGAGAGCGGAGAAGAACCAACCGGACGCCGGGAGAAGATGAACCAGAGGGACCCCCGAAGACGGAAGAAGACCCCCCCCCCGGAGCTGTTTAATAAATTATTTTAAAAACCTGTGTTGTGTTTTATTATTGACACTTTTTACCTAGGTGAATGGGTAGGGGTACCATGTACCCCATACTCATTCACATAGGGTGGGGGGGCCGGGATCTGGGGGCCCTCTTATTATAGGGGGCTCCCGGATTCCGATAAGCCCCCCGCCCGCAGACCCCGACAACCAACGGCCAGGGTTGTCGGGAAGAGGCCCTTGTCCTCATCAACATGGGGACAAGGTGCTTTGTGGTGGGGGGGGGCACCGCAAGGCGCCCCCTCCCCCAAAGCACCCCCCCATGTTGAGGGCATGCGGCCTGGTACGGTTCAGGAGGGGGGGGCGCTCGCTCGTCCCCACCCCCTTTCCTGACCGGCCGGGCTGCGTGCTCGGATCGGGGTCTGGTGTGGATTTTGGGGGACCCCCACGCCGGTTTTTCGGCGTAGGGGGTTCTCCTTAAAGTTCCATACCAGACCTAAGGGCCTGGGATGCCCCTCGCGCTCGCCACAATGGGAAAATTAGTTTTTCCTATTGCAGCGAGCGCGAGATGCAGTAACCTGCTCCTCCGTCGTATCTGGTCCTTCGGACTAGCATACAGACGAACGGGCTTTCCGTCAGGAACTGAGTCCGGCGGAGGTACGACGTAAAGATTTGAAGCAGGCTTCAAATCTAAAGTACGTCGGATTTCCACCCGAAACGGTCCGTCGGAAGTCCGATGGAGACCACACACGGTCGGATTGTCCGCCGGACTTGGTCCGGCGGCGTCCGCCGGACTTTTGCAGGTGAAAAGTCCGACCGTGTGTACGCGGCATAAGAGTCAAGGACATTATAGAAATTAAAGGAGTTCTGTGATCACAGCATGCACTTTCCTTCTATAACATAAGCATTGTAATAGCAATACAATCAATAGATAGATTTGACAATCCAATATAAGCTTACATGAAAAATCTCTTCATATTGTCAGTGCTCCCTACAGCTTCTCCTCTACAGTATATTTTCAGTTTCTAAGGACTACATATCCCATGGTGCCCTGTGTCTGCAGGCAGTGATTCCTGTACTGACTCCGCCTCCTGACACTCTTCCTCTCAGCACTTCTGTGGACAGAAGTGCCTATGTGACAGAACGTAGCAGAATTTAAGGTAGTAAATGTGTAGAAAGTTTACAAACTTCAAGATCATTCAAAATTAATAGGAGTAGGCTAAAAAAATAACGAAAATACAATGTAGTGATTAATATAACAATGTTAAATTTTGGCCATAGATATACTTTAAATATCCTTACAAATGCATCTTAAAGAACATCAAAGAAAACAGTCTGTGATGAAGTATGTAATGTACATGTAGCATGGGCCACGTCCAGGGTCAGCAGTCTGCACAAATCAATGACAGGATGTCAGACACCACAGCTCTTTACATGCAACAGCATATTTCAGTGGTTACACGCAAACAGCCTTGGCACCTTCCATTGATTTATACTGGCTGCACCTGTGCACTGATTCTTGCTGATGTGCTGGGTGAATGAGCCCTTAGGCCCGGTTCACACAGGGGCGACAATCGCTCTGACTTTGAGAGCACAAGGAGCATGACATGTAAAAATCAATGGTTCCCTATGAGAGCTGTCTTAACTGGTCCGACTTGTGTCGGTCCAACATTTGAAAGTGTTCTTGCACAACTTTGGTCCGACTTGGGTCAGATTTCAACCCATTAAATTTAATGGAAGTAGCATCCAACTCGAATTAGGATCTTAACTGATCCGACTTGTGACATGCGACATGTGCTCAGTGGCAATGTTAGCAATGCAAAATTTATTGAAAAAATAAAAATGGTGTAGGGTCCCCCCCAATATCCATACCAGGCCCTTCGGGTCTGGATGGATTTTGCGGGTAACCCCACGGGAAAAAAAAAAAAAAAAACACACACACACACACACACACACAGCATGTGGTACCCCCCCAAATACATACCAGACCCTTATCCGACCATGCAGCCAGGCAGATCAGGAAAGGGGTGGGGACGAGCACCCCCCCGAACCATACCAGGCCACATGCCCTCAACATGGGGGGTGCACCTCAAAGCACCTTGTTCCCAATGTTGATGGAGACAAGGGTCTCTTCCCCACAACCCTTGGCTGTGGTTGTGGAGGTCTGCAGGCAGGGGGCTTATCTGAATCTGGAAGCCTCCTTTAGAAAAGGGGGCCCCCAGATCCAGGCCCCCCCTATGTGAATGAGTATTGGGGAAAGAGTACCCCTACCAATTCACCCAAAAGAAAATCACAATGGCCATTGTCGTCCCCATAAAAAAAATAAAAATAAAAAAAGGCTCTTGCCCCGACAGACTCCCGCCGTTCTGTTGGCTCTGGTGTCTGACAGTTCTTTTATGGGGTGTGACTATGCGCTATCACCCAGAGACCCCGCCCCATGTGACATCATATGGGTGTGGCTATACACTGCCGTCACCCAGAGACCCCTCCCCTTTGGGACGTCATCACCCGGGCATGATGAGTCCATGATGTTACATTGGGGTGGGGTCTTCGGGGGACATCAGCACTTAGCCACATCCCATAGTAATATAAGAACTGTCAGACACAGGATCCACAGAACGCCAGGAGTCTTCATCGGGGCAAGAGTGTTCTTTGGGGGGTTTTTTATCGGGTCGGCAGCAGTGACGGCCATCATGATTGACGTTGGAGCTACCAAGGAGGATACAATTTTTAATACAGGACTTCTCAAAAACTGCCTCCTGTTTTTCTTACACTACACTGCTTTTAGGGGGTGATAGGTAGGGGTACTATGTACTCATTCACATGGGGGGGCCGGGATCTGGAGGCCCCTTTCTTAAAGGGGGCTTCTAGATTCTGATAAACCCCCTTCCCACAGACAACCACAGCCCAGGGTTGTGGGGAAGAGACCCTTGTCCCCATCAACATAGGGATAAGGTGCTGTGGAGTGGGGGGCTAGAGCCCCCCTGCCCGAAGCACCCCCCCATGTTGAGGGCATGTTGCCTGGTATGGTTCAGGGGGGGGGGGATGCTCACTCGTCTCCCCCTCCTCTTTCCTGACCCGCCAGGCTGCATGCTCTGATAAGGGTCTGGTATAGATTTTGGGGGGGGTTAATTATGGTGTGGGGTTCCCCTCAAAATCCATACCGGTTGTATGGAAGTCGGATTGTTGTCAGACCGAAATTGCAGGACAAAATCGGATCGACAGTTGCACGACTTTCATGTCGCACCAGTGTGAACCAGGCCTCAGACTTCAAAAACATTATCAGTTTGGTTTCAGACTGCTAATGTCTAGACAAATTCAATCTGCAATAACAATAAAAGTGCAGGGAAATGTTTGACAGGGCTATGAGATGTTTCCATAGGTATAGCAGAGAGGATACTTGTATCCATTTCTGACATCAAATACACAGTTAATATCTTTGTAATTATTTCTTTACATTTTGTCCTGAGTACATTTAGATTATGAAAACCTCCTAATCAAACCTGAAGAACAGTCTATGGACTTGTAACTGCAGTGAAGTTTTATTGTGTGAAAAACAAACATATCTCCCTGAAGAGCCAAAACTAATCCACTTCTGTCTACTGGCAGCTTACTAAAGAGAAGAGCCTGTAAACTGATGATTTGTGAATTAAAGGAAACCTGACACAAAAGAAACAAGGCGGCTACCAATTCTGAAACCAGTAAGCATAACAGCCAGGCAACCGGCATTTCCAGAATGAGGACAACAATGGCAGTCACCAGATTTCTCTCCCGACAGATGTACTTTAAGGCCTCACTAAACACAGGTGGTTGGGGGCAGTAAAAATAGACAGTCGAGCTGCGGTTTTAAACCCCGTGTGGCATAAAATTATACAGCAGGTCACGCTTGGCAGACGGAACCGCCACCAAATGTGGCTCATTCAAGTGAATGGGACCCTGCCGCAACAGCCTTGCAACCAAGTGTATTGCACGGGATGCTGGGGGCTTTCACTGGTTAACACCAACATTCAGGAAACGACATTCTGTATTACCTCTGAGCCATCTGACAGATCAGCAATACACAACAACGCACAGGTAAACAAGCTCTGAAGGAGTTTTTGAAAAAAATACATATTTCAAGATTGATGTCCTCCCAACACTAGCCACTGTAAAGGAAGTAACAGAAGATATCTACTAACATTTTTATATGCAATTACGCACTTTTAAGTTTTCATAATAGACTTGTATTTATCATCCCAAATCTGGGAACGTTGCTCTGTACATTTGAATTGCTCAACACTGGCACATTAGGTAATGGAATCGGCCTCAATGTGTTTATTTGGTTACATTTATTTCTCGATTTGTGCAATCTGAATTATGCAATAACAGATAATCAGGGAATTTACGCCTAATTATAAAATGGACACGTGCATGCAATAAAAAGTAACAATCATAAAGAATGCCAGTAGCAGACACCTCATTTATTTTTCAGACAAATTACATGTTTGGTGTCAAAAACAGTAGATGTGTATAAAGATAAATCAGAGCTTCTTGTGATATCAGAAGCACAGTTTTTACATTGTACATTTTCTTTTTGTAAAGAAAGATTTCTTATTGTCAAGAAGCCTACAAAGAGAGAGACATACTGTAGATGTACATGCCATGGATCAACTTGGATGCATTCACACCTGAGCATAAGTGTTTACAGGTGATTTTGCATTTTCTTCTGTGCATTTTTCAGGCATTTTTCAAGCACTCCTATTGAAGTCTATAGGGCTAAAAACACCTCATTCTTCAAAAGTACCCCATGTACCCTTTTGAGTGCCAGGCGCTGAGTTACAGGGACCTGAGCACTCATATGTGAACAGGCACAATTTAAAAGGAGAAGTACAGTACGGACAAAATTATTTTGGCCCTACTTTTCCTGTGGGTCACAAGAGTGCACTTCCTTCTGAACTCCTGTGACCCATAACCAGAAAACTGCAGGCTAAAGTCCAATGTGGTCACTCAGCTGGTCCAGGCTCTGGAGAGATACCGACTTTAACGTCAGGATCCACCCAGATGCCTGGACCAGCAGCTTTATCTGGCTTTCAGCACCTGCCTCCTCCACAGCCCGATGCTCCAGTAAGTACTTGAGGGGCAGAACAGAGAGCCGGTGACTGGCAGTCACCGGCTCTCTGTGCACTAAAGATCAAGAACCGAGTGATCAATTTTTTTGATCGCGTGGTTCTCGGTTATATAGATTTCCTAAACCACATGTAAAACGCATAGATGTGACCCGGTGTTCTGTCGAAATAGCCAACTCGTCCAAATATCCAACTACATCACTTCCGGTGACTCTCCAGCAGAAAATTTCTATGAGTTGGCCCTATTGACCATGCGCACGTGTGCACCCGACAGAATAACAAACCCCAGGAAGCTGTTGGAGAACTTAATGAGTTTTCCTCAGATCTACAAATCGCCGCAGTACGCAAGGTACGTCACTAACCTTTTTTGAAATTTTCTCAAGTTCACCAACAGCTGCCGCGTGTTTCTGTTATTCTGTCAGGTGCACGTGCACGCATGGGCATTTGAGCCAACTCGTCGAAATCTGCTGCTGGAGAGTTACCGGAAGTGACGTAGTTGGAGATATTGAGGTGTTGGCCATTTCGACAGAACACCGGACCCAATTGGAGATTTTTCTTTTTTTTTTTTTGAATTGGTCAGCCAGACATCCAAAGGACAGTGCTGATTAACTGACTTCTCTATGCCAGAGAATGGCAGATGAAGACTTATTACAAGCAGTGTGAAGTGCAGTTTATTGACAAACACAGATAAACACAATGAGTTTCTCACTTTCAGGTCATTACAGAGGACAATGAGCACTCTTTATTCCCAGAGGAAAAGAGAATCTCCACATAGGGAAAGGTTTCTTAAGGCTGTTTTCACACTGAAGCGCTTTACAGGCACTATAGCGCTAAAAATAGCACCTGCAAGGAGCCTCTCCTGTCACTCCAGTGTGAAAGCCTGAGAGCTTTCACACTGGAGCGGTGCGCTGGCAGGACGCCAAAAAATTCCTGCAAGCTGCATCTTTGAGGCGCTGGGCAGTGCCGCCGAAGTGCCCTGGCGCGTTGCGGGCACATTTAAACCTTTTTCGGCCGTTAGTGGGGGTTAAAAGCATCGCGCTAATGGCCGAAAAAACTACGGTAAAGCACCGCTAAAAATAGAGGCGCTTTACCGCAGACGCCCCCAGCGCCCCAGTCTGAAAGTAGCCTTACAGTAAGAGCTGTGAAAATATGGAATAGACTCCCTCAAGAGCTGGTTCTGTCCAGCTCACTAGATTGCTTTAAAAACTTGGCGTCCGCGCTATAGCCGAATGACGGCCACAGAGCGGACCTGAATTTCTGGGAGGCCGTCATATGACGGCCTCCCCTTTGCACACTCCCTGTGCATGCCCTACAGGTCAATGAGCCTCGGGTGATCACAGATCCCGGCCCCTTACCACGTGATCAGCTGTCAGCCAATGACAGCTGATCACATAATGTAAACAAAAGCTCAGTAATCTTTTTTGTTCTCCTCACACTGACAGCGTGAGGAGAAAAAAAAGCAGATTACCGGCTTATCTGCAAGGGTCTACAGTCCCGAAAAGGAAGAGGCAATTATGCCTCATGCCCACCAGTACCCCCTGCCAGTGCTACCTGCCATTGCCACTTGCCAGTGCCACCTATCAATGCCCCCCAGTGGTGCCAATCAGTGCCACCTAGCAGTGCTGCCTATCAGTGTAACCGATCTGTGGCCATTATTGCCACCCATCAGTGCCCATCACTGCCACCCATTGGTGCCCATCAGTGCTGCCTCATCAGCATACATCAATGAAAGAGAAAAATTACCTGTTTGCAAACTTTTATAAACAAAATACAAAAAAAAAAAAAAAAAAAATTTCTTAAAAAAATTCAGTCTTTAAATTTTTTTAACAAAAAATAAAAACCGCAGAGGTCAAATACCACCAAAAGAAAGCTCTATGTGTGGGGAAAAAAATGATAAAAATGTCATTTGAGTACAGTGTAGCATGACAGCGCAATTGTCATTCAAAGTGCATCAGCGCTGAAAACTGAAAATTGGTCTGGACAGGAGGGGGGTTTAAGTGCCCAGTAAGCAAGTGGTTAAAAAGGCATTTGATCCAGTGAATATCAAATTTCCTCCTGGGGGATCGGGAAGGAATTTGTCCCCCTTTGGAACAAATTTTGTTTTATTGGGGTTTTTTGGTATCAGTTTCGAGTATAGGACGGTGCATATGGAGGTTTTCTATTTTTTTTTTTCTATTGGTTGAACTTGATGGACTTTTCCAACCTAACTAACTATGTAACTGGAGTCATGTTTAGGCTTATATTCCCTGCCCTAATGAGCCAACTCCTATGCTGCAAATTGACAGGCTGGCCATGGTAGCACACAAAGAAGATCAATCCTTATGGCCACACAAGACTGGGGTCTTAAAAGCCAGAGAAGACAGGTTACACACTCTGCATTGTTGCATCTAGAACCAAAAGCTGGAAGAGTAGGGGTAACGGTCGCTCTCCTGTGGTACCAGTTTAAATTGAAGTGTACAAATTGTGCAGGGACAGCAATTATTGGGACCCATTCCGCTTCCACTGGTGACCCTGGCATCCCCTACTGTACCTTTCCCCTTCCTTCTTTTTGCCCTGCTGTACTAGGCTAAGTGACAGAAATGTTATTATACGGTAAAGCCATGATGCAGTATGCAGCCCCCTTCCTCTGATGTACACAGTAGAATGCTGTACCACTATTGTTTATTTTTGTATCAATTTACAGCATCAATTCTTATACTTGCACAAATTCAGGGATTTTTTAGGATTTGAGTATGTATGTTTAACCAATTATGCCAAGCAGGTTCTAGTGATCAGTTTCATTTTTAGTTTGAAACACAGTCATTAACTGTAACTCTGCTACTAAGGTGAGGTTTTGGAAGACAGTTTCATGTCACAGTTCATACACCATGGTAAAACTGAGCACAGCAACAAGATACTGCATCAACAAGGTCTCTCCCAGGCAGGGGTGTTGCTAGGTCTGCAAAAGATTACCACGTGTCTGGCAAGCAATTTTTCATGGGCAATGGCTGGTGTTGGTGCTTCAATCATCACGGCACCATGGTTGATATGGTGCCAGGGTGATTGAAGCGCATTATTTCTATTGTTACATTGTAATATATAATGAAGTGGTTCAACTCACTATATTGCAGAATCAGTGGAAGCCCTGGGCGTGTCACTTGCCACCATAGCCTGCCACCAGATGCAGCTTGTTACTTGCCACCGTCGCCTGCCACCAGATGTGGATTGTCACTTGCCACTGTCGCCTGCCACCAGATGCACATTGTCACTTGCCACGTTGCAAGGTGATCAGCTTTACCGGGGGGGGGGTCTATTCCTTTATTCTGCCCGGTTGTGTGACATGTCCCATTACTTGTTTGACATCCTTTTTAGCGTTTCGACCTACTGTTCGGGGCCCCTTCTTTTGCATGAGGATGGAGTGTTCCTCTCACGTTTCCAGTTCACGCCCATCCTGCAACGTTGTTTATCTGAATTGGGTCTGTCGGCGTCCGACTATGGAACACACTCCTTCAGCATTGGGGCTGACACAGAGGCTGTCAGATCGGGCATGTCCAGGAAGGCGGTTCAGAGGATCGGCCGGTGGGAGTCTTCTCACTATCGCACATATGTGAGGCCTCACAGAATGGAAATATGACCAGTTCGGAGGGCAACTCGGTACGATCAGGAGGTGTCGGGGTTTTTGACTGCTGCCTTCTGGGTTCCATCTATTGAATTATTACGTTGCTATATTGTATTTGTTTTGTTTCTTTTTAGGTCAGCGCCAAACCGTGGTCTGAATCGTGGGCCATTCCTTCTTTTCTGGGTAGCTCGTAGAGCGGAACTTCAAAAAAAGTGGTTTACAACTAGGTTTCCCGGCAACCCAAGTCAAATTGGTGTGACTGGGGGTCCGGGGTATGCTTTGGGACGAGGTCCCACCCCTTCTTCACAATCGTGTGATGCTGTAGGGACCTCCAGATGTTTTGCTAGTGTAATGACCTTGGGTTTTTTTCCTTCCGAGCACTTCTTTGGGCGATGTGTCACGACTTGACTGCCTTTTTGGATGAATATCCACATGTTCTTCTGATCTGGTCGGAGATCCTCCCCCATTTTTTCTGGCATCATGCCAGGGACTTCAGAGCCCTTGACAAGGTGCGTATTAAAGTGAATAGGGCTATTTCCCAGTTTACCACCTCAAGGAATGGCCTGGTCGCTCGTCATGTGGATTTGGAGGGTAGGCATTATTTTTGTGCGGATTGGGTCCATCTAAATGACGTGGGCCTTGACATGTTCAATTTATTACTGCAGGACCGGATTGAATGGGCTCTGTCTTTGTGGCGGTCATGGAGTTGATAAGGTAATCATCAGTCTCCTGATGGTGACAGTTATCCCTTTTGTGGACTGAGGTGGCAGGTGGCTGATGGAGTCAGTTGAATGGGGAGCAGGAAGCCCTTAGTAAGCCCCCTGAGCCTAACCTGCTGGGGGCTGAATTGGCTCCTAATAAGTAAGGAAAGTTGAGATTCGCCACTCAGTGCTGCAAAAGGGATCTGGTGTTGGCTATATATGTTTACTGGTTTGATGGTTAATTTACAGTTGGCAAGCTGTGGCCGATACCTATGTAATAAAAGTATCAACGCAGTCGAAAAATAATTTTGTTGTCCGTGTGATTATTTTAGATTAATCAATCTTAAGGAGAAGTGAACAGTGGACCAGTCATGACATTTAAATTATCACTGCAGTAAAAAAAAAAAAAATATATATATATATCAGTTGATTGAGCCAATTATGGTTGCAAAATAAATATTGACTAGGACTCTTTAGTTCAATTTGATCGATGTTAATAACAATTACAGGTGAAATAATAAAGGAGCAAAGCTTTTAATTCACATTATGGTGATTGGTTCGTTAATCACCTTCATAAGCAACAAATATCAGGCATACATACTTTATGTTCACGGTTTGCATAACAGAATACCTTTGTACTTCAGCAAAATACATGCCTCTGATATTGTGTCAGCTGCATGTGAAAATTTGCATGCTAGTCAGAGATAGGTGTGGCTATACAGAGTAGATTTGCGCATCTCTCATGTTTGAAAGGTTAGCTCCACATTGCAAACTAACAAGAACACTGTGAAAATAAACGTGCTTTTTCCAGGTTCATGCAGAATAAGTGGATGTAGGCACTCAATGGCTGTGAATTCTGGGAGCTGTAACTTCACCCATAAGCTTTGATGGCTGTTATTGCCCCCTCACAGCAGCCACCACAGGGAAGCCAGAGCTATGGGATCATGGGCCCGGACCAGATTTAAAATAGGTGAGTGCACACATGTGGGTGAGGCCAGTTGCATAGTTGCCAACAGTCCCGATTTTCCCGGGACAATCCCGATTTTGGGACCCTCGTCCCGATTGGAGGCTGTCCCGAATCGGGATTTTCCATAAGGAAAATCGGGAATGTTGGTTTTTTGTTTTTTTGGAGCAGCGGGCTCCAGCAAAATGGCGGCCGGCGCCGCCGCTCTATCTTCCTCTAGTGTTGAGTGGAGAGGGGAAGGGGGCTCGATCCGTGCAGCCAATGAAGCGGCTTCTTTAGCTGCACGGCCCCTCCCCTCTCCACTGAAGCGAGCAGAAGACACGGTGCCGTCGCCGTCACTTGCTGAAAGTTCCCCAGCCCCGTACTGCGCAAGCGCTGCGCCTGCGCAGTACAGGGGGTCCTCCATTGCCGAGGGGAACTTTCTCGGCAGAACACCGGCCGCTCCTGCATTGAGGGGGGCTGCACTAACTGAGGGGGGGCTGCACTGAGGGGGGGGCTCCACTGAGGGGGGCTCCACACTAATAGAGGGTGGCTGCACTGAGGGGGGGTCTGCACCGAGGGGGGGCTGCACTAACAGAGGGGGGGCTGCACTAATAGAGGGGGGGCTGCACTGAGGGGGGCTGCACTAATAGAGGGGGGGTCTGCAATAATAGAGGGGGGGTCTGCACTAATAGAGGGGGGGCTGCACTAACAGAGGGGGGGCTGCACTGAGGGGGGCTGCACTAATAGAGGGGGGTCTGCAATAATAGAGGGGGGGTCTGCACTGATGGAGGGGGTCTGCACTGATGGAGGGGGTCTGCACTGTTGGAGGGGGTCTATACAGACTCTGGCGGGGGCACCTGATGCAAGGACAGACTCTGGCGGGGGCACCTGATGCAAGGACAGACTCTGGCGGGGGCACCTGATGCAAGGACAGACTCTGGCGGGGGCACCTGATGCAAGGACAGACTCTGGCGGGGGCACCTGATGCAAGGACAGACTCTGGCGGGGGCACCTGATGCAAGGACAGACTCTGGCGGGGGCACCTGATGCAAGGACAGACTCTGGCGGGGGCACCTGATGCAAGGACAGACTCTGGCGGGGGCACCTGATGCAAGGACAGACTCTGCTGGTGGCAGGCGACGTGGCAGGTGACACGCTCAGGGATCCCACTGATTCGGCATTATGGTGAGTTGAATGATTTAATTTTATATTACAATGTAATAGTAGAAATAATGCGCTTCAATCATCCTGACACCATAACAACCATGGTGCCGGGATGATTGAAGCGTTAACACCAGGCATGTGGAGTATCTTTATCTGCTGATTGTTAAACTTTCTAGAATACACATATTTCTATTGTGTAGGATCTGGGGCTGCTGTCCCGTCATTTCCCTCTCCCCCTTTCCTTCTCCCCCTTTCCCTCTCCATCCCTCATTCATCTCAGACTCTAACCACACCCTCTTGAGCCACGCCCATTTAAGCCACGCCCACTTTCACGCAAGCCACGACCACTTTCACGCAAGCCACGCCCACTTTTCACGCAAGCCACGCCCACTTTTCACGCAAGCCACGCCCACTTTTCACGCAAGCCACGGCCATGCTTCGCGCGCCGCGCTTATGAATTTTTTGCTAAGCCACGCCTACAAACGAATGCCCCGCTCCCTAATTATTGTACAGCTCCGCCTACAGCCAAAAAAGTGTCCCACATATTTTTTTGTTGCATATTGACAACTATGCAGTTGGTTGGTACCCAAAATGGAGGAAAGGCACACAGAGACCAAGGAAAGTGGCACAGTTATTTGGTTAATAAGAAATAGCACATGGAGAACTGCTGCAAGGGATTTGCTTAAAAGTCTCAAATCAATTTAATATCAGAGTCTCAAAAACACAGGCAACACAGATGCAGCAGCTCTCAGCAATGTTAGTGGCACATTGGAACAGTTCCAGCACTAAGGCTCGATTCACACCTATGCATGTTGCTTTTGAGCGTTTCTGCAGTGTTTTTTGCGGTGCTTGCCGTGTTTTTGAGCAGCGTTTTGCGTTTGTTTGTTTTTTTACAGATTTTTTTTTACAGTCTAAAAAAAAAACAAAAAATGCCCAAAACACGTAAAAAAAAAGCCGCAAAAACGCTGTAAAAACGATGTACTTGCGTTTTTGATGCTGGTCCATTGAATTCTATTACATGCAAAACGCTGCATTTTGCATGAAAAAAAGTCCCTGACCCTTTCCAAAAACGCAGAGGTACAAAAATGCATTGATGTGAACATGTTCCATAGGAACCCATGTTAAAAAATTCCCATGCATTTCTGCAAAATGCATCAAAAAACGCTTTAGTGTGAATGGAGCCTTAAGTGGTCACCTTAACTGGTTGCCGCCTGCCCACCGTCAAATGACGGCGGGGCGGTGCGGCTCTCGTTCTGGGACAACCGCATATGACGACGTCCCAGAATGGCCGCTCTCGCGGGGACGTGCAGCGAGGCGATCGTGGCCGCGCCCTGTTGCTAGGACGTGGCGCGACCCCGATCTCTGTAAAGAGCCGCGTCCTGCTCTTTTGCAGTTGATTTGCACAGAGCAGCCCCGATCCTCCTCTTCTTGGGTGTCTCTTCTGTTCTCCTGGCCCCTCCCTCCTGTTGAGTGCCCCCACAGCAAGCAGCTTGCTATGCGGGCACCTGAGCTGAGCCACAGCTCCCTGTGACCATTCAGAAACGGAGCTGCGCCCCCTCTCTCTCCTAATTGGCTAACTGACTTTTATTGACAGCAGTGGGAGCCAGTGGTACTGACGCTATGTCTCAGCCAATCAGGAGGGAGAGTCCCGGATGGCTGAGACATTCATGGACATCACTGTGATGGGGCTGCAGTAAGTATTAGGGGGGCTGCTGCACACAGAAGGCTTTTTATCTTAATGCATAGAATGCATTAAGATAAAAAAAAACCTCTAACTTTACAACCCCTTTAATTACTTGCCGCACAATCACGTATATATACCGCAGCTGTCAGCCATAAACTTGTTATTAACATTTTCAGCCGGCAACTTCCTACCTATTTAAAAGTGATCCGGTTAGGGCAGATGTAAACAGAGCCATTTTTTTCTTCAAAGATTTTTTGTTTTGTTTTTTTTATTGCATACTTTTAAGGGCAGAAGAGAGATCTGGGGTCTTATAGAGTACCTGTCACAGCCTATTGCTGTCACAAGGGGCGTTTACAGCAATAGAGAATAGGTGACAGCAATAAAAGATCAAAAAAAAAAAAAAAAGTAAAAAGGGACAGTGTAAAAATAAACATTTTTCAATGAAAAAAATTAAAGCGTCCCTGTCCCCTTGTGTTTGGCAAACACATACGTAGTTCAGAGTTCACACCACACATGAGGTTGTCATGGTTATGCAGTAATCTTTCTCTGTCAGCTTACCTTCTCCTCATGTGTTCAGACTAAGAGGCCAGCCACTCACACCTGGCTGGTTTTCTAACCTCTCCTCTAAGCATGGCTCCACCCCAGCTCCTATCAGGGAACCCTATATTAACCTGTGCACTGCAAGCCAGCAGGGCTGATCAACCATTGTGTGTTAGCTTTTGTGTGTACTTGCTGTGTTTCCTACGTCTGATTCCAGTTACCGACTTTGGCCTGTTCTCGACTATTCCTGTCTGCTCGTGACCCTGACCTTTTGGCGTGTCCCCGACTATCCCTGTTTGCCTGTGACCCTGAACCTTGGCATGAACTCTGTTGTCCTTGTCTGCTTGTGGCCCTGACCTTGGCTTATTCCCTTACTATCCCTAGCCTCCTGTTGCCTACTGTGGGTGTGAGCTGGGGGACCCTGGGGGTCGCGACCTGGAGCCAGTTGCAGCCCAGTCCATCCTCACCACTAGAGGCTTTGGTGAACACCTGCTGGCTCTTAGACTCCGCGCCCCAGGGAATCTTATGCTCTAACCCCGGTGGGATCCGTGCTGGTGTTCCAGCGGCCCTGCCTTCCTTACCACCCTGACTCCCATCCGCAGCAGTCAGCCATAGGGTCCACTACCTTGCGGTGCACTCCTGATCCCAACGGTGTGCATCTGTCACCTAGCCTCAAGGTGACCTGACAGAGGTATTGCCACAAACGTTATAGCGAGAGCAATAATTCTAGCTTTGGACATCCTTTGTAACGCTAAACTAGTAACCTGTAAAAATGTTTAAAGCGTCACCAATGGAAAATTTTAAGTATCATACTTTGTCGCCATTCCATGAGCATGCACAATTTTAAAGCGTGACATGTTAGGTATCTGTTTACTCAGCATAACACTACCTTTTATAGGTTACCAAAAAATTGGGCTATATATTGTGTTTTTTTGCATTCGCATTTATGCATTTGCATAAAAAAAATTGCAACAACCACCATTTTATTCTCTAGGTCCTCTGCTAAAAAAAAATATATATATGTTTGGGGTTTCTAAGTAATTTTCTATAAAATAATATAGATATTTACTTGTAAACAAACTTCAAGTGGTTAATAAGGCTTACCTTACCGGAGGAACATCTGAGTAGAGGCAGAATAGCAATATATGTGGCACTTGGGAGACCAATTGCAAGATCTTTGTTACAACACCAAAGTCCCATAGCAGTGGTGTCCCCATACTGTCTCTCCTTGTCAGGAACCTCTCCCTAGAGCCAAATACACTGTCCCTATCCAGCATGGATCCTGTCCCTATCCTAGTGGGGCAGTGTTATTTTTTAGCATTGCCTTCACTAAAATGGATGCTGAGGTAATCCAGTGTTGCAGTGTCAATCAAATCAAACCACTGTTCCCCTGGTAACACTTACAGAGCCTTTAGGAACAAGGTTTTATCTAATCTACCATTCCCTCTGTACAATGGTCAGCAATACACCTCCATCTACAGGAGGGAGGGTAAACCGGACCTGCCTACACACATCTTTTTTTTCAGGTTAACCTCTTTTTGAGATTTGTTGTTTACAAGTTAACAGTTTTTTTTGCTAGAAAATTACTTAGAACCCCCAAACATTATACTTTTTTTTTCTAACACCCTAGAGAATAAAATGGCGGTCGTTGCAATACTTTCTGTCACACAGTATTTGCGCAGCGGTCTTACACTTTTTTTTAATTAAAAAAATAAGACGGTAAAGTTAGCCCATTTTTTTTTTTATATTGTGAAAGAAAGGTTACGTTGAGTAAATTGATACACAACATGTCATGCATCAAAATTGCGCCCGCAGAATGGCGACAAACTTTTACCCTTAAAAATCTCCATAGGCGACGTTTAAAAAATTCTACAGGTTGCATGATTTGAGTTGCAGAGGGGGTCTAGGGCTAGAATTATTGCTCTTGCTCTACCGATCGCGGCAATACCTTGCATGTGTGGTTTGAACACCGTTTTCATATGCCGGCGCTACTCACGTATGCGTTCGCTTCTGCACGTGAGCTCAGCGGGACAGGGTGCGTTTAAACATTTTTTTCTTATTTATTTTACCATTTTTTATTTTTACACTGTGCTTTAAAAATAAACAAATGTATCACTTTTATTCCTATTACAAGGAATGTGAACATCCCTTGTAATAGAAAAAAAGCATGACAGGACCTCTTAAATATGAGATCAGGGGTCAAAAAGACCTCAGATCTCATATGTACACTTAAATGCAATAAAATAAAAAAAAGTTTTCATTTAAAAAAAAATAAATGGCCCTTTAAGAGCTATGGGCGGAAGTGACGTCACTTCTGCCCTGCAATGGTATGGAGACGAGTGGGGGCCATCTTCCCCTCACTCGTCTCCATACCCAGCATGGAACAACATGCGATCGCCTCCGCCGCTCCCGACAGCTCTGGTAGGTGACGGAGGGCACCGGAGCGCGGCGGGAGGGGGGGCCCTCTCCCGCTGCCGAAAAAAAGTGATCTTGCGGCGAATCCACCGCAGAGGACACTATTATTGGAAACCGGACGAAAAAGAGGATCCCGGGGTTATGGCAGCTAGCTGCTGCCATAATAACGATTTAGGACGTATATCGGCGTGCGGCGGTCCAGAAGTGGTTAAGCAGGGTAAGGGTGGGGGGGGGGGGGCCATCTTTAATAACAATAGTTAGGCTTTTATTCCACTTTAATGATATATCTCAATTTTTTTTTGTATTTACCAAATTTGTGACACTTAATATTTGACTTTCAATAATTGACTCTTATCACGTGATATTGCCAAAAACCAAATCAATCACATGCAATAAGTGTTAGTAAATTTACCCCACAGTCAAAGCTAAGACTAAGCACTACTACGCTTAGACACAACATAGCAAAATGTGGTAAGCCTGGTGTAAATAAATCATTGATGACAAACACTTTAGAGGGAATTTCATGTCAGATTGTTGTTGGTAGTGTAAAATGCTCCCTTTACTATAATGCCTCCAAAGCACAAAAAGAAGCAATGCTACTCCCACTAGCCACACACAATGGAGTTCTAGGATTGACATTGCAAATCACACATCGCTAAGGTTCAACACTGTTATCTCTCGCTTTGCACAAAACGGTACTGCTGAATCCTGTCGCCTTTCCAAGATTTGAAAAATTGCAGTTTGTGTGCATTATCTTTCACAACCAGGTTAAAACTTCAAAATCAGGCTGTATAGTGCAACATCAATGGCAACCCCTCGGTAATGTCATTCCTCAGTTTCAGTACAGTTTTTAGAGTTGGTGGTTAGGCTACCTTAGCAGGTGCAACTAAGTACCAGTGCTACAAGCATTGCATTGGCTCTTTGGCACCTACCAAGAGAGCCTCTGCCCCTCCTCACCCAGTGGATCACACCAACAATTGGTACATATTAAACGGCTCTATTATTAAAACATGTAAAACACAGATATAGTTGATAGTTCACATCCTGAATGTTCTAGAGCTTATGAATCGCTGACACATAGAAATGGTAAATGAAAAAGTGACATACCTGTGCCAAAAGCTGAGTGTCTCTGTTCCCATATTAAATAATAATTATGACTTACATAAAAGGCAGGTTCTGTCTAGAATCCTAGTCCTTTTCTATTTTGAATCATTCTTGCACTGCTGTCCCCATAAATCTTCTCATCACAATGAGCACATCAAAATGACACTAAGGTCCCGTTAGGACCCGCCAGGGAAACGCTATCAGTTTCATCTTCTCCATTTTGCAGAACTTCCTCTGCACACCCAGCTTTACACAATGTCAAGACAAACTGTCTGCAAAGTCTACAGACCAGAGCCAACAACTTTCACAACTTTGGGCTGTTCAGTATATTCCTATTTATTGGCATCTATAAGAAATTAACATTATTTTTATATTATTAATAATTCAGGAATTACCATCGTTCTACCAGTTATAAAAGCCTACTCTTATTTCACATGCAAAGGATTTAAAAAACCTTCTGTATATTTGGCTATATTTGGAATATAGTAATGTGAAGCAATGAAAAAAAAAAAAGTCTATCCTTTGGATCTCTATGTCATTTTGCCAACACAGAGCACAATGACTGTTTCTTTTCAAGCCAACCCTCTGCCCCCCTCTATTTAACCTCTCTGCTCTAACTGATCTATCCCTCTGCTGTCCTAACAACATATATGTTCTGGGTCACAAGGTGTTGGAGCTTACACAGGGTTGAGGACGTGTCTTCTCCTCATGTGACAGTGTTTGGACATGTTGATTGGCCGCTAGCCCTGGGCACTGCATGAAGGCCACATGCCCCTCCAAACCTGGGAGCATCAGGTATTTCATGGGGGGCGCTAATAGAGTGGCTGGGGAGCACTGGGGAGGTAAAGTATAGGTGGATCTGGCTGGGGGGTGGGGGTGTAGCACCTCATTTTTAACAATAAGCGGTGCTCATGAGCACATACAGAGGTTTTCCAACAGTTGCAAAATGTGTTTGATGAACACCAGTTCCTCCCTTTTCTCATCAAAAAGGAAGGCAGGTGTTAAATCCTCTAGAACTCTACTCCAACACACTAGTAAAGGATAACCTAGGTCACATAATAGACAGCCCCTCTATAGAATTTGGTGCAGAAGACTTTAGGACTGGCTGAGAGAGTTTCGAGGAGTAGCTGTGTAGCCCCATGGGGCACACAAGGTGGACCTGCCATTAGCGTGGACAAGCAATTTTTAAGCTGGCCATACACTTTTAAATTATGATTTTTTTTTTACTTTTAACCTTCTTGAGAGGGTGCTGGATCATTTAAAGAAGTACAGTTATCCTTTAACATTGCAGAAGGGCCCAAGCAGCTTCAAGGTCAGATGTTTTAAAATTGTGAACAGAATTTCTGCCTGCATATATATGCCCTTAAACGGAGTTAGAATCTAAGGTCCCTAACCTCATATGCACACAAACTAGGGCTAATTGAGACGAGCCACTCAACCTATCAGCATGTAGTTTGATGAAACCCAGGCTAGCACAGGAAGAACATGCAAACTCCATGCAGGTAGCCTCCAGGACAGGATTCAGACATGGGCACGTGTGCTAATCTCTAATCCACTTGAATGGCAAACTGGTTGTCTGTGCAACATGAAGGCCTATTTGCCAACACACTGCAGCATTACAGTAGTTGGCTGGTGTGAACAAACCCCATTTTAAATAATGTATAATGTACATGGAAATGTAGGAAAATGAAAGACAACGCATCCGGAGTAAACAAAGCCTTGGAGTTAATTGATAGATAATAAGAAGTGCTTTGACCTGGAGCTTGCAGCTCATGACCTGGGTATCTTAGGTCTACCATCACTGCCAACAGCTCCATCACCACAATAATTTAGCACCACACTCAAAACCTGATGGGCAAACATTTACACAATAAAGACAGATGTATTGTTCTCCCTGATATGTTGTCATTGTTTAATGTCTCATGCTGATATGACAGTGTATTCTTCCTCAAATCACAGGTGAATAGTTGTTCCTTTTCTCTTTATTCTTTTGTGTTTGCAAGGCAAATACCATGTTTGCTGCTAGTCAAACAAAGTGATGGAAAAAAAGACAATATGCATGAACATTACTTACGTAAGGCAATTAGAAACAAATACATCACCGATTTAAAGGATGTTGCCAAAATGAATCAAGCTGGTAACATCCATTGTAAAAAGTGGGGCAAATAGCAACCACAGCTGTGGCCAGTTTGAGTCCCTGAAACGTTGTCAAAGCACTCAAGTATTTAAAGTTGAAGTGATATATATATATATATACACACACACACACACACACACACACACACACACTATACTAGAGCTGCATGATTCTAGATAAAATGAGAATCACTATTTTTTTTCCTTAGAATTAAAATCACGATTCTCTGCATAACATCATCTTTGACATTATACAAAAAAATTAGGCTAACTTCACTGTTTAGTTTATTTTTATTATTATTATTATAATTCATTGAAGTATATTTTTTCCCCAAAAATTGCTTTCAAAAGACCGCTGCGCAAATACAGTGTGACAAAAAATATTGCATCGACCATTTTATTCTCTAGGGTCTCTGCTAAAAATATATATATATACATATATATATATATATATATATATATATAGTCAGAAAAAGGTTTAGTCTTTAAGTGGTTAAACTGACATCATTTACAGAGTGAAGTTCATCCCTTTGATCTAAAAGAACCAAATGATACAGTATCTAACAAAAGTGAGTACACCCTCACATTTTTGTAGATGTAGCAGGGAGCTTGCTATCTTACCTGCAGTATCAGAAGACACTCTGTAACACTGTTACAGTGAGACTGTTTCCCTCTAGTGCCAGCTAAGACTCTGTGTCATCACATCCTGTCAGCAGAGTGATTACCACCAGGGAGCAAAGCATAAAGGCAATTGTAGTTCCAGGGCTCAAGTTCCACATTCAGATTGAATTGTATGGAACTGCAAGAGCTAGCATGCTCTGCGGAAGAGGAACTAAAGACTGCATCTTGCTTTGCTGAGGGTTTTTCAGACAGCACGAGGCAGAGGAAGAGATCAGACCTAACGGAGAGCTACTGCTTCCTAGGTGATTTCACTGTTTGATTTAGGCCTTCGCCACCAGTTGAGACATCCAGCCTGAGAGAGGGAGACCCCAGGTGCATGTCCAAGCGCACCTGCACCGACGGCGGTGAAGCGTTCCAGTGTGAGGTGACCAGTCCGGTCACCAGGAGAGCCTGCTTGTTCCAGAACATTGGTTTGGGCCTTGACCGCAGGATTGGGTGAGGGGGCTTTTGCCCATTTGCAGGAAACAGTGGCACTGCACCACAGAAGAAGTTAAATGGACACTGTATACAGATATCATTGCTGTTAGTCATCTTGCTGACACTTGTAGTGCCACAGGGCTAACTGATAAGGTCATCCATTCCCAGATACACTGCATACAGACACCATTGTCCTTTCACCTTGCTGATAAAGATCTTGCCTTCCTCACTTGATAATCCATGCCAGTTGTGTTGTTTGGCCCTGCTATTCAGAAGTTTAAGTGCATCAATGAAATTGGCTAGCTGAAAACAAAGTCTTATCTTTTCTTCAAAAGGACTGAAGCTACTAGTGCCATATGGACCCACACACACATATTCAGGGCTCTGTATATGCAACGGGTGTGTGGGGGTCAGTTTATCTAGGAAGTTAAGCCATTACATGTTGAGTTGAATAAAGTGTTTAACCACTTCCTGCCCGGCCCATAGCAGATGATGGCCGGGCGGTGGTTCAGTTATCCTGACTGGGCGCCATATGACGTCCGCGGGGGCGTGCATCGCGGCGATCGGTGTGTCAGTCTGACACACCACTACACCGATCTTGGTAAAGAGCCTCCGGCGGAGGCTCTTTACCACGTGATCAGCCGTGTCCAATCACAGCTGATCATGATGTCAATAGGAAGAGCCGTTGATCGGCTTTTCCTCACTCGCGTCTCACAGACGCGGGTAGAGGAGAGCCGATCAGCGGCTCTCCTGACAGGGGGGGTCTGCGCTGATTGTTTATCAGCGCAGCCCCCCTCAGATCACCACACTGGACCACCAGGGATCGCCACTAGGACCACCAGGGAAGGGGGCAACATGTGGATGGCCAGGTATGTACCCCATGGCCATCCACATGTGCTCAGTCAGTGCCCAATCTGTGCCAATCAGTGCCCACAAATGGGCACTGATTGGCACCATTATATAGCACTGATGCCCAGCAATGCCACCCTTAGGGGCACCAGTGCCAATCAGTGTCATCAGTGCCACCCATCAGTGTCCATCGGTGCCACCTGTCAGTGCCCATCCGTTCCCATCAGTGCCCACCTATCAGTGCCCATCCATGCCACCTATCAGTGCCACCAATAAGTACCCATCAGTGCCACCCATAAGTACACATCAATGCCACCTACAGATGCCCATCAGTGCCGCCTATGAGTGCCCATCGGTGCCACCTATAAGTGCCCATCAGTGCCGCATACCAGTGCCACCTATCAGTGCCTATCAGTGCAACCTATCAGTGCCCATCATCAGTGCCACCTCATCGGCGCCCATCAGTGCCGCCGTATCAGTGCCCGTCAGTGCAGCCATATCAGTGCCCGTCACTGAAGAAGAAAACATACTTATTTCCAAAAAATTTTAACAGAAACAAAGAAAAAAACTTGTTTTTTTTCAAAATTTTTGTTCTTTTTTTATTTGTTGCGCAAAAAATAAAAACTGCAGAGGTGATCAAATACCAGCAAAAGAAAGCTCTATTTGTGAGAACAAAATGATAAAAAAATTGTTTGGGTACAGTGTTGTATGACTGCGCAATTGTCATTCAAATTGCGACAGCGCTGAAAGCTGAAAATTGGCCTGGGCGGGAAGGTGTCTAAGTGCCTGGTATTGAAGTGGTTAAAGTTGGGCCTGTGGTGTCAGGGGATGGAAGAGAGAGGCCTGACACAAAGAGGGTCGTTCCTCTGCTCTCCTCCTGCCTGGACTCAGAGCCGACCTGAGTAAAGGCAACCAATCTGGTACAGATTGCCATATTGTGATTTATTGTTATTGAAGTGTTTGCCTTTGCTCTTGGCGTTATTCTCAGGTTTTGAATCCACTGAAACAGCCTGAATATGGCATTGAGCTATACTGCTCTTAATCTCAGTTATTGCTGTCCAATTGCATTACTTGAATATATATGATTACTGTTTGTTACTCTTTTCCACAGAAATATTGCAGTAAAGACAATTTCTGTGTTTTATCAAAACATTTGTGTTTCTCATTGGTCCTTGCACTCACGCTATTGCCAGGTGTGCCAGAGGGGCTGAGACTGTTCTTAGGGTTGAGAGGCAGAGTACAGAACTAAACATACTTAAGCGGCTCCTTCGGGGGAAGCACTACATAAATATTTTATTATATCTTTTCATGTGACAACACTGAAGAAATTACACTTTGCTACAACGTAAAGTAGTGAGTGTACAGCTTGTATAACAGTGTAAATTTGCTGTCCCCTCAAAATAACTCAACACACAGCCATTAATGTCTAAACCGCTGGCAACAAAAGTGAGTACACCCCTAAGTGAAAATGTGCAAATTGGGCCCGATTAGCCATTTTCCCTCCTCAGTGTCATGTGACTCGTTAGTGTTACAAGGCCCCAGGTGTGAATAGGGAGCAGGTGTGTTAAATTTGGTGTTAATCGCTCTCACACTCTCTCATACTGGTCACTGGAAGTTCAAAATGGCACCTCATGGCAAACAACTCTGAGGATCTGAAAAAAAAATAAATTGTTGCTCTACATAAAGATGGCCTAGGCTATAAGAAGATTTCGAAGAACCTGAAACTGAGCTGCAGCATGGTGGCCAAGACCATACAGCGGTTTAACAGGACAGGTTCCACTCAGAACAGGCCTCACCATGGTTGACCAAAGAAGTTGAGATTGTCTTTGAGAAATAGACGTACGAGTGCTGCCAGCATTGCTGCAGAGGTTGAAAAGGTGGGGGGGCGGGGTCAGCCTGTCAGTGCTCAGACCATACGCCACACACTGCATCAAATTGGTCTGCATGGCTGTCATCCCAGAAGAAAGCCTCTTCTAAAGATGATGCACAAGAAAGCCTGCAGTTTGCTGAAGACAAGCAGACTAAGGACATGGATTACTGGAACCATGTCCTGTGGTCCAATCTGATGGGACCACAATAAACTTATTTGGTTCAGACGGTGTCAAGCGTGTGTCGGGGCAACCAGGTGAGGCAAGGGTGTCTTGTCGACAGTCAAGCATGGTGGTGGGAGTGTCATGGTCTGGGGCTGCATGAGTGCTGCCGGCACTGGGGAGCTACAGTTCATTGAGGGAACCACGAATGCCAACATGTACTATGACATACTGAAGCAGAGCATGATCCTCTCCCTTTGGAGACTGGGCCGCAGGGCAGTATTCCAACATAATAACGACCCCAAACACACCTCCAAGATGACCACTGCCTTGCTAAAGAAGCTGAGGGTAAAGGTGATGGACTGGTCAAGCATGTCTCCAGACCTAAACCCTATTGAGCATCTGTGGGGCATCCTCAAACGGAAGGTGGAGGAGCGCAATGTCTCTAACATCCACCAGCTCTGTGATGTCATCATGGAGGAGTGGAAGAGGACTCCAGTGGCAACCTGTAAAGCTCTGGTGAACTCAGGGGTGAGTACTGAGGGGTGTACTCACTTTTGTGAGATACTGTACAATATTTATCTTTATCTCTCAATGCTGAGCAATGTTGTGATAAACTTTGTCGGATTTTTTTTTTTTTGTCTTTGACAGCTCTGAGCAGAGAACAGCTCTGCACTTACATGAATCGTAGAAATGCTGGATTAAGATCGTGAGGGGGTTGAATCGAGATTGCAATATTTTATCTATTAATCATACAGCTCTAATATATACACACACACATAGCATACAGTGCTTTGAAAAAGTATTCATACTCCTTGAAATTTTCCACATTTTGTCATGATACAACCAAGAATGTAAATGTATTTTATTGGGATTTTATGTGGTAGACCAACACAAGGTGGCACATAATTGTGATGGGTAAGGAAAATGATAAAATGGTTTTCAATATTTTTTACAATCAAATATCTGAAAATTGTGGCGTGCATTTGTATTCAGCCTCCCTGAGACAATACTTTGTAGAACCACCTTTTGATGCAATTAGACCCCATACACACTTGTCATGACCTTGCAGTAATACTTTCATGACCTGTCTGTCTCTTACCTGGTCTGTGTATCAGCCTTGAGGCTTGTACTCTCACACCTCCATGCTTAAGTAATTTTCCCTCAGTGTGGCTCCACCCTAGCCTCAACAGGAACCACCATTTAACACCATATTCTCCAAGCCTGCCTTGCCGTGCAATATTGTGTGTTTGGCTTCCTGTTTGCCGTGTGCTCTAAGTTTGTCTCTGTTACCGATCTTGGCGTGTTCTCGACTATCCCTGTCTGCTTGTGACCCTGACCTTTGGCGTGTTCTCTGTTATCCTTGTCTGCTAGTCGCCCCGACATTTGGCTACCTCCTTACTATTCCTTGCTGTCCTGGGCTGCTTTTTCTTCTCCATCCTCCTGTAGCCTACCGTGAGCATGAGCTGGGAGACCCTGGGGGCCGCGACCTGGAGCCAGTTGCAGCCCAGTCCATCCTCACCACTAGAGGCTCTGGTGAACATCTGCTGGCTCTTAGACTCCGTGCCCTGGGGAATCTATGCACTAACTCCCTGTGAGATCCGTGTTGGTGCTCCAGGGGACCTGCCTTCCTGAACCACCCCGAGTTCCATCCGCAGCAGTCAGCCTTAGGGTCCACTATCTCAGCAGTGCATTTCTGACCCCAACGGAGTGCATCTGTCACCTGGACTCAGGTGACCTGACAACACTTTTAGATTTTCTGCAGATTTTTGTCTTCAGGATTTACCAAAACCATATAATATATGAGGTCAAACCTTGAGTTTCAATTTGTATGCCATCAGACAAGCCCTTGCACTACATGGTTTTGGTAAATCTGAAGACAAAAATTTGCAGAAAATCTAATAGTGTGTATGGGGCCTTACAGCTGCAAGTCTTTTTAGGTATGTCTCTACCAGCTTTGCACATCTAGGGAGTGAAATTTTTGCCCATTCTTCTTTGCAAAATTGCTCAAGCTCTGTCAGATTGGATGGAGAGTGTCTGTGAACAGCAATTTTCAAGTCTTGCCACAGATTCTCAATTGCATTTAGGTCTGGACTTTGACTGAACTAACACATATGCTTTGATCTAAACCATTCCATTGTAGCTCTGGCTGTATGTTTAGGGTCATTGTCATGCTGGAAGGCAAACCTCCACCCCAGTCTTAAGTCTTTTGCAGACTCTAACAGGTTTTCTTCTAAGATTGCCCTGTATTTGGCTCCATCCATCTTTGCATCAACTATGACCAGCTTCCCTGTCCCTGCTGAAGAAAAGCATCCCCACAACATGATGCTGCCACCATGCTTCACAGTGGGGATGGGGTGTTCAGAGTGATGTGCAGGGTTAGTTTTCCGCCACACATAACACTTTGCTTTTAGTCCAAAAAGTTAAATTTTGGACTGATCTGACCAGAGCACATTCTTCCACATGTTTGCTGTGTCCCTCACATGGCTTCTCTCAAACTGCAAATGGGACTTCTTATGGCTTTCTTTCAACAATGGCTTTCTTCTTGCCACTCTTCCATAAAAGCCAGATTTGTGGAGTGCACAACTAATAGCTGTCTTAGCCTGAGTTTAAGTGGCTTGGACTCAACCAAATCAGTAGCGGTCCCGGTTAGGCCAACACCAAAGATAACATTTGTAGATAATAATCCTGGAGGTAGGTCCTCTATATTAAAAACACTTCAGCTTGCACCAGTATCAATTAAACAGGTTAAATCTGTTTCTCCTTCAGGATAGGGGAGTTCTTGTAAAAATACTTTTACTCTGGCCTCGGGACCATTGTCTCCCCTATTTAACATGATTGATACTGGCATGCCATTTTCCTATGTCTGATCCACTGCTTTTGGCAGAGAACTGGGATCAGCATGAGGTGCCTCTAAGCTCTTTTCCAGTCTACAGTCAGGAAGATGGCAGAATTTGGCTATGTGTCCTTCCCCATTACAATTGTAGCATATAATTGGTCCCTGATTGCCATGATTTCTGAAATTGCCTTTGCCTATTCCTCTCTGCTTCCCCATGTACATAACCTTGGGTTTGCTGTCTTTTTGGTTAATCCTGTTTTCTATGGATAACAGGATAGGCATGAAGTCTCGAATAGACATATTGCCTGCCTCAGGCCTTGCTGCGAACAACTTTTCTTTCAACTGGGGTATTAAACCATCAAGAAACCTGCGTCGTCACTAACAGTCCGAAAATTGTGCGCCACTTTGTGTTGGGGGGGGGGGGGGGGGTTTTCTTTTGGTTTTGTGTTTTTTTTTTTAAAGTTTGGTTTGGGTTTTTTATGATAAAAATAACAGGAGAGCCGAAATTCTTGAGGTTTATCGATGTAGTAATAATAGGTCCTGTTTGAGTCAGTTTGGGAAGTTTCCCTTTTACAAATATTGGCGAAAGTTTCACTGTAATCTGCATAGTGTTGTAATTTTGTGCTCCAAGACACGGCTTCTGGCTTAGGCTGGTCCAAGCTGCCTCCTAGGATCCATGGGCACCCCAAGATTCAGTGCATGCACATACGGTTGTGCTCATAAGTTTACATACCCTGGAAGAATTTATATTTTTCAGAGAATATGAAAGATAACACAAAAATATTTCGTTCACTCATGGTTAGTGTTTGGCTGAAGCCATTTATTACTTCAATAAATTTATAGTGCCAACAGGGAGACTTTAAAGCGGAACTTTACCGCCACATCAATTCCCTCCCCCCACCCTTCTATGCCGACATCTTAAAAAATCTGGAAGGTATTTAGGACCTGGCAGAGCCCTACGGCGCATTTGCGCTCAGGGGGATTATTGCGCATGCGCAAAAATGCTGCCAGTTTGTTTGTGGGCGCATGCACAGAAATCCCCAGTGCATGTGCAGACATATTAAGAGCTATGGCATACAGTTGTGTTCATAAGTTTACACACCTTGGCAGAATTTGATTTCTTGGCCATTTTTCAGAGAATATGAATGATAACACAAAAAAATTTCTTTCACTCATGGTTAATTTTTGACTGAAGCCATTTATTATCAATCAACTGTGTTTACTCTTTTTAAATCATAATGACAACAGAAACTACCCAAATGACCCCGATCAAAAGTTTACATACCCTGGTGATTTTGGCCTGATAACATGCACACAAGCTGACACAAAGGGGTTTGAATGGCTATTAAAAAGGTAACCATCCTCACCTGTGATTTGTTTTCTTGTAATGTGTGTGTGTGCGTGTGTGTGTGTGTGTATATAAAAGGTCAATGAGTTTCTGGACTCCTAACAGACCCTTGCATCTTTCATCCAGTGCTGCACTGACGATTCTGAGTCATGGGGAAAGCAAAATATTTGTCAAAGGATATGCGGAAAAAGTTAGTTGAACCATATAAAAAAGGGAAGGGATATACAAAGATATCCAAGGAATTGAGAATGCCAATCAGCAGTGTTCAAACTCTAATCAAGAAGTGGAAAATGAGGGGTTCTGTTGAAACCAAACCACAGTCAGGTAGACCAACTAAAATTTCAGCCACAACTGCCGGGAAAATTATTTGGGATGCAAAGAAAAACCCACAAATGACTTTAGGTGAAATACAGGACTCTCTGAAGACATGTGGTGTGGCTGTTTCAAGATGCACAATAAGGAGGCACTTGAAGAAAGATGGGCTGCATGGTCAAGTCGCCAGCAGAAAGCCATTTCGCAAATGCCACAAAGTATCCTGCTTACAATACAGCAAACAGCACAGAGACAAGCCTCAAACCTTCTGGCACAAAGTCATTTGGAGTGATGAGACCAAAATTTAGCTTTTTGGGCCACAACCATAAACGCAACATTTGGAGAGGAGTCAATAAGGCCTATGATGAAAGGTACACCATTACTACTGTAAAACACGGAGGTGGATTGCTGATGTTTTGGGGATGTGTGAACTACAAAGGCACAGGAAATGTGGTCAAAATTGATGGCAAGATGAATACTGCATGTTATCAAAAAATACTGGAGGAACATTTGCATTCGTCAGCCAGGAAGCTGCGCATGGGACGTACTTGGACATTCCAACATGGCAATTATCCAAAACACAAGGCCAAGTCGACCTTAGGGTGACCACATTTCCAAACTGCCATTCAGGGACAATTTTATCAAGGACCGGGGGGTTGTATTGAATGTAGTCTCCGGATTTCGGCGGCGGGTGATTGGCAGGTTTTAGCACGTATCATCCCAACATTGTGCTTGATATGTATTTCTATTACTACATTAAGTATAGACCTCCCTCCCTCAGTACAGACCCCCTCTCCACTAAGTATAGACCCCCTCCCTCAGTACGGACCCCCCTCTCCACTAAGTACAGACCCCCCACAGTACTGACCCCCTCCCCTTCCACTTGTGCTTGTAGAGAGGTGGAGGTCGGAAATGTGCTGGGGGGGCTTTTTACCTTTTTCCCGATCACTGTCCCTGTCCCCCTCAGTCCATCTATATACATATAATAATATAAGCTTAACAACAGACCTCAGATCAGAGAACAGCACGGGGGGGGCGGAGAACAGCACGGGGAGAGGGGACCAGAGAACAGCACGGGGGGAGGGGACCAGAGAACAGCACGGGGGGAGGGGACCAGAGAACAGCACGGGGGGAGGGGACCAGAGAACAGCACGGGGGGAGAGGACCAGAGAACAGCACGGGGGGAGGGGACCAGAGAACACCACGGGGGGAGGGGACCAGAGAACAGCACGGGGGGAGGGGACCAGAGAACAGCACGGGGGGAGGGGACCGGAGAACAGCACGGGGGGAGGGGACCGGAGAACAGCACAGGGGGAGGGTACCGGAGAACAGCACAGGGGGAGGGGACCGGAGAACAGCACAGGGGGGGGGGACCGGAGAACAGCACAGGGGGGGGGACCGGAGAACAGCACAGGGGGGGGGGACCGGAGAACAGCACAGGGGGGGGGACCGGAGAACAGCACGGGGGGGGGGACCGGAGAACAGCACGGGGGGGGGAACCAGAGAACAGCAGGGGTGGGGGACTGAAAAAGAGCACAGGTGGGACCAGAGGACAGCAGGGGGTTGGAGAAGGGGGGGTGGAGTGGGAGAGCAGAGAAGTTGCTGAGGAAGATCACAGAGGGGCCAGGAGAGCGTTGATGGACCTGTGGGCAGCAGAAGTAAACAGTATAGGAGGAGCGGCATAGAGAGGAACTGATGCCCTTCATGTTCTTCTTGCAGCCACTGAATGCCCGCTTTTCCTCCTTTACCACTTGTAGGCATTCAGTGGCTGCAAGAAGAACATGGAGGGCATCAGTTCCTCTATATGCTGCCCCTCATATACAGGTTTAGAGGGAAGCTGCATGTGCCCCCTGGAGTATGAGGCTGGGTTGCAATGGCGACCCCTGTAGTTACACCGCTGCAGTGGAGATAAAAATAAATTCTGGCAGGTTGAAGGAGCAATGAGCAATGAATGGAGTGCTGGCAAGATTCTGAGGCTGTGATAGTTGCAGATGAGAGATGGGCCACTGCTGAGAGGATTGGTTAGTATACAGAGGGGTTAAGAAGACTAGTAGGTGAGAAGGTGGTGTGGTGAGTGTTTAGCATTTTACTTACCTTTCTACCTTCTCTCCTTTTGTTTGTGCACTGCAGTCTTTTCAGAAGTTTCTTCTGCATGCCGCTGCCTGGCTGGACTCGAGAACATACAGGGAGGAGGTAGGTGAAGATAAACAGTAGGTGCGGAGGAGGAAGTTAAATCTCCTCCGCTGTGATGGGTCTCTGCCTCTCTCCTGCCCATGACGTCACTGGTTGCTACACGCCAAGCGGGCGGCAGGTAGCAACCAGTTTGGGCACTGAGCCAGCAGCGGTGATGAATTAAGTAAAAAGGGTTTCTGCCAGCTAGAGGTCCACCACAGGCTGAGACAGACTATGCAAAGGCTATTTTAGGGGGCATTAGATTGACCCAGGGCAATTCCGGGACACTGTATTGTCCCGGAATGATGGTGCCCGGGACCCGGGACAGACCTGCTAATTGCGGGATTGTCCCGGGCAATCTGGGACACGTGGGCACCCTAGTCGACCTGTCATTGGCTACAGCAGAATAAAGTGAAGGTTCTGGAGTGGCCATCTCATTCTCCTGACCTCAAAATCATTGAGCCACTCTGGGGAGATCCCAAATGTGCAGTTCATGCAAGACAGCCCAAGAATTTACAGGAACTGGAGGCTTTTTGCCAAGTGGAATGGGCAGCTTTAACATCTGAGAAGATAAAGAGTCTCATCCACAAATACCACAAAAGACTTCAAGCAGTAATTGATGTTAAAGCGGGCAATACACACGGTATTAAGAACTGGGGTATGTAAACTTTTGATCAGGGTCATTTGGGTAGTTTCTGTTGTCATTATGATTTAAAAAGAGTAAACACAGTTGATTGATAATAAATGGCTTCAGTCAAAAATTAACCATGAGTGAAAGAAATTTTTTTGTGTTATCATTCATATTCTCTGAAAAATGGCCAAGAAATCAAATTCTGCCAAGGTGTGTAAACTTATGAACACAACTGTATGCCATAGCTCTTAATATGTCTGCACATGCACTGGGGATTTCTGTGCATGCGCCCACAAACAAACTGGCAGCATTTGTGCGCATGCGCAATAATCCCCCTGAGCGCAAATGCGCCGTAGGGCTCTGCCAGGTCCTAAATACCTTCCAGATTTTTTAAGATGTCGGCATAGAAGGGTGGGGGGAGGGAATTGATGTGGCGGTAAAGTTCCGCTTTAAAGTCTCCCTGTTGGCACTATAAATTTATTGAAGTAATAAATATGCAGTAAGATCATTACATCATTCTGCAACAGAATAATTTACTTTGAGCTTTTCGTTTCTTGTTATTGGTCCGGCATGTGCAGACTGATAAGCAAAATGCAAGCAAGCAACTTTTCAACGTCCTCAGAGGATTTGCGTTGCTTACTGTACAGAAGAATTCATGCAGCACTAAGTTCAGTTTGACTGGATAAATTCAGATTGATAGCTTGTTAGCACAAACAGTGACATTTCTCCATGCCATAAACTGCAACCACAATCCTGTTTACATTTGCTGGGGTTCAAAATGCCATTTTATTGTTGGAAGACAAACAAGTCCAGGCATTCCACATTTCCAATCATAAACTAATAAATCTGATCCATAAACATTCCTGCTGTTCTGTCATTCAGCCAGATGCTAAAACAAATGTATTTCTTTTTGTATTTTCTGCACACACTTTATCTTCAGCTTTGTAAAAGAATATATCTTCTAACTGCCAAACAAGCTTGCGTATGTACCTTTGCTAAAAGTTAAACGCATGTATCTAAGCCAAAACTTTCTTTCTTTTTGGCCTTTTCACATGAGTGGACCAACTGGGCGATCCAGTCTCCTGTATTCTGTGGCGGGTGTCAATGGACACGTCCATTGACACCTGCCGACTAGGGATGAGCTTTGTGTTTGAGTCGAACCCATGTTCGACTCGAACATTGGCTGTTCGGCCGTTCGTGGAATTTCGAACATTATGGGCCGTTCGCGTCAAATTCGAGTGGTGCGTCACGGCCCATAATTCACTGCGGCATCGCAGTGCATTGCTGGCTGATGATTGGCCAAGCATGCACTATGACCCGCATGCTTTGGCCAATCATAGCGCCGTCAGCACAGAGAGCCATAATTGGCCAAAGGAAGGGTGCCTTTGGCCAATCATGGCTCAGGAGAGTAGGTACTCGCCCCACACTATATAAGGTCGCCTGTGTGTCGGCCTTGTGTAGTGTGCTGCGGCATGCGAGAGAGATAGAGAGTCAGAGTGTCATTTCATTTCATTTCAGTTAGACAGAGCAGGCAGGCGATTCAGGTAGCTGCAGTCAGTGTATTTAGCGAATATATATGCATCCCAGGAGTTAGATAGCTAGATCTCACTTCAGAGTGTTCCTGTTATTCTCGCTGCAGTTTATTAAGTCAGTGTACTGTATACTGGGCTCAGTGTGCAGGTAAAGCTGACTGCAGACCATCCCCGTTCTCTTCCTAATAATATAGGATGGCAGTTGATTAAGCTAAGCTGCAGTATATTAAGTCAGTGTACTGTATACTGGGCTCCGTGTGCAGGTAAAGCTGACTGCAGACTATTCCTGTTCTATTTCTAATAATACAGGCAGTTGATTGAGCTAAGCTGCAGGTTATTAAGTCAGTGTAGTGTATACTGGGCACAGTGTGCAGCTAAAGCTGACTGCAAACAATTCCTTGTGTACTTATTCCAATACATCAAAGACAGTATGTCTGGGAAGGCCAACAAGGAGAGGCAGACACACACAGACCAATAAAAGAGGGCAAGCAGGCTCTGTGTCTAGAGGCAACAGTGCTGGTCGTGGACACGATGCATCCTCATCAGCACGTGGCCGTGGGATACATTTGTCCTTTTTTTCGGCAGCTGGCCGTGTTGAGCCACAAAATGCAGAAGAGTTGGTAGAGTGGATGACCAAGCCATCCTCATCTTCCTCTCACCCAGGCTCAGGCTACTTTGTCTGCCAAAGCGGCCTCTTCCCTCGGCTCAATGGCATCAGTCACTCATTCCCTAGCCCCACCATGTCCTAAGGAGTCCCCTGAACTGTTTGACCACAGTGTTGGGTACATGCTGCAGGAGGATGAGCAGCATTTTGAGGCCTCCGATGATAGTACCCAGCTTGAGGAAGGCAGTTACGTGAGCCCAGAGAGAGGGGGTGCCCAAGTAGGACAGAAAATTGGCAGTCATGTTCCCCCAGCTGCAGCATACTGCCAGGTTTGCTCCAGTGACTAGGAGGGAGGGGATGATGAGGTCACTGACTCTACATGGGTGCCTGATAGGAGAGAGGAGGAGGGGGAGGCACATTTCCAACAAGGCAGGATTCCCTCCAGGGGCCAGCTTAAGGGCAGCCAACCGACTGCATCACACCACAGTGCTCTGCATGTGCAGGGCGCTGCTGTATCTGCGCGTTATTCCAAAAGTTCTTTGGTGTGGACCTTTTTTGAGACATGTGCAGCAGATCGCACCGTTGCCATTTGCAACATATGTCTGATCTCGCGTGGCCAAAACAGCAGCCGCTTGGGCACCACATGCTTGACCAGACATATGTCGACCTGCCATGCAGTCCGTTGGCAAGCATACATAAAAGACCCACACCAAAGAACAAAGCGGACCTCTCCTTGCTCCTCATCAGCTGGGATCTCCAACCCCACTATACCTTCAGTCCTCTCAGAAACCTGCACTGAGAGGAATGAAGGTGTAGAATTAGGTGTGTCACTGCCAAGTACTTGGGGGCAATCTGCTTTCGGTACACCAACGTTCGATTGTACCAGGCAAATTTCCCTGCCCCAACTGCTGCACCGCCGAAAGAAGTTCGCTCCCAGCTATCCACATGCCCAGCGGCTGAATGCTAGCTTGGCTAAATTGCTAGCACTTCAACTGCTGCCTTTTCAGTTGGTAGACTCTGCCCCTTCCGTGAGTTTGTGGAATGTGCGGTTCCTCAGCGGCAGGTTCCCAAACGCCACTTTTTTTCACGGAAGGCGATTCTGGCTCTCTACCGGCATGTGGAAGGCAATGTCTTGGACTTATAAAGAAGAAAAACCACCGCGCTATACGAATGCAGAAAAATTATTAACACAGTCAAGTAATAAAGTGACCACAATTAAATTGAAAAGCAAAAGCAGCTGCTAAAAGGTGAGATACACACACTAAAGACATCAATAATTAAAAAAGCAGCGCTGTGAATTAATAGACATAAATGAAAGTGATTAAATAAACACATTAAGTGAATAATTAGGATGGGTAATAATTAATAAAGTCCACGGTCAGATCATGTAAATCAATACAGTTCTAATCCATGATATAACATCCAGGAGGTAAAGTAGGTGAGAACAAAGGCAGGGGTCCCCCTCTAGAACAAAAATTGGAGGTAAGACTGGGTAAATCCTTCACCGCACCACTGTGATATGAAAAAAGGGCGCGCTTACCAACTGGCAAGCTTAAGAAAGCTTGCGACCTTAACCCGGTCGGGGCCTTTCTTGGGATGGAGACACCACTACGCCACTCCTTGGACCGTAGGAAGCCCGCTATCCACCACGCACAGACAAAGCCTGGATGTTGGGGATACTATACTCCTAACCAGGAGTTAATTCTCACAGGAGGAGCACCAAAAAGGAAAGGAAGAGCAACATAGCGTAATCCTGGTTGGGTTTTTTATTTAAAAGAATTAAAATTACACTTACAGTGTGTTGATTGCACAAACGCATATAAAGCCGGCCGGCTAAAACACGAACACCCGTCCTACAGACGGTGAATGCAGCACGTCAGCACGCCCGACGTACGTTTCGTCACACTCTGACGCCGTCGAGTGTGACGAAACGTACGTCGGGCGTGCTGACGTGCTGACGTGCTGCATTCACCGCCTGTAGGACGGGTGTTCGTGTTTTAGCCGGCCGGCTTTATATGCGTTTGTGCAATCAACACACTGCAAGTGTAATTTTAATTCTTTTAAATAAAAAATCCAACCAGGATTACGCTATGTTGCTCTTCCTTTCCTTTTTGGTGCTCCTCCTGTGAGAATTAACTCCTGGTTAGGTGTATAATATCCCCAATGTCTTGGACTTGCTGGACAGGACTGTCAGCGGTAAGGTGCATATTACCGCTGACTCATAGGCATGGACAGGGATGTTACCTATCTTTCACGGCCCACTGGGTGACTCTGCTGGCAGCTGGGAACGATGCAGGACATGGTGCAGTAGTGTTGGAGTTGTTCCGCCACCACGCCTCCAAAACGCTACTAGTGGTGATTCTGACAATCAATGTGTACCTGTGCGACTATGGCACCAGAACAGGGTCAGGGGAGCTTGTTTTTTTTTTCCCCACGCCAGTGGGTCATGATCAGGGGGATGCATGCACTGTCCTGTCACCATTTGAGGAGGCCACGAGGATGGTGAGCAGTGACAGTGCATGCATCAGTGACACTGTCCCTCTTGTCCACCTGTTGGAGCACACGCTGCGTGGAATAATGGACAGGGCACTTGAGGCAGAACAGAGGGAGGAAGAGGAGGACTTCCTTACCTCTCAAGGCCCCCTTTATCCAGACAGTGTTCCTGCTGGCCCGCCAATCACACAGGAAGAGGAGGAGGATTATTATTGTGTCAGCATGGAGGTGGAGCCTAGCACTCAGCATCAGCAGCAGTCTTCAAGGGATCATTTACAGTCCCAAGAAACCCATGGACTTGTACGTGGCTGGGAGGAGGTGGCTGCGGATCATGTCGTCCTTAGTGAACCAGAGGACTCCGGACCGAATGCATCAGCAAACCTACGGTGCATGGCCTCCCTGATCCTGTGGAAGGATCCTCGTATTCGTGGTATCAAGGAGAGGGATCATTACTGACTGGCAACCCTCCTTGATCAACGTTACAAGGGTAAGATTGCGGACCATATCTTGCTGTCGCAGAGGGAGCAGAGGATGAAACATCTTCGGGAGGCCTTGCAGAAAGGTTTGTGCAATGCGTTTCCAGAGCCTTGGAGGTTACAAATTCCTGGTCCTGGACAACGTGTTGCTGAGGCTTCGGTCAGTCACAGAAGGAGCGGTGGAGAAGGTGGCTGTCTGACCGATGCGTTCAGACAATTTTTTTAGTCCGCAGCCCCAAAGTATGATCGGTTCCAGCAACCATCGCCAGCGTCTGATTTACATGGTGCAGGAATACCTAGGAGCAAGATCAGACTTGGACACCTTTACCACCGAAAATCCTCTGGGTTACTGGGTCCTGAAGATCACTGGCCAGAGCTTGCACAGTATGCAATTGAGCTACT
Organism: Aquarana catesbeiana; assembly: GCF_042186555.1. Classification (NCBI taxonomy): domain Eukaryota; kingdom Metazoa; phylum Chordata; class Amphibia; order Anura; family Ranidae; genus Aquarana; species Aquarana catesbeiana. Next base: position 139,704,652 of record NC_133334.1, read on the forward strand.
GGCCTGTCCTGCATCCAGCGTTCTTTCGGAATGCACATTCAGTGCTACTGGAGGCTTTGTAACCGATCACAGGGTGCACCTGTCCACCGAATCGGTCGATCGGCTGACCTTCATAAAAATCAATCAGTCTTGAATCACCAGCTACCAAGCACCTGATGCTGATGTAACTGAATAATTTTTTTTTTTTTAATGTGAGATCCCGTCAAGACTGCCTATGCTGATGTTGAGTGACTATCCTGTTATGCTGAGTGACTATCCCCTTCCTCCTCAATTTTCATGCTGATAGCATTTTTGGTTCTGGGCACCGCCACTAGTGGCTAAGGCCCAATTTTTCTGCCCCTGTTTAACAGGTGCGTGTAATTACAATTTTTGATGCAATACTTTGCAGCAGGGCTCATTCCTGCGCTCCAACTATAGTATCTGTGAGGGGTTGCAGTGTTGTGGCACCAGTGGCTAAGGCCCAGTTTTTCTGACCCTGTTTAACAGGGGCGGGTAATTACAATTTTTGCTGCAATAATTTGCAGCAGGGCTCATTCATGCACTCCAGCTAGAGTTTCTGTGAGGGGTTGCAGTGTTGTGGCACCAGCACTTGTGCCTAAGGCCCAATTTTTCTACCCTGTTTGACAGGGGCATGTAATTACAATTCTTGATCTTATATATCACAGCAGGGCCCGTTCCTGCGCCCACCAAGAGTAACTGAGGGCTTACAGTGTTGTGGCAACACCAACACCTAAGGCCCAAATTTCTGCAGAGTATATAGGGCAGACCCCTACTTTCAAACTTCCAGCTTACAAATGATGCCTACTTTCAAACAGAAGGAGACAACAGGAAGTGAGAGGAAATCTACCCCTAGGAAGGGAAATTCTCTCCTGTAAGGAGTTCCTTGTTTCACTAAAAACCCCAAATTTTCAAAATCCAATTGTCATTGGGACAGAAAGTGAGGTGAAATCTTCTGAACACAGACAGCAAAACAAAGGTTACAGGGGTGATAACCCTTCCCTATGTTTTCCAAAAAGCTTAAAAATAGATTTTTTGGCTGGAGCTACACTTTAAAAATGTACCAGTTCAAAATAACAGATTCTACTTAAGAACAAACCTACAGTCCCTGTCTTGTTTGGACCGCCTGTATACTGCTGTTCAGGGTATACAGGGCCTAGGGGCCCCATGCCTTTCCTTTTTTTAATTTGGGTGCGGGGTTCCCCTTAATATCCATACAAGACCCAAAGGGGCTGGTAATGGGCTGGGGGGGGGGTTACCCATGCCTTTTTTCTCAATGATTTTCATCCATATTGCCGGGACCAGACATTACATTAAAGCCGCAAGCAGTTTTAAATGACCTTTATTCCTTTAGAAATGTCATTTTGTGCAGGGACTGTTCTAAGCACGGGAAACACACGGCACTTTACAGGCATACTATAGACACCCCCCAGGCTCGATATTTAAAGGAATATTTCACTTTTATTTTTTCACTTTAAGCATCATTAAAATCACTGCTCCTGAAAAAACGGCAGTTTTTAAAACTTTTTTTTGCATCAATACATGAACCCTGGGGCAGGACCTGGGTCCCCAAACCCTTTTTAGGACAATAACTTGCATATTAGCCTTTGAAATTCGCACTTTTGATTTCTCACGTTCACGTCCCATAGACTTTAACGGGGTTCGAAAGTTTACGTGAACTATCGGTCTGTTCGCAAGTTCCGGTGCGAACCGAACCAGATGTTCGGCTCATCCCTACTGCCGACATCCAATCCTGTCTGCTAAAAACAGGCGGATGGGAATCCATTCCCCATCCGCCTGGCTGATCGGATGGCAGTCGGGGGTAAACGGACAGGCGGACCTGAACACTTTAGAGGCACACAGTAATATATATTTTTTTAGTATACACTATAGGATTGTAACAGACCTGGGACACCTTCTGGGCACTCCAAAGAGAATAGTAATGTGGCAAACTTAGTGCCCCCTCACCTCTCCTGTCAGGCTCTGTTCTAAGCCACATTCCTGTCCAAATAATGTGTCCGGGTTTCAGGTGGACTGAAACCTGGACACATGATTCAAAACCAGGACTGTCTGGGTGAATCCTGGACAGGTGGTAACCCTAATGGAGGGGGGGGGGGGGGACAGCATGTTCCTGTGGTTGTAAAAGTAAGTAGGCCTAACAAATGTAAACAGAATCCTGTAGCAGCCAGGTGTGTGTGTAAATATCCCTGTAAGCCTTATATCTGTGGCAGCAAAAGGTTCAAATGCTAGCAAGTACATTTTTAGTTTAGTCATTTTTATTCTCATATTCAAAGTAAAAAATCTCACAATTCCAGGAGGGTTGCTACATTGTTACTACATTGTAGGGTCAATTCACTAAACTGTAAAGAGACCCTCCAAATTAAAAAAGGTAGAAGCGCACACCAGGAAGCTGCCAGGTTAAAGCAGAACCAAAATTGTTTTCCCCATGTCCTTGTTGCTGGTCTCTTACCTTCACCAACTTTGCCATCCATGTTCTTCTGAGCTCTATAGTCCCTCTGTAATAGGCTGCTGAACTTGCTAAAAAATGTTATTGCCTGCTGACATCCTGTAATCTGCCAAAAAACTTTGCTGCTCCTGGATGCCCTGGCTGTGGTTTTTTTTTCTGCCTCTAGACTCCTCTAAATGCCTATGTGTGAATGGACACATAGGCTAACATGCAGGGGCATTTAGATGCAGAAAAAAAAAACGTCCAATGTGCATGAGGTCTTGACCACCTGGTGCCCGCGCTATAGCCGAAAGACGGTTACAGCGCGGCGCTCAATTGCCAGGAGGGCGTCCCTGGACGTCCTCCTGTTTACATCCGCCCGCAGGCGCGCATCGGGGGAAATCTGTGTTGGCCTTGTCCCTTGGACACAGCCAATCACAGATCGTGCTAAATGGCCAATCACAGCAGCCATTTAGCACTCGGAGTGTCCAATGAGAGATGATCTCATATGTAAACATATGAGATCATCTCTCATTGCCAGCTCACCCTCCTCACACAGAGACCACGTGTGAGGAGGGAGGGCGACCTGCAGCTGCAGAGTGAGCCGTGAGTGTGTGAACACAAACACACACATGCCCACAGTGCCATCTGTCCCCAGTGCCACCTATCAGTGCCATCTGTCATCAGTGCCACCTATCAGTGCCATCAGCCCCCAGTGCCACATGCCATCTGTTATCAGTGTCACGTGTCATCAGTGCCACGTATCAGTGTCATCAGTGCCACCTGTCATCAGTGTCACGTGTCATCAGTGCCACGTGTCAGTGCCATCTGTCATCAGTGTCACATGTCATCAGTGCCATCTGTCATCAGTGCCACATATTAGTGCCATCTGTCATAAGTGCCATGCATTAGTGCCACATCAGTGCCACGTATTAGTGCCATCTGTCATCAGTGTCACGTGCCATCAGTGCCACGTATCAGTGCCATCTGTCATCAGTGCCACATCAGTGTCACATGTGATTGCCCTGGTGCTCCAGGGCCTTCAAAAGTGTAATAGGTGGTCAACAAGTTAGATGTGTAAGTTATGCTCCCAAAACACCTGAAGGTACTCCCTGCATATTTGGCCTCTCTATGTGGCTAGGCTGTGAAAAAGGCCCACACATGTGGTATCGTAATACTCAGGAGTAGCAGCAGAATGTATTTTGTAACCTATTACAGTGTCAATTTTGTGGGGAAAAAAAAAAAAACTTAATTTTGCAAAGAATTGTGAGAAAGAATGGCATCAAAAACCTCACCATGCATCTTACTAAATACCTTGAAATGTCTACTTTCAAAAAAAGGGGTCATTTGGGGGGTATTTGTACTTTCCTGGCTTGATAGGGTTGCAAGAAATGAGATAGGCCACCAGTACATCAAGTGTGATCAATTTTTTATGATTTGCACCACAGCTTGTAGACACTCTAACTTTCAGAAAGACCAAATAATATCCACTAATTTGGGTTATTTTTACCAAAGATATGTGGCAGTATAAATTTTGGCCAAAATTTATGGAGAAAAATTAATAATTCGCAAAATTTTATCACAGAAAGAGAAAAATGCGTTTTTTTCAAAATTTTGGGTCTTATTTCATTAATAAAAAAAAAAAATACAATAATTAGTGACATAAAAAGTGATCATAGATAATACATAAGAAAATGTAAAAAAAAAAAAATTGAAAAAAATGGAAGTGAATAAAGTTCATAAACACATCAAAAAGAATATCGATACAATATAGAAGTCCATTCATAGATCAAAGTAGAAGAAAAAACACTTGATGAGGGCAAATAGATCCAATAGAGGAAGATCAGGCATCCAAAGTTCACCCACCTTCACCCAAGGGGGAAAACAGAGGGGAGGAGGGAGGTATAGAGAGGGTCCCCGAGCTGGAGGTGAATCCAAAAACGATAAGACTGTGCCCTTACCAGAAACGGTGGACCTCCTAAAGAGCAAGGTCTTACTCACATGCAGATACAGCCCTCTGCAGGGACAGATGGACTAAACATGTAGGGCGTGGCTACGCACTATACGCCATCACGCTATTACGCCCCATGTTCTCTTGATACACGGGTGTTTGTTATTGTTTTAACTTGCCGGCTTACTTTTTTAATGTGTTTTTACGGCAGAGAGTATTCCCGCCTTATCTCCTTGAGCAATAAAGGCTTTTTTATTTATACTACTACACCATTGGAGTTTTTTCCATTTTTTACACTCACGGTCCTTCCGACCAATGAGTGTTCTTTCCAGATCGGGATTCCGGGTCTGCATTCTCTTCTTTCAAAAAATACATAAGCCTGAAGTGTGCATTTTAAGACGAGTGTAAAACATGCAAAAACGGCTCTGGCAGCAAAAAAGGTTAAGATGACTGAAAGGAAGCGTTTTTCACCATCCCACATCAGAGCCTCTCACCATTATGATTTGTTGAAATATAAACCCAGAGAAATTACCATGGTCACAGCAAAAGCTCCCAGAACCTCGTCACCTCAGGAATATTAGTGAAGAATCCCGACACAAATAATGACAACAGTAGAGGCGAAGTATGATGACATTATCATGCAGCACCCATAATTAAAGCCACTGCTGGCCAAGTGGTGAGGGGGATGGGGGGGATGCTATGCTCTCTGAGCCGAAAGGAGTTGCCACAAATTCTGCTTCCTTTCTGAACATTTTTAAAGCTCGAATCTGGGAAAACGAAAGTCCTTCCATGCAGTGGGGTTGTGCACGCTCGCTTATGTCTAGGGGAACAGTAAAAGCTGTTTTATCTGCTCCACGCTAATAGACTGGTCCCCAGTGTCTCTTCTTCCCTGCACCCCAGTGTTCTAAGGTCCTCTGATGTCATCAAAACTGATCTAGGAACCATAGCACTGCAATGGGCATGAGGAGGACGAGGGACAGTCAACTATCAGAGCGGAGCGGAGCACCATATGCTTATCCTACAGTAGAGGATCAGGTTAGTAAAAGTGCTTTCACTGTCCCTTAGAATAAAGCAGCAGTTAACCCCTGCAGTGTGGGGTGGCCCCACTGCAAAGGGAGGACTTTTCCCGGAGTTCAGCTCTAAAGTGGTTGTAGAGCTAAAATGATTTTTACGTTAAAGTGGGTGCAAAGCCTTGGTGTTTTTTTTACCTTAATGCATTAAGTTACAAAACCTTCTGTGCTGCATGTGCCTCCCCCACCCCTTATATTGACCTGAGCCTGACCCAGCAATGTGCACGAGAGCAGTGTCTCTCCCGCAACTGTCCCCCCTCACTGCATAGATTGATAGCAGGGGAAGCCACCATTGCTCCCGCTGTTGTCAATCAAATTTTGGGATGAGGAGGGGGGGGGGGTGACCGCCCTGTTCGTCAATAGACACAGATAAGGTAGCTTTAGCGCAAGCCTGCATGAGTGCCCTCATAGGAAGTAGCTTCCTTTGGCGGTACTCACTAAAGAGGAGGAGCCAGAAACGCTAGAAGAGGATTGGGGCTGCTCTGTGCAAAACCATTACACACAGTGGGTAGTAATAGTATGTAATAAGTATGATACTGTATGTTTGTTATTTTAAAATGAAGAAATTGAACCTTTAAATGTTACTTTATGCACTCCCTTCATTGAGGTGAAAAAATGTTTTGCCACTTGCTGTAAACCCCAAGCCCCCACCCAACACTTAGCTGAGTCCTGCATCGATCCAGTGCTGTGCCTGGCTGCCAATCTTCTCTCCTCTCTCTCGCTACACTGCACTGAGAACAGTGGAAGCCATTGGCTACTGCTGCTGCCATTCAAATCCTGTGAGCAGAGAGCTGGGAACGAGGCTGAGACACTCTGTGTGTGTCTATGGATGCACACAGACAAAGGAGGAGGAGACAAGATTGCTGGCGTGGGACCCCAGAAAAGGAGGTTCGGGGGCCACTCTGTAACAGACCATTGCAAAGAACACAACAGGTTTAATATTTTAATAAAGAAAAAAAGGTTGACTTTAGAAATGCTTTAAAGTACCACCAAGTTTTGATAACGCTATACGTTTCTGGCTGGTTCACACCAGAATCACAGAAGGAGCACAGTCTGCATTCCCCTACAGTGATCTGAATGGATTGCAAATCGTACCGGAACGTACAAAAAGTAACACATGCAATGAATGCCACAAAAGTGGCACAACAGCTTTAGTGAATTTCTTCCCAATGTGCCTTACGGCACTAAACCTTTTATCTAAAATTTTAATTATTCTACTTTTTATTTTGAAAAGCAAAAATAAAGTAAAAGTTGTGATATGTGCTATTTGTCGCTCTTGTCTAACTCACAAAGCTGGGAGGTGTGATTTTCTTGTAAAGTATTGCAATAAAAGGTAAGAGCATTATGAGACCGGCTTAAGCTGGCCATAAATTATACAATTTCCTTTAGGTTTACCTTCAACTATGTAGTACAAGGGCGCGCCTGATTGCATACAAATTGAAAGTGTTTAGGTTTGACCTCATATTATATGGTTTTGGTAAATTTAAAGGAAATTATTCAAGAAAACTGTATAATGTATGGCCAGCCTTGCTATAATAGCATAAGATAATTTATGAATTCTCAACAAAATAGCAGGGTATCAATTAAGAAAAACACACACACTTCTTGCCACTTAAAGCCCAACTATTGGCAAATAAAATTTTACCCCTTGCAGAGAGGCTGTGCCCACACTACAAAGGGTTAATTGCTCGTTTAGATCTAGGTTGAAAATAAAAGCTTTACTTGCCTGATCCTCCGCTCCTCCCCACAGCCCAATGCTCCGCTGGTGTAGAGTCCTGACATCATTAAGGCCAGAACAGGACACCCTGCTCCAAAAGCTGAACTGGACTAAAGAAAGCCAAGGGACAGTTCACTGCCGGATTATGTAAAACGGTTTCTCCTCTCTGGACAAAAAAAGCAATTAACCTGCAATGTGGGCTTAGCTCCACTGCAATGGATAGTTTTTATTTGTCTGGAGTTGGGCTTTAAAGGAGATCTAAAGTCACAACATTTCATTACATAACATTGGAATCAGAAAGCAATGCAAGTAGTTATTTTTAACAATCCAATAAAAGCATACTTAAAAAAAAAAAAAAAAAAAAAATCTTCCTCTATATTGTGATTTTTGCCTGTTTGCTGGACATCGCTTTCAACAACTTCCCGGATTCCCTGCATGTAATACAACATCTTCTCTACTGTTTACTTTTGGTTGTTAAGGACTACATATCCCATAGTACCTTGCTGCCTGCAAACTGTGATACTTGTACACTTTCTGAAACTCCTCCTTATCTCCTCTGTAATTCATAAGGCAGGTTCTGTGACATAGCAGTGCCTACTCACAGGGTAGAGAATGTGTGTCATAGAATTCAAGGAAGAAAATGTGTGGGGAACTTCAAAAAGTACATTTTTAAACTTCAAGACCTTTCAGAGTAATAGGAATAGGCTACAAATAACTGAAGCACAATATGGAAATCAGTGGCGGCCACTCCATTAGAGGCTCAGTCCCCCTAATCCATGCACCCGGCCCCTAATTTACATACAGGGCACCAGATGCATGGATTTCAATGTTTTTTTTTTTTTTTTTTTTTTTTTTTTGTGAAGCACATGATTAGAGCCTAAGGCTTCAAAAAAGGGTGGGCTCGGGGTGCAGAACACTGCACCCTGAGCCCACCCAGTTGTGTGACATTAGCGAAATAATATTCGCTAATGTCTTCCTTCCCCTCCCGACCAATCAGTAAGCGAGTACTGAGACCCAATTGGCCAGGGAGTCTTAGGACTCCCGGCCAATCGGGTCTCAGGACCCACTTTCTCACTCCTGGTATGTGCGAGTGAGGGAGGCAGTTTTGTTTGCTGCCCCCCCCCCCCCAAAAAAAGCATTTGAAAATCAGACATTCAGTGGCACATCTGTCAAAAACTTTGCAAAGCTGTTGCTGTCCTCTGTTAGAGCTACAGTTGGTAGGGTCATAAATACATTAAAAGAAACAAAGAAGAAAAAAGCAGCCCAATATGCACTAGACAGGCAAATTCTGCTGATAATGTGCTTCACATGCATATTATTAGTGTTGCTTAAATCTACCTCTGTTCAAGGGGCAGTTCAGCCGAAACAGATCAGTGGAACCTGTCCTGTTAAACCGCTGTATGGTCTTGGCCACCATGCTGCAGCTCAGTTTCAGGGTCTCAGTGTTTTTTGTTTTTTTTTGTCAGTTGTCACTATGGTATACAGAGTATAATTACAAGCATTTCATAAGTGTCAAAGGCTTTTATTGCAGCTTTAATTTGCAGTGTTGACCCTTCTTTTTCAAGGCCTCTGCAATTCGCCCTGGCATGCTGTAACTCAACTTCTGGATCACAACCTGACTGATGGCAGCCCATTCTTGCATAATCAATGCTTGGAGTTTGTCACAATTTGTGGGGTTTTTTGTTCACCCGCCTCTTGAGGATTGACCACAAGTTCTCAATAGGATTAAGGTCTGGGGAGTTTCCTGGCCATGGACCCAAAATTTCCATGTTTTGGTCCTCAAGCCACTTAGTTATCACATTTGCCTTATGGCAAGGTGCTCCATCATGCTGGAAAAGGCATTGTTCGTCACCAAACTTCTTGGATGGTTGGGAGAAGTTGCTCTCGGAGGAGGTTTTTGAACCATTCTTTATTCATTGCTGTGTTCTTAAGCAAAATTGTGAGTGAGCCCACTCCCTTAGCTGAGAAGCAACCCCACACATGTATGGTCTTCAGGATGCTTTACTGTTGGCATGACACAGGACTGATCATAGCACTCGCCCTTTCTTCTTTGGACAAGGTTTTTTCCGGATGCCCCAAACAGTCAGAAAGGGGATTCATCAGAGAAAATTACTTTACCCCACTCCTCAGCAGTACAATTTCTGTACCCTTTGCAGAATAACAGTTTGCCCCTGATGTTTTTCCTGCTGTCCTTCTTGAGACCAGGCCATCTTTCAAAAGTCTTACTCTCACTGTGATTGCCAATGCACTCACACCTGCCTGCTGCTATTCTTGAGCAAGCTCTGCCCTGGTGGTGCCCCGATCCCGCAGCTGAATCAACTGTAGGAGATGGTCCTGGCGCTTGCTGGAGTTTCTTGGGTGTCCTGAAGCCTTCTTCACAAATGCAGTGGAAATGTTTTTTATGGGATAAAGTTAAATTCATGGCAAAGAGGGACATTGCAATCAGATCACTCTGAATAACATTCTGGAGTATAAGCAATTTGCCATCATAAAAACTGAGGCAGCAGACTTTGTGAAAATTAATATTTGTGTTATTCTCAAAACCTTTGGCCATGGCTTTACATCCTGGAAGGGAAGCAGTTATACCAGGATTGTGGTTTTAGCCGGCAATGGGCTTTCTGGTGATCCGAGCAGCTCTACAGCTGCCCAATGTTTGGGGGTTCTAAGAAATTTTCTCACAAAAAGAAAATGTTGATTTTAACATGTATGAGAAATGTCAAAATTGACCAGGATGGCAAGTGGGTTATTTTACTTCCAGCTTATAAAAGTAATGCAAAACATAGCAAGACTGTCATCGTGAGCATATAGCCATTTTTTTTTTTTTTTTAATAGAAGCCCAGGGGCGTTGCTAGGTCTGAAAAAGATCTGGGGCTAGAGCCCATAGCAGCGGTTACCAAACGGGGGGGGTGCACGCCGGTGGTAAGCAATTTTTTGCGGACAAAAGAAGGCTGGTGTTGGGGCGTTTCAATCTTCATGGCACCATGGTTGATATGGTGTCAGGGTGATCAAAGCGCATTGTTTCTATTGTTATATTGTAATATATAATGAAGTGGTTCAACTCACCATAATGCAGAAACAGTGGGAGCCCTGGGCGTGTCACTTGCCACATCACCTGCCACCATTTGCAGATTGTCACTTGCCACCATTTGCAGATTGTCACTTGCCATGTCACCTGCCACCATTAGCAGATTGTCACTTGCCACCATTTGCAGATTGTCATTTGCTATGCCAGCCAGTGCCACCAAATGTGCATTCTCGCTGCATTGGTGGCAGGCTGGCAGCACTAGCCCATTTAGTGAGGGCAGGAGAGCGGAGATGCGGGGCGGGCAGTGAGAGATGATGTAATCTCTCTGCTCCCCACCACACCTCCGACATTGAAGAGGCCCATTTAGTGAGGGCAGAAGAGCGCTGATGTGTGGCAGGCAGTGAGAGATGACATCATCTCTCTGCTCCCCGCTGCACATCGCTCCCACATTGAAGTCCCAGCTGTGAAAGCGGAAGATTGGTGACGGGCGGGCGGAGAGGGATGATGTCATCTCTGCTTGTCCGCCTGCTCGTCTCCAGGGCTGGACTGAGACAAAAATTTGGCCCTGGACTTCATCCAGACCGGCCAACTTTGACAGGTCTCATCCATGCCGGATATTCTGGTCCCCCTTGCTCCTGTGGTCCCCCTGTGCTGCTCTGGTCCCCCGCATGCTGCGCTGGTCCCCCTGTGCTCCTCTGGTCCCCCACATGCTGTGCTGGTCCCCCTGTGCTCCTCTGGTCCCCCACGTGCTGTGCTGGTCCCCCTGTGCCCCTCTGGTCCCCCGCGTGCTCCTCTGGTCCCCCTGTGCTGGTCCCCCGCGTGCTCCTCTGGTCCCCCGCGTGCTCCTCTGGTCCCCCGCGTGCTCCTCTGGTCCCCCGCGTGCTCCTCTGGTCCCCCGTGTGCTGCGCTGGTCCCCCGAATGCTGTTTTGGTCCCACATGTGCTCTGCTGGTCCCCCCCCCCCCTGCTCTGGTCCCCGTGCTCCTCTATTCCACACCCCCCCCCCATGCTGCTCTATCTCCCCTCCCAGCGTTCACCTCCTTCCCTGCTTAGTTATGCATACAGACATGATCCTTAGGAGTGGACACTGATAAGCTCATCTTACAATCCAGAAGTCATGCAGCCGCACACAGCTGTGACATGAACTTCCTCGGCACTTGTTCACTTGTTCTTTCCTTCCCCCGCTCTCATCTAGATTCTCCGTGGCAGCAGACAGGATGAAGAGCGGGGGAAGGAAAGAACAAGTGAACAAGTGCCGAGGAAGTTCATGTCACAGCTGTGTGCGGCTGCATGACTTCTGGATTGTACGATGAGCTTATCAGTGTCCACTCCTAAGGATCATAAGGATCATTCATGTCTGTATGCAGCCGGGCTGCATAAGCAGGGAGAAGAGGTGAGCGCTGCGGGGTGGGGGGGGGAGGTGGCGGTTCGATGGTTCAGTGCCTGTACATGCCTGATCCTCCCTCCTCCACCTCCAATGCCGGCCGCCGCAGCCGCGACCCGCCGGCTCTTCTCTCCTCCACACCCGCTGAGACTCGGGGCTATGGGCTCCACATTCGGGGCTCCAGCCTTGATAGCCCCCCCCCTGGTGACGCCTATGTAGAAGCCTATTTTCTAAAACTGGAACCTTATGTACAGATTGAAACATTACACCAGCATAAGGGCCAATTTTGTTACTGCACATGCATTGAACATACGTTATCCTACATTTACATGCATTGTATTAAAGTGGTTGTAAACCCAGATATAAAAAAAAAAAAAAAAAAAAACCCTGCAAGTCACTATACTAGCTCATTATGAAATACTTACCTTAAAACGAGGTTTTTGACGCTGTGACTGGCGACATGTCGTCCCAGAGTTACTTTCAGGTTTTCAGGCTCCAACTCTGTGATTGGCTGGAGCCGCAAAGACATCACTCCCGCGCATGCGCACAGGGGCCGCCGGTAACAACACAGCAGCTGAAGGGACGGCACGAGCGAGCCGTTCTTTCAGTGTGCATGTGTCGATGACGTCAGCACATGCAGATACAGTGAATACCTCCTAAACTATGCAAGTTTTGGAGAAATTCACGGTACCTACAGGTAAGCCATATTATAGGCTTACCTGTAGGTAAAAGTGGTTGTACAGGGTTTACAACCACTTAAAGAAGGCCATTCATTTTGTTGAGCCACAATGTACCAAAGATGCTGCATGCCACACTTTTGGTACACAGATCATTCACATATATGCACTGTGGTGCGTTGCAATGCACATGCACTGCAGTGTGTTGTGTTAGCGAGTTGGGTTGAAAGAAAGAAAATGTCCCAATTCTCGCTTCCACACATTTGAAGTGGATGGGGGAATCCTCCTATGTCATTGTATTCTGACAGCAGGACTCCCTTGCTGTCAGAATACACAGATCAATGCTGCAGGCTGATCGAGAGGGTGGCCGTACAGAAGTTGATCTGTAGACTGACATCTGTACAACCACAATACCCACACATGGATAAAAATTCAGCCAGTCTCTTCTGAACTGGCCAAATATTGATCCATCTATGGGCAGCTTAAAAAAAAAAAAAAAAAAAAAAAAACAAAACAAAACAGTGTATGGCTTTAAAGTGTACCCATGAGGATATTATAAATACTAAACTAAGGCTGGCCATAGATGGAGCGATTTTCTTTACTGCAACCAGACAGTGCTGACAGGGGAATTCCTCCTTCTGGGCCATTGTCTTCTCCCGGCGGGGAGGGGGAAGGTGGGAAGCCGCCCCCCCCCCGGGACAAGACAGTAAATAGTGCTAGTGCTATAACAGCTGCTGGCAATAATCACATGTAAAATCTGGTAGGCTGGTTGATCGATCAACTAACTTGGTACATTTAGCCTGCCCTTGCATGGTCTGAATCTCAGCCAGTCCCTGCTGAAGTGGCCGAGTTTGGTCTATGGCCAGCTTAACGGCAGGATCAGGTAGTTGACAGCATAATCCAGTTGGAATCAAAGTAGATTGCTCTGACAACACATATATAGATTTTGTTTGTTCAGACTGAGGGCTGAGAGAAAAAAAAAAAATTAACCAATTCCTCAATGCATACTGTACAACAAGGATGGAGTAAACTCATCCTGCAGCTACTGGATGCAGCTGCTGTTCAGCTGACATTTTTCCACATGGCTTATTCGATTTTTCAATCCAAGGATGTCAAGGAAAAGAGGCTGACTGGTCCAACCACTAAATTAATTTCATCAGGAAAACAGCTGAAATGCAGACAGGGGGTTATTTACTAAAGGCAAATCCACTTTGAACTGCAAGTGCAAACTACAAGTGCAAAGTGCACTTGAAATTGCACTGAAAATGCACTTGGAAGTGCAGTCGCTGTAGAGCCAAGGGGGACGTGCAAGCAAAATAAAAAAACTGCATTTTAGCTTGCATGTGATTGGATAATAAAATCAGCAGAGCTTCCCCTCATTTCAGATCTACCCCTCAAATTTACAGCGACTGCACTTCCAATTGCACTTTCAGTGCAATTTCAAGTGCAAAGTGGATTTGCCTTTCGTAAATAAACCCCCCCCAAGTGTATGGCCAGCTTTACCTTGGCATTTGTTTCTCCAGTACTGCCTAGAACCCTCTTAGAGCCCTTTCACACTGGGGCAGTTTTCATGCATTTTAGCGCTAGAAATAGCACCTGAAAACTGTATCCCATGCCGCCCGAATGTGAAAGCCTGAGTGCTTTCGCACTGGGACAGTGCGCTTGCGGGACATTAGAAAAGGTCCTGCAAACAGCATCTTTGGGGCAACCCTGCCCATTTCAATAAATGGGCAGCACTTCTGAAGCGCCAGAAAAGCGCTTTGGAAGCACCGCAACACGTTTAACCCCTTCTTTGGGGTTCAAAGCGTTCCGCTAGCTGCCGAAAAGCGCTGCTTAAACAGCAGTAAAGCACAGCTAAAATGAGTGTCGCTTTACCGCTAACGCACGGGTGGCCCCAGTGTGAAAGGAGTCTTAAATAGTCTATGAAAAGACCCCCCCATGTGATAATGCCTGGGCCTGCTTGGGTCCCAGACATTGTACTATAGGGTGGGGGTGGGGAAGCACATCTATTTTCAGGAAGTGGGGAGATGTAAGCAACATTAAAGAGACAAATGTCACGATAAGAGGTAAAGATCTGTGCTTAAGCAGTACAAATTTAATGTACACTTGACTTTATACAACATGACTTTATACGATATATCGGTAAACTGGTTTACGTAAGAGAAGTCCAAATAACATTGATAAATATGTAACCATACTGGGAGGTTATCAATTACAATGAACATGGCCTAATGGGAGCAAGGTTTTCAAACACACAGATAAACTCTTCTGAAGAAATCCCTAAGAAGAGAACTGCCAATTGTCATTTTGTGGCCAGTCACAAGGAACAGGAAATGTCCCCAATGGGGACAACCCGACAAATAACTGGGAGAGAATCTGATCTCTCTTCATTATATCCAAAACGGAGGCTGTGTGCACACAGAGGTATGAAGTACTCCCACCGACGGTCTGACAGAAAAAGCAGCATAAAAAATGCTGGATATTGGCACATAATTACACATGTTTAGAAGAATATGCAGGTAAACTCATTCTGTTGGCTAGAATATTCATTCCAGTAAAATGAATTTCCATGTGTAGGTGTGTAATGTATGCCTGTAAGCTCCTTTTTTTTTATGCACCTGAACGCTGATCTAAAATACAAATCTGAATGCCACAATGCGCATTAACACATAGGCCGAAATATAAGATATATAAAAAAGAAACGCCTATCAGGCCTAAATTACACTTGTAGCTAGTGGGTGGTAAAAACAGGCATTTGAATCACTACTTTACCACCCACCCTTAAACAAACTCAGATTGGTGGGAGTAATACACATGTTGCAGCAAGGACGCTTTGCTTCACCGGTGCATCAATAATTATACCCCCATGTCGCATTCGGCAGGCGGTTGATGTGGGTCACACTGCAATTGTTCTGCAAACTGGGTGGTGCAGGATTTAAAGGGTTAAGGAGGTGACATATCGCCTCCTAGCTGCTTCTGTCAAAAGCCATATGCAGCAAGTGGGTCATGGGTTCAAATCCCACAGTAGCTAAGTGGTTAGCACTTCTGCCTTGCAACAAGTGGGTCATGGGTTCAAATCCCAACCATGACACTATCTGAATGGAGTTTGCATGTTCTCCCTGACACCCCAAAGACTTGTTGGTAGGTGCAAATTGGCTCCAGTCTAAACTGGCCCTATTATAAAAAGTGAAAAAAAGCCCTCTTAAAAAGCGATTTGTGGCAGATCACTTTTCAGAGGGCAGTGTAAATGTAAACAGCATCTTTTCAGCCTATGTGCATGAGCCCTAAATGTGACAACATTGTTTGCAGCTGTGCATACTTTTACATACAGCTCAAAAAGAAACACTGCTCCTAAATGCACACATCCCTCCTGCAGTGCTGGATACAAACTCCAGGTGCCTGCCCATGAGCACTTTCCAGTTTTTATTGTGGCGACGCCATCGGATTGAGGCCTGTCATTTTTTGGAGTACTTCTGCATACAGTCAGAAATGGGATTAGTCACTCTTCCACATATTGCTCACAATGCCTTTTTTCTGCCAATCACCTGATTTTCAGGTTTGGTGAGAAACAACTTTTATCTGCAACACCAATTAGTGGCTAATACACGGCACAATCACCTACCTATGTGAATAAACTGATAATAGAAGATATATAGTCCAAGATGGCTGTCTTCCTGATACACATTCTGTTATAGATGATCTTTCCTGGAAGAAGGCACGGTTAAGCTGGCCATACATTATACAATTTTCTTATTCAATTTCCTTTAGGATTTACCTTCAACTATGTAGTGCAAAGGCCTGCCTGATTGCATACAAATTGAAAGTGTTTAGGTTTGACCTCATATTACAGTACATGGGTTTGGTAAATCTAAAGGAAAATTGTACAAGAAATTGTATAATGTATGTCCAGCCTTATCCTGACCATATACTATACAATCTGACTGTACAATCCTTTTTAGGCTTACCATACACGTTACAATTTGGCCATACAATCAATTTTAGTTCTACCAAAAATGCAATATGAGGACCAACCTGAACTGGTCAATTAATTTGTATCCAATAAGACAAGCCCTTGCACAACATACTCATTGGTAGATCAAAATGAGATTTTACAATCAGATTGTAACATATGTGGTGAGCTTCAGATCTACCATCATCTATATAGTTCTGTAGCCTGGGGATTTGATACAATCGGAACCAATTGTTTAGGTTTGTCCTCATATTACAAAGCTCAGGGCTCATTCACACAATCTTGTTTGAGCTATGCTGAGATCAATGCAAAGGCACAATAAAACCAATGTATTTGTATGTGACCTGTTCACACCACAGTGTTGTGTAAAGGTGGGTTGTGGTGTGTTCGAAAAAACTTGAATGAAGTGTCATTTTTTTAAAACATTTTTTAAAGTAAAAAAAGTGACTAGTGCAATAAATTGTAACACATTGCAATGCTACCCTTTGCATCTACACAACATACCACAAAGCTATCGCGTTTTAGGCTTGCCATACACTGAGTGAATTTTCCAGCCTGACTCCTTTGAACTTTAAATTAGGAGTCAGCTGAAATTTGATCAGTGGGTGACTCTGTTGGCACCACTCCATACAAAGTATTTCAATTAAAGCAGTAGTAAACTGCATCAAAAAAATAAAATAAAAATTGGACCCCGGGCAGTTGAAGTCATAATGTGCTAGTATGCATCGTACACTAGCACATTATGAGAGACTTACCTGAAAACATAGCCTTCCAGTGGTGCGTTGTCACTGCTGAAGGCACTTCCATCTTCAACTGGTCTTTTTTCCGGGTTTGCGGTCTTCGGCGATATGAACCGCTATTTACGTCACGGCTCTGAAGGAACGGCACAGGTATGTCGTTCCTTCAGAAAGCATGCATCGTTGACATCACCGACTGCATCTAAAGTAAATATCTTCTAAACGGCGCACATTTAGGAGATATTTACTGTATATTTAGGTAAGTCTTATTACAGGCTTACCTATAGGTAAATATACATAGGAGTTCACTCCCACTTTAAGGGCCAATTCACACCAGTGCATTGATCTGCATTTTAGCGCAGCTGTAAAGCGCAGATCAACTGAAGGACAGCTGAAAAACAATAGTTTCCAAAGGTCCAATTCACATAACACTGCACCTGAATGTCAATGGACATCAAAATGTATGTCAACAGACCTCAGCGTACGTTAAAACCAGACTAAAATGTACATGCATTTTCCATACATTTTAGCACAAGTCAGTGTGAATTAGCCTTAAAAAAAATAAACAAAAATCAAAGGAACCAGAGAGAAAATTTCTGTCTTGGTGCCGGCTGCCAGAATACAAGCACTGCCGCGGGAGATCCATCCATCCACATGGTTTAGCATGGACGGAACCTGTTGGATAGAAATCTATGGGTGTATGGCCAGCATTAGCATGAGGTCTGGTGTGAATGAACCCTGAAGCAGATTGGATTTTACAGTGTATGGCCAAATTTAAGCCATATTACATTCGACTGCTAAAAAAATATTTTCCCTTTAGTGGAGATAAACGCTGGAGCTGCACTCCGCATCTTCTTGTAAAAGAAAATGATCTCTAGTACTGGACTGTGGTACCAACCACATATCATTTTAGATTCAGTCTTATGGTGGCTATACACACTAATCTGATCAACATATAATCAAATAGGCATAACTAACTTCTGATCGATTTAGATCAAGTTCAATAAAATGAATGTCTATCATTTTGCATAAATCCACAGCATTGAGATGTTTTGTTCCTGAATTTGATCATACTGTGATCAGATTATGAGATTGTATAGGGATGCGATTGTATCTTTTAACTTTTGATCAATATCCACTTCCCCATGTGAGTCACATCAATTGAATTAGATGTCAAATATACATCAATCAATCCTATCTAGAAAGATCGATTAAAAAAAAAAATTGATTATTTATCAAAGCGTGTATGGCCACTATAACCCGCTGACTGTTGCATGCCTCTAAAACTTTATTAATAAGGGATTTTAAAACAATTTCCAAAAATGAAATCATAAGGAAGACGCAGTATTCAGGCTGACAGCGCAGTCATGTAAAAAATGTCAGAACCAAAATATAAAATTGCTTGGCTATAACAATAAAGTGAATTCATAAAACACAGAATATAGGTGGATCCACTGCTCACCGTCACCAGTAAGGTTCCATTTCTAACTGGTTTGGAATGGAAACAAGGGATCGCAGTGCTTATCATTGGTTCATTCTTTCGCTCCAGACTTTAGTGACCCATCATGATAAACGCTGAAACAGACTTCTATACAGGTAAATGTGATCAGATAATGGCACTTACCTGGTAGGAGTAAAACAGATCCAATAACCTGACATGGAGTTGACACCTATGAATGAAAGGTCCCTTCTGGCTCTTAAGATGATAGATCCAGATCTCATACAAAGGGTGTAGTTGCTGGTGTTTCCGTTCTCGTGCTGGGGCCTTGCCCTTTCTCAGTCACTCGATGATTGGGTCACAGTAAAAATCTAGTGATGAGTAGTTTAGGTTTGTGGTTTCCTCCCTCGTTATAAAGCTCCAGGCCCCTGGCTATGAGAGTGCACCGTCCCAGCAGCAAGCTCTCAAGTGTGCTAAGAGAGGAGCCGCCCCTACCAGGGAAATCACAGGCCTGTGGGAGGGTGGTGTGTACACACAATGCACATTTACACCTATTAGGTCTATAGATCAATGACTTATATCACACATCCAGATCTGGAACTGCTGTGCAGTGTGAGTGTATATACTGTACATTCTACTGCACGTTTTAACTTGCTTTAATTGTATTTTCTATCAAGAAAAATAAATGCATAGTGTCAAATATTTTGATGTCACAATACTCTCTCGGAGAGCGTCACAATTAGAAATGTGCGCTCTCAACCTCTGAAGTCATCTCTATCCTGAACGCCGAAGTCAAACTTTTTTTGTACTCCAATAATATTTATGGGTCGTTCCCCACCCCGCACTCAGGATGGTATGGTGTGGGTCTTCAAGCCTACACTAAAGTCTACGGTGAGGATGTGTGGCCTTCCTTCCTTCTCTGCCTTGGGGGGGGGGGGGGAGAGACCTTCACCTACTAATTGTTGGTCAGCTTTAGCTGATCATGAGGTGAGGGGTCCATCAGACCCTTTGACTAGGTTGACCTGAGTATGAGGTCAGGGAATGGTTCTTCCTCTTTAGGAGGGGACAATAAACACACCCTAAGGCCTCATTCACACTTAGCAATTTGGAATCAGCACAATTTTGCGCGCAATTCCAAATTACGCTAACAATGTGGCTAAATGCACAACACGCACTCAGGTGCCCTTCATTTCTAATAGCATATCAAACAGTGGGATTTTGCTACGATTGTCGTGCGGCAAGCTGCACGTGAAAATGTGTGCCTGGCTCAGAGCCAAAATTTGGTCCCTGAGCTTCTTTGCTGCAACAAAAGTGCCTAAGGCAGCTTATTCAACATGAATAAACTGCCCTATGCATGACACATGGAAATGCATGTTAATCACACAAAAATAACGATCGGGAAAGCTTGTGGCCACACAACAGGAGAGATTCCTTTAAAATTTCCAAGGGTCAGGATTAAAAAAATTTCTTGAACAAAATTGTAACTGTGAATGTGCTTTTCATTTGGGAAAAATCATTCATAAATCATTCATTCTAAATCATTCATATGTTTAATACGTCTGGGTTTCCGTTCAAATAACAGGCCTGGATGAAATTTTAAGAGTTTGTAAACAAAATTACTTTACTCGATGGCAAAAAAAAAAAAACTGTTTGGATGAACGATTTTTCAGAATTTCTTAAAATGCTTGAATGCTTCTGCTCAGTTTAAGCTTTCAGTTGGGTTCACGCTGGTGCACTGCATTGCAAGTGCATTTTGCATACTGGTGCCATTCATAGTACCCCAATGCACCTTACGAACACACCTGCGATGCAGCACACAAGGCGTTGAACGAGAAGTTCACCTAAAAAAAAAAAAAATAACTGCACAGATTTTTGCGGGTTAAAAAAAAAAAAAAAAAAAAAAAAAAAAAGTGCATTTATCAATTTTTTATTTTTTCAGAAGCCTGCAGAGCATTGCACTGATTATCAGCAGATTGTAGTGTAATGTCAGGCTCCTGCAGACTTTCATTAGAGAAATCTGCCCACACCTCCTGGACGGGCAGACAGTTACTGAAAAGCTAGAATGCGTTTTGCGTTTTTTCACACCTAACAGCCAGTCTCCTTCTTCTCCTCCTCCTCTGCTTTCAATTGGCCTGTACAAAACCGCTTAAAATTGCACAAAAAACATGCTTAAAATTACTTTTAATATGCATTTAAAACATATTAGGCTTAAGCTGGCCATACACAGTAAGATTTTCATTTTACCGTTTGCACAGAGATTCTGAAAAATTGTTTGTCAGAATATTCTTTCTTGCCATCAAGTTAAATCATTCCATTTGGATGCCCCTAAAATGTCATCTAGACTTGCTTTTTGAATGGAATCCTAGATGTATTAAACAGGTTTCATTACAATATGTAGATTTATTCAAAAACGAAAACTACATCCACAGTTAGAATTTTAGTTGAGAAAAATTTTCCATCCTACTCCTTCAAATTTTTTTGTCAGTACAGTCAAATAAGAACTTCAATTTAACCCACTAACCATTTTGAATATCAAACAAAGGTTCTGTAAACAAACATTTTCAAAATAAATTCCCCTGGTTTATAGCCAGCTTTAGACCCCTGTCAGGTGTTTATTGCAGCCTGTGTCCCTGCTAGGAAGATTTACTATATTTATACTGATGACCATCGTCACTGGAACTGAAAGTGAGGGACCACTTGTCCAGGTGACAAATGTCTAAGACCTCATGCACATAGTAGGTAAGGTCGAATAAAGACAACAGTCCATCCAGTTCAGTGTGTGTGTGTGTGTGTGTGTGTGTGTGTGTGTGTGTGTGTGTGTGTGTGTGTGTGTGTGTGTGTGTGTGTGTGTCTGACAAATGTATGGGCTGTCTTAGCATCAGACAAACATTCCTACGGGTGAGCTGTATTCCAGCTGCCAATTAGGGAAGGGTTAAAACTTTTGAAAGGTTTTTATTGAGGAAAAGAAGGGGTATAGTAAGTGAGAATTTATCATTAGTAACACATCACAGAGTGTACCATTTCGGCTAACAGAAGCTGGAGTCCGAATAAGACTTGAAAAACTTAACACAAATACATCACCAGGACCAGATGGCTTACACCTGAGTGTCCTCAAAGATCTCAGCCAGGTTATAGCCAGACAGCTATTCCTAATTTTTATGGACAGCACACTGACAGGAATGGTACCAACATATTGGCGAAGGGCCAACGTGGTGCCAATACTTAAAAAAAAGGGCCGAAACATATACCTGGGAATTACAGACCAGCCAGTCTAACATCAATAGTATGTAAGCTATTGGAGAGGATAATAACAGACTATATCCAAGAATTTGCTGATGAATACGGTATCATTAGTAGTAAGCAGCATAGCTTTACGAAAGGTCGTTCTTGCCAAACCAATCTGTTAACATTCTGAGGAAGTGAGCTGCCACCTAAATAAGGGAAGACTTGTGGACGTGGTGTAACTGGATTTTGCAAGAGCATTCGATACAGTGCCCCATAAACGCTTAACTTACAAACTGAGGTCTGTAGGCATAGACCCATGGGGTTTGTACATGGATAGAAAACTGGTTACAGGAATCCTTCCAACTGTTTCAGGTGCTGTTCGACACAAGGCACCTTCCTACACATCTGGTGGGCATATCCAATAGTTCAAGCCTTCTGGTCTGATCTGTTTAACATACTCTCTACAATTTTTACCACACCCCTTTCACCGGACCCAGCTGTTACACTTCTAAATTTTATACCCCCCAGAATTGAACCAGCGTCAATTTAAGCTCCTCCTGCAGATCACAACGACAGCCAAACAAATTATAACTAAGGCGTGGAAGTCCCCTACCCTATGTATTCTTGCAATTAAAAATAAGATAAGAAATATGAAATCTTCTGGGCAACATGGGTGACGCGTCTTCTCCCACCTAACTTTGATGAGTCCCTATTGATCCCATGATCAGGAACTTCCTGGATTTTTGTCCACTATATTTTTCCCCCCCACCCCCTCCTCTCTCCTCTTTTTTTCGGCTTTCCCTCTTCCCTATATTTCTTCTTACACTTCTCTCCTAACTGCCCTCTCTTCTGGTAGCCTACTAACAATGGCAGTCAATATTGTTCATCAGAGACGTAGTCTGAAAACACTATAGCAGAACACCTTCCTTTGCTTTCTTTTTCTTCTCCTTTTTTACATGTAAGGCTACATTATTCACAATTTGACAGGGTAAATTTACCCTTCTCTTCCCTAAGTTAGTGAAGTGTCAAACCGCAATCTACGGGAGTGCTATCACCATTATTGACATATGGGAAAGCCCTCTTTCAGTTTATCCTACCAAACCCTGACTTATTCATTCTAAATGTTTAAGTATGGCCTACACACCTTCAACTTGTATGACTTTACCTGACTGTCATCAAAGCGGAGTTCCACCCAAAAGTGGAACTTCTGCTCATCTGCATGCACAGTAGGGACCCTGCCGTGAAGCCGCAAGGCTTCACTACTGGGTTCCCTTACCAGCAATGGCAGCGGCAGCACCCGACAGCCAATGGAAACATCGGCTGCAGTGCCGAAATCGCTGGAATCCAGGACTGGTAAGTGATACAAAGCTAAGCAGGGCAATAACTTCACAGAAGGATATAGAAACTTTACAAGACCTCAATAAAAATAATGTGATGCACTTGGGCTCTAAAATATAAACACAAGTTACTCACTAGGGGGAGATCCTCTGGGGGAATCCAGGATGGAAAAAGATCTGGGGGTGCTAGTAGATGACAGACTCAGCAACAGCAAGCTGTAGCAATCAAAGCCTGCAGAATATTGGCATGCATAAAAAAGGGAATTTTCTCCAGAGATAAAACAATTATCCTACCACTTTATAAAACTCTGGTTTGGCTACATCTGGAGTATGCCGTCCAGTTCTGGTCTTCAATCCTGAGATGGGATGTGCTGAAACTTTAGAGAGTCCAGAAAAGGGCAACAAAACTAATAAGGGGGCTGGAGGACCTCAGTTATGGGGAACGACTACAAACAATAAACATATTCTTCCTAGAGAAGAGACGCTTGAGAGGAGATATGATAGCAATAAACAAATACCTCAATGGTGATTCTAGCATAGGGAGTAAACTATGCAGTCTCAGGGAGTATAAGAAGATATGTGGCCTCTCAATGAATTTGAAGGAGAAGCGGTTTAACCTTAAATTGCGTAGGGAGGTTGGCTGCAGGCATCATCCCGGTACCGTTGTTTAGAGCGGGCGATCGGCTACCCGTATATAACAACCGATGCGGCTAAAAGCCGCTCAGCTGTTATACCGGAGGAGCGGGAGGGGACATCCCCCCCCTCCCGCCGCTCTTACCGGGCCTCCCGTGCGATCGGGAGGCCCGGTGTCCAATCGGCTGTCTCCGGCGGCTGTGGGCGGGCTGGAACGAAGCCGCGGGCGGCTTCGTTCCAGCCTTCTCAATGTAAAAGCGGAAGCGACATCATGACGTCACTTCCCGTGTACTCGGCTGCCAATGGCGCCGAATTTAAAAAAATACACAGTATTCAGAATCGCCGTGCAGTGCAGAGGAGGGATCGGGGGTCTAAAAGACCCCCGATCCCTCCATAAAGAGTACCTGTCACCACTTATTACTGTCACAAGGGATGTGACAGCAATAAAAGTAAAAAAAAAAAAAATTTTTTTTTTTTTAAAAACACAATTTATAAATCTAAAAATAAATAAAATAAATAATAAAAAAAAATTTTTAAAGCGCCCCCGTCCCCGCGAACTCGCGCAGCGAAGAAAACACATACGGAAGTCGCGCCCGCATATGTAAACGGTGTTCAAATCACACATGTGAGGTATCGCCGCGATCGTCAGAGTGAGAGCAATAATTCTAGCCCTAGACCTCCTCTGTAACTCTAACCTGGTAACCGTAAAAAAAAATTAAAGCGTCGCCTATGGAAATTCATAGCTACCATAGTTTGTCGCCATTCCACGAGTGCGTGCAATTATAAAGTGTGACATGTTTGGTATCTATTTACTCGGCGTGACATCATCTTTCACATTATACAAAAAAATTGGGGTAACTTTACTGTTTGGATTTTTTAAAATTCATGGAAGTGTCCCTTTTCCAAAAATTTGCATTTAAAAAACCGCTGCACAAATACCGTGTGATATAAAATATTGCAACAATCTCCATTTTATTCTCTAGATTCTCTGCTAAAAAAATATATATAATGTTTGGGGGTTCTAAGTAATTTTCTAGCAAAAAATATGGATTTTAACTTGTAAACACCAAATTTCAAAAATAGGCTTAGTCATGAAAGGGTTAAAAAACCCTTAGATGGGCATCTTAGCGAGTGCAATATACAGGGATATGGGATATGATTTTTTTATATGAGTCCACAGACACACCCACTCAGGTTGAACTGGATGCACTGGTGTTTTTATTTAACCTTACCAACTATGTAACTTATCTGTGTCTCCATTAGGACAGGAAGTAATGAAAAGCCCAACGGGGACAAACTTTAATTGGTTTCTGTGCCTTCTGTCCTTTGACTACAGCACCACTCAGAAATTACATGAGCATCACAGGAACAGGTGAAGATGCAGAAATAGAAAAGCGGAGTTAAACTTACCGGTAACTCCTTTTCTGAGAGTCTTCCAGGACAGCCCACGAGACCTAGGGCTCCTTCTACCAGGACAGGAAACACGTTACCCCCACCAGATAAAAGGGCGGTCCTCCGGGCCCCATGTCAGTCTTCTCAAGAACCGTAGGACGTCCCTGCAAAACATATGCATAATACACATAACTTCAGACAAAACCGGGTGGGAATCCGGCTGTCCTGGAAGACTCTCAGAAAAGGAGTTACTGGTAAGTCTAACTCAGCTTTTCTCAAAGCGTCTTTCAGGACAGCCCATGAGACGATGAGCCAGAACTTACCAGTCTAGGGAGGGACCACGGCCTGAAGGACCTTACGACCAAACGCCTGCTCCTGAGCTGATAGGAGATCCAGGTGATAATGCTTAATGAAGGTCGAGTAACTGGACCATGTGGCAGCCCTGCAAATTTTTTCCGGTGAGGCACCAGCCCTCTCAGCCCAAGACGTAGACAAGGCTCTAGTTGAGTGCGCAGTAACAAAAGGTGGAGGAACCTCTCTAATTTTGTAAGCTTCAGAGAGGACTTGCTTTATCCATCTAGCCAGTGTGGCTTTAGATGCACTATTTCCCTTGTGAACTCCAGAAAAAAAAAAAAGAGGACAAACAAGGCATCAGTTTTTCTAAAGGTCCTGGTGACCTCAAGATAGACTAGGAGAATCCTTCTCACGTCTAAAAAAACTAAACTTTATTTATAGGTCACCCTGTGGCGAACTACAAAAGATTGGCAGTCTAATGTCCTTAGATCGGTGGAATGTACTGGCCACCTTAGGCAAAAAACCTGGATCGGTTCTCAAAACAACTTGATCCTCAAAAATTGTGAGGAAAGGCTCCCTCACTGATAGGGCCTGCAACTCACTTACCCTACGAGCTGAGGTAACAGCTACAAGAAAAACAGTTTTTAATGTGAGTGACTTAACTGACATATCTTCAAGAGGCTCAAAAAGAAATTCAACCAGAGTTTGAAGTACTAGGGACAGGTCCCAAGTTGGACAACTTCTCACCACTACTGGTCTGGCCCTAGAGATTGATTTGAAAAATCTGGCTATAGTGGGATTCTCCAGGAGAGAAAACTGGAGGAACACACTGATAGTACCTTAAAGGTACAGGTGGCAGCTAACAGAAAGACCCTTGTCAACCCCCTCCTGAAAAAATTCCAAAACTGAAGGAATATCATGAGTTAATCTTTGATTCTCAGATAACCATGAATTGAACTTTTCCCAAACGTTGGAATATATGGCTCTGGTGACTGGTTTTCTGCAGTTTATCAGAGTCCTGACTACCCTGTCAGAGAACCCCTGAGCACTCAGTATCTTTTCTTCAGATACCAAGCTGTCTAGTTTAAGGAAACCACCTGTGGGTGTGACACTGGACCCTGCGATTGTAAGTCTTTTCTCTTCGGAAGACTCAGTGGAGGCTCCGAGACCAGAGTCTGAAGCAGGGAAAACCATGGCCTCCTGGGCCAGAAAGGGGCGATTAGAATGAGATCCGTTTCTTCTAGAAGAAACTTCCGGAGAACTTCCGGAATAAGTCTGATTGGCGGGAAGGCATAACATCGACCGAATGGCCACAGGTTTGCCAGAGCATCGATTGCCAAGGATTGGTCTGCTGGGTTCATGGAAAAGAACAAATTCGTCTTGCAGTTGTTCTGGTTTGCGAACGGATCCGCTTCGGGCTATCCCCATCTGCTGGTGAGACCTGCAAAGACTTCGGGATGAAGGGACCAGTTGTCTCGATCTACCCGGTAGTGGCTGAGATAATCTGCTAGACAATTGTGTGTCCCCTTCAGGTGCACAGCTGAAATTGAAGCTAGATGCCCTTCTGCCCATGAAAGGATCTCCTGGGCAATTGATTGAAGTATCCAGCTTCTTGTGCCCCCCTGCTTGTTGAGGTACGCGATTGTCGTGATATTGTCTGACAGAATTTGGAGATCGTGACTCCTGATCTCCATCTGAAAAGACTGCAGGGCTCTCTGAACTGCTAGCAGCTCTCTTTGATTGGATGAAGCCTTTGCCTCTCTCGCGGACCACTCTCCCTGTGCCACTGAATTGTTGAGGTGGGCCCCCCATCCCCAGGAACTCGCATCCGTAGTAATCCTTCGGGATATGGGAATGGACCATGGGAGACCCCCTGCTAGGTGCTGGCCTGTTCTCCACCACCACAGGCTTCTTTTTATCCTGGCGGGAAGCCAGACCTTTGACTCCAGAGACTTTGCGTCCCCGTCCCAGTTTCTCAATAGAAACAGTTGTAATGGCCGTTGATGAAGTCTCGCCCATGGTACTGCGGGAAAGCATGAGGTCATCAGACCCACTGCCGTCGAAACCTGTCTCAGGGAGACCGACTGGTTGGTCTGCAATGCTGACCTAGTTTGGATCATTTTTGTAATCTTCTCCTGAGGAAGAAAAACTCTCTGGTCTACTGATCAAAAGTCGTAACCCAGGTATGTTACTTTCTGGGCTGGGATTAAGGACAACTTTTCTATATTTATCAACCAGCCTAGGGACTGTAGGAAGTTTTGTACAATCTGGAGGTCCTCCAACAGCTTCTGGTATGACTCTGCCACCACCAGGTTGTCCAAATAAGGGATAACAGTTATCGCCTTTAACTTCAGTGGAGCCAGTGCTTCCCCCAACACCTTCGTAAAGATGCATGGGGCTGAGGAAAGACCGAAGGGGAGGGCTTGAAACTGAAAGTGTCGAGTTCCTGTATCCAACTTCACTGCTAACCTCAAAAAGTTTTTGAAGGCTGGATGGATAGGGATGTGAAAATAGGCATCCCTTAAGTTCAGCGTGGCCATGAAGTAGTTTGGGTAGAGCAGGTTTTTGATAGTGAAAAACGTCTCCATACGGAAATGTTTGTATCTGATTGAATTGTTTAAAGTCCAGAGATTCAGGATAAGTCGAAACTTCCCTAAAGGCTTTTGGACCATAAATACATGGGAGTAGAACCCCTTGCCCTGATCTGACTGGGGAACAGGAATCAGGTCCTTTTGATCCAATAAGTCTCCGATCTGGAGACCCAGAGCCTTCGCTTTCTCTCGATCTTGGGGAGGAAAGGTGACCAATAACCGCTCTGGTGGTTGGTGGGCAAATTCCAGCCTGTACCCGTTGGTCACTAGGTCCAGGATGAAGGGGCTCGAAGTGACTGCTGCCCACTGTGGGATAAAGCCCCTCAATCTTCCTCCCACCAGGGAAACGCAAGTCACTGTGGCTTGGCGGGCTGTTGAGGAGGGTTAAACAGGATCCCCCCCCCCTTTGCCTCTGCCTTTGTGCTCAGTCCAATGTTTTTTCGGCCTGCTGTCCTTCTCTAGGACCCCGTTGCCTGCCTTGGCCACGAAAAAAACTTTCTGGCTGTCGGGATTCTCTTTTTCTCTGGAAACGCCTTTTTCCTATCAGCTGTGCATTCCAGTGCCTCCTGCAGTCCTGGGCCAAATAGATGATCTCCTGTTAAGGGAAGGCCACAAAGGCGCAACTTGGAGGTTAATTCCCCTGACAAGGTTTTAAGCCAAAGGCTTCTCCTGGCCGAGTTCACTAAAGCCGAAGTCCTGGCCAACATGCTTACCGACTCTGCGGAAGAATCCGCCAAAAATCCTACTGCCTGAAAGAGGAGAGGAAAAGACTTCAAAATTTGCTCTCTGGAGGTACCTGCTGACAGATGTGTCTGAATCCGAGTCAACCAAACCTCCAGATTTCTGGCCACACAAGTGGAGGCCAGAGCTGGTTTGAGGTTCCCAACCGCTGAGTCCCAGGCTCTGTGGAGAAGGATATCCCCTCTCTTGTCCATCGTAACCTTAAGGGTGACCATATCATTGAACGCTAGGTCCGAGTTTTTTTAAACCTTTGAAAGAGGTACGTCCAACTTGGGATTCTTATTCCACGGCTGTGCAGTGTCCTCACCAAAAGGAAACCTTTTTAGGTTATTAGAGAAGAATGGTTTTCTCTCAGGATTATCGCATTCCAGTTTGATAGTGTCAAAGAACTATGAACTGGAAAAACTCTCGATTTTTTCTTATGCAATCCTTTATACATAAGATCATGTTTGGATAACTTGAACCTCCTCCTCTTTCAATTCAAGAGTAGTATAGATAGCCTTCAATAAGTCATCCACATCCTCTACAGATAACTTAAATCTCAAGCCCCGAGTGGATTCTCTATCCCTGGGCTCTATATCTGACCCTGATTCTTCTGGAGAAGAACGGGTAGATCTGACCTCAGCCTCAGAGTTCTCACTCTCTGCCTGTTGCGGAGTGCTGACCGACGTCTTCTGTGAAGACGGACTCTCAGCTGGAGTCTGGAGCTTGTCAATAAGTGTTCTAAAAGAATCTCTAACACAAGTAATCATCTTCTGGCAAGAGGCAACCGGGTCATCTTTTACAAGGCCTTCTATACAGCTGCGACAAACCGCTTTGCTCCAAGAGGAGCTCAATTTGTTTGTGCACACCGCACATTTCCTTTTAGGTGGCTGTGCCTGAGCCTTGTCCTGGGTCTTGGTCTGCAAGACAAAAAATAAAAGACCCGTAATGAGACTCTCGGCCACCCTGACACTCCGAAACACGACGTGCAGGAGGGAGAGAAATGTGTCCCCATAACCCACTACTACAGAGAGGGGAGGGGGAGGGAACACTCACAAGGATAGCAAGAGAGTGACACAACACTTCAGGCTTACCTGTGAGGTGCTGGTGTTGGGCACCGCCTCTACTGCCTGTGCAGGAACTGCAGACTGGTCCATCCTGCCCCCTTTTTGGCTTTCCACAGCCTGGCTGCTTCCACCAAAAGACACCAGCGGCTAGCGTCTCCTGTTCGCGCCATTTAAGGAGACTGGAACCGGCGTCTCCAGCGCCCGACGATGACGTCATATGCCCCGGAAGTGACCTACCCTTGGCACTTCCTGTGGGCCAACTGGGAGCGCAAAAGCTCCCCCCCCCTCGAGCGCTGCAGCTTCCTACTTTTCCTCACACAAACCAGCCATGCTGTCAGTGAGGAAAGGATACCGCTGCCTTACAGAGGGCATAACCTCAGCAAAGCGCCTGGGAGCTGACACCATCCCAGTCCTGGCCCTCTCCAGGCACTGAGAAACAGGAGACAGCAGCACAGCCAACCTCCCCAGCGGAGTGCTGCTTCTGGCAGAGGAGAAGGTTAGTGATATGCCCCAAATAGCCATACAGAGCCTCTGCTCATGCGACCTAGGGGACCAGGTTCCAGGAACATGTTACCCCCCGTCCGGAAGAAACACTAATAACTGACATGGGGCCTCGAGGACTGCCCTTTTATCTGGTGGGGGTAATGTGTTTCCTGTCCTGGTAGAAGGAGCCCTAGGTCTCATGGGCTGTCCTGGAAGATGCTTTGAGAAATGATAGTTTAAAGGAGAAGTCCAGCCTGAGCTCGTTTGGCTGGGCTTCTCCTATGGGTCACAGGAGTGCAATTCGTTTTGCACACCTGTGATCCTTTATCAGCAGAGAGTGGTCTGAAATCCGCTCTCTGCTGATGTCACCAATATCAGTCCAGGCACCGCGTATTCCCGACTCTTGGAGTCTAGAACCGCCAGGTGCCTGGACTGATAGCCGTCTCAGCGAGTCGCTGAGAGGCTAAGACGGCCTCTCCCCACCCCTCCACAGCTCAGCACTCCAGTGAGCGTGGAGGAACAGAGTAGGAGAGCTGCTGATTGACAAGCATCAGCTCTCTAGTCTGGGAGCTGGGGGAAGTGAGCCATCGGCGATGTTAGATTGCTCGGTTCTCAGTGAAGAGGCGCCAGGGGATAAATGCAGCATCGGACTGATGCTGCATCCACCTACGCAAGTATGAATCTGAATCTTTTAAAGCTGGCCATAGAGAGTGATTTTCTTTCCTGCAATCTGTGGCCAGTCCGTTGGTGGGGGGAATCCCTTTCGTGGAACCATTGTGTTCTCCCAGCAGGGAGGCCAGGTGAGCCGCACAGGGGGGAGAACACAGTGATTACAGCTAGCAGCTATAATAGCCGCTAGCAATAATTGCATGTGAAATCTACCAGGCTGGTTGTACCCAAGTTGATCGATCAATCAATTCAGCTTGCCCATACATGGTTCGAATCTCGAACCGTCTATGGCCGGCTTAGCTCTTCCCTAGCCTGAAGTTGGGCTTTGACATGTCTGCAGCAGCAATAAGTCAGGCAAGGTCTGCTCATAGACAGTTTAGGATCATTTTTATGTTTGTTAGGGAAGAATCAGTATTTTTTTTATGCTCTTGCAAAAGTGAAGCAATATTCAGACATGAGAGACACTACATTTTCTCCATTGTATGTATTACTTACTATTATTTCATAGTAGTTTGCTACCTGTTCACTTACAATATAGAGGAATATCTTATGACTCACCTGTCTGAATATCAATAAAATACATAGAAGGCTGAACGTTTTTTGGATCGAGCTTGGTTACAATTTCTGTTATAAATCTATATATTTCTTTAGCAGTCTCTGCACCATTGGGGTCACAGAGACAATGGCCACAAGGACAAATAGGGTGAAGTCCAGCTGGGTCACAGATGGTAATAGAATCCTCTTCATCAGCCAAACCAGCTACTGACAAGGCCTGTGCTTGTAATCACACTGGAAAAAATAAAACTAAAAGGTGCAGTTTATGTCTGCATTATTCACATTGTTTTCAAACAAGCCCTGATGAGGGGAGCACTCTTGAACCCCCAAACCGCATTGGCCACTTTTTGGATTGTCCCCCTAACTTTTGTTGCAATAAAGTTGTATCTGGACCTCTTAGGCCCCTTTCACACTGGGGCGGGAGGTGCGTCGGCGGTAAAGCGCCGCTATTTTTGGCAGCGTTTTAGCGGCTGTATTCGGCCGCTAGCGGGGCGGTTTTACTCCTAGATAGCGGCCAAAGAAAGGGTTAAAAACCCACCGCAAAGCGGTGGTATAGCCGTGGTGCCCCATTGATTTCAATAAGAAGGAGTGGTGAAGGAGCGGTATACACACACCGCTCCAAAGATGCTGCTAGCAGGACTTTTTTGACCGTCCTGCTAGCCCACCGTTCCAGTGTGAAAGCACTCGGGCTTTCACACTGAAGACGCAGCAGCGGCTGTTTCAGGTCAGTTTGCAGGCGCTATTTTTAGCACAATAGCGCCTGCAAAACGACGCAGTGTGAAAGGGGTCTAAGCAGTGGTGTGGCTCTTCAATTTAAATTTTTGTTGCATTAAACTATAAATCAAGGAGACCGTGTGAATCTTCTGGAGTGTAGAGGTTGCCTGCCCAGGAACCAGATCATGTCTATCGACATCAATACTTTAAAATTGCAGTACAAGTGCGATAACCCTACAGGTCCAGCGCTATTTTTACTAATTCCTCAAAGGAAACAGAATTTTGAAACTCTTCCCTACCCAGGTGACTATGGGGTATTATCAACCATAACTGCAACACACAGCAATGTGTGACTCATCCCAAGTGCTATTAATCTATGTAGATCACTGTAATCCAAACTTGCTCTTAAGGCCACAATTTAGTATGATAGTGGTAAATATTAAGTGAATATTATGAATTGCTATGCAGATTACCTTATTATTATCCCTATGAGTAATGCGAACACCTGCCTTACTCCATACAAACACTCCTTACTGTTCACAGAACCTTCTATCTCAGCAGATTACTACATCTACCGTATCAGTTCACCTCCTATGATTATATGAGATCTTTGGCCTATAATACTGTAAAGTTAAACTATTTACAGCTGTAAGTCTCTATTCAGAATCCTTGCAAAGAGATCAAAGTACACTGAGAAGATAGGGAAATGTTTCCTTAACAAATAAGGGTCACTGCCCTGTAAATAAAGTGGAAATGATACAGTGAGTACACGTGTTTATGTTTAAAGGGCTGGATCACACCATACGCATTGGGCAGCATTGCAGAAATCTTCCTTCATTACAGAGCCTGTCTACGTCAAAAGGCTGCATGCGTTGAAATAAAATCATGTAGGCATCACTGTATTACAGCACATTATAATGCACTGCAGAGCATAGAATTCATTCAAAAGTAAAAAAGAGAAGAAAACAAAAATTGAGCACTGAAATGTGTTACAACAACGCACTGCAGCACACACACACCAAATGGCAGCGTACGTGTTGTGCTATGTGTTGCCATGGGGTGTGGTGTGAATCAGTCCATCAAATCTGTTCTTCTTGACATATTGGAATAAAATCACACTAACAAAATGAAGCACTGCTCCCTCAGGAACTGCTGGAATATCTGTACCTGGGTCTCCCACTGATTATCCTGCGGCCAGTTACACGGTATTTCTCACACAGCCAGGTGCACACACTCTTCCGCTCGTTGTCTCCAATGACCAGTCTAGGGGGGTTGTTTTTATATTTTATTTGGAGGACGTGGATAGGAGAAGGGAATTAGTAGGATACTCCAAATGAACTATTCACAGTCAAGCGAGGACACCTCTCTCTCTCTCTGTAGAACTCTGTAGCAGAAGTGGACTTGAGTATTCAAGACACTAGCCAGTGTCTCCTTTAGCTCACACACCCAATATGCTGACTTCTAGGACCAGAGGGGGATTTCAGCAACACACACACAGTCTCAGGGATCCCTTCAGGAGTCTGTACTCACAAATTGTCCAGGAACAGCTGGTAGCCTCCTTCCAACTTCCAAGCGTGACGTAAGACCAGATCCATAGACATCCACCTTCAGTCAGCTTGCACAGGAACCCTTGGTTGTAGCTTTCAGGCCCTCAGGTCTGGCACCTGAGGCCACATGGCAACCTATGTTGGGGAGAGGCAGCAGCCTCCTCCACACCTGAACCTCTCTCCTCGGAGGTGGGTTGGACTGGAACCCCAAGCCCATGTGCTCTTCAGACTTAAATACA
Source organism: Aquarana catesbeiana (assembly GCF_042186555.1). NCBI lineage: Eukaryota > Metazoa > Chordata > Amphibia > Anura > Ranidae > Aquarana > Aquarana catesbeiana. Next base: position 139,738,532 of record NC_133334.1, read on the forward strand.
GGCACTCAGAATTCCTTAGGGCACATCCCCTTCTAATTGACCAGGGCTGTACCTCCATCCATGCTCTCATCTGCTAGGTTTCCTCCCACTGTCCAATATATCTTCTTGCTATTGGATCAGTGTGAAACATCAAGACAGCATGAGCTGCACCAGAGCACACTAAGCAGACCTCACTAATCAATTATTGCTCTCTGTTAAGCAGACAGCACCGAAATTTGCCTGTCTGCTTCTTTGTTAAGCCGAAAAGCCAAAAACTATAAATACTCTCTAGCAACTACCTAGGAGGGTGCTACAAAAGTATGTTGGGTGCTGGGCTACAGCAGTATGGAGGAGGCCATGCCTTTTATGCTTCTCTTCCTCTGCTAAGATACTGATGTTATGCTGTACCATTCTCCTCCAGCCAGCAGGGGGAGATCTAAAGCCAAGCAAGTCTATAGACCTCTATGCAGAGCTCTGAGAATCCTGGGGAGTTTAGTCTTGCAGTTTGAGACGTCAGCCATATAATGGGCAAAATAGACTCCTTACACTACAGATCCCAGTATGCACTGTGCAGTAGGAGGAGTGGAGAGTTGATTTTTATTAAACTGAATGTGGAAAATCTTCCTCTTGGCACCAAGGGAGTGAGAGAGAGCAAGCAGCTCTATCATGATATTTGGCTGCCAGCGGGAGACCACATCAGCGGAGAGCTGAGCCTGAGACTGGTAGTTAGAACACCTGGGACCAGCGCAGCACTACCCACATCACAGCAACTGCACTGCAGCCGCAAGGAGACTGGACCATCGACTCACCCCCTGTTTCCCAAGGCTGATTACCAGAGGCTTTCTGGGAGAGACCGAGGGGGTCCCCCTTTTACAGCGAGAGGTCACCGCAGCATCCTGGGGACTGGTGAGAGGGATATTCTTCCATTACTGATACTGCTTAGCAGGGACTGAGCCACTGAGAGCAGGGCACCAAATGTACCCAATCCATACTGTAATTAATCAAACCTAGACTGCACCTATACCACATCTGAACCACAACTATCTTGTACCTGTGTAGAGACTATACTATACCTCTATACTGCATGCAAGTAAACTAGGACTGTTTAATGCACCAACACTCTTAAAGGGCCCCAATGATAGCCAGCAGAAGAATATCTCAAATGACTGCCCCACCCCTTTGTTCCCCTGCTCCCTCCACTACCATCCTCGTTTTCTTTTGCACAGTGCATACCCAGTCTGTCTAGACCTAGCATCGCTGCCATAAATGCGCTCTGACAGTATAGTTCCAGCACTCAGATTAAACTTTGCTACTGTTCACTGCTGCACTTGAGGTGGCCTTGCTACTGTTTATGCTGATCTGGATGCCAAATGCCATCTTATGCCTAAACCCTACTGTTAATCACTTTGTATGCTAAATTGTATTATTACCAGGGCTTTTTTTCTCAGAAAATAGGTGCAGGAACTCAACCACGACTTCTCAAAAAACCCTCCCCCACCCCACACAAACCCTTCAAACCGCATCAAATAGTGAGTGTGGTCAGATTTCACCAACAGTGGAAGGGGCAATAAATACCAGGAGTGCATTATGAATAGAGTGCAGAGTTTCGGGGGGGGGGGGGCCCTTCTTCCACAGCTGGTTACCTCTGCATCCCCTATCCTCACTTTCACCACTCTTCAACTCTGCATGCAACCCCCCTTCCACTCTCTCCTTCCTTCCTTAAAAGCTCAGCAATCTTCCACATGTCTTGTGTTGGTGTATTAAGCTGAGACACCCAGCCAGCTCTAGTACCTCCCCGCACACTATAGGTGGCTCTGCCTCTCTCACTTGCAGGGGGATCATTCAGTTGGGGTGTTGGGATCTGCACCTCCATCTCCCTTGTCCCCATCCTACACTCAGTGGAAGTCACTCAGGAGATCAATTCTATGGGAGCCGTTGGGAGACAAGCTTTCACTTGTAAACACAGAAGCTGGACTTCTGTGTTTGCAAGAGATAGTGGTGAGCAGGGAGCAAAGGGCCTGAGCCAGAGGTGGTGGAACTGAGTTCCACCAAGTTCCAGCTGAAAAAAAGCCCTGGTTATTACCATTGTTATACCATTTTATGCTTGCCTAGTTACCAACCATAATGGGTGACAATATTTTAAGTTTTTCCTTACTACCTGGTTTGGTGCCTGTTTTCCTTGATATAGTAGTGCTACTGGGTAATAGTTCTTTCAGTGATATGGTATGTTTGTACACTTGATATGGTGTGTCAGAGGGACTGAGGTTCTTGAGAAGGCCTAGGCAAAGTACAGGGGACCCATGCTATCCAGCTGCTCCTTCGGGGCTAGCGCTACAAAAGTTCAAATTGAAAAAGGGAACCCTATCAGCAATGTCAAAGCCTGTGTACAATAAAAGCTAAAATAGGAAAAATTTTACCATGTAGTAAGACCTAGCTTCCTTTGCAACTTCCCTATTGTGGTTAGAAATAGCATATTAGCTCTTCCCAAATCCAATGCCTCGTGAAAGAGAAAATGTTGCAGATATTTCAAGTCTGTTGGTCACATGATGGCACTGGATCTCAGGAGGTTACAGAATCATTTACGAATGAATCGCAGCTAATTTCTGTTTGGAGGCCAGCTATCATACCTCACAAATACTCAAAAGATACAAGCACAGAACTTAGATCTACCTATAAACATTACAAAAGATACACATAAACAAATTACTCAGCTAGCATATGGGATTTTTATGGGGCAAAATTAAAAGGTACCTTTTACATGTGTTACTGTAACTTGCAGAACCGCAATGCACACAATGCAACGTGGTGCATTGCAGTGCCACTCATTGTAAACGACTCCTCAATGCACTATGCAGGAGCAGGCAACGCAAAAACATTGCAGTTCATCTCAATGTTCATTTCATGTGCTGCATGCTCAAAAAAAAAAAAAAAAAAAAAAAGTCACGCAAGTTCATGGGTTGCCTTAACGCAGTATGTTATGTGACATAAGTGATAACATACTGCAATGAACCGCAATACTGTGAAGGAGGCTTAAGTATATGTATGGCCAACACTTTGTATTCACTTTGAAACAATAGGGAAGGGTTAAAACCCCTGTCAGTTTTTTGTCTGTGTCCCATTGGAGTACCTTTGCTTCCTGTCCTGGAAATACAACAGGAAAGGAGAGAAATTTCCCTCTTTGAAAGTTGTCACCAAAACAGGTGTCCACATTAAATGATTTACAGTCGCCTCTTGTGACAAATAGAGGGTAAAAAATATACCTAAAAAGGAACACAGAGAACAATACAAATGTAACAAGGGTTCTAGTCCTTAACAACTACTTATCCAAAACCAAAAAAAAAAAATCTATACAGACACTTTAAAGTATATTTAAAATCGAGTAACTAAATATCATATAAGTTCTACATGTTAATGTAATTTAAACGATGTTTTCAATTTTCAAAACGTGCAACTTTAATTAAAGTGATACTAAACACACACTGTTTAATTTACATTTTGCTTTCTCTTTCTGCATATGGATGATGGCACTGTAATTATTTTAATTAAATAAAAATCTAAGCACTTATTCTCCTAATTGATATACAGTTGTCACATGACCCAGCTCTTTCCCAGCCTGTCTGCAGGGAAACAGTGACAGGAGAAGCTTCTAGTCCTCTGCTACTGGTTACATGTTCAAGATGAATAACAAAAACACAACCTTTGGCATACAGAGTAAATATTAATATCAATAAACGGTTTTAAATAGTCACAGAAATATATATATTAGAAATCACAACATGATGTGGATGGATTTTTGTCAGTCACAGTCTGTAACACCTCTCCAGCCTCTGTTTTAATATAACAGGGAGGTAAAGCCTCCGTTTCGTCACATATGGCGACCCATCACATTTGACTATCCGCTGGAGTGCGCATTCGCGACGCCGCCATATCCGTTCCAACACTGTTGCAAAACACCACTTTGCCACAGGGCCCCTCGCTTCGCTCAGCATAATTATAATCTAACTGTATGTCCACTTGGATGGTGGGGCTTGAACCTGGACTCAGGGGTGTGGCCACAAAATTCTGCGCAAATGTGATGGGTCGCCATATGTGATGAAACACCTCACCAATAAAGATGTAATATCCCACCCCCACTGTGTTTAGCTGATTAGTGGGCATGGAGGAGGAGCAGGGAGGAGGAGGGAGGGAGGGAGTGGTCTGTCATTTACCACTGTGTATAAGCCCAGATGTGTGACTCTATAAAATCACATGGGTTGCTCAGATGTGATCAAGGAGAAATGCTCAGGCTAGAAACTCACTAAAAACTGAGCATGTGCACTAGCTGCCAACACTGCTTTGCAAAATCACCAGCTGCAGTGGGGACATGGACAGAGGCAGGGTTGCCAACATTCCTAAATTTATGGACGGGGTTCCAGAGACCACCTTATATCAGCATTTTCCCTTACATTGTAATCTCCAGCGTTTCCCTTGCACTGTAAGGGGGAATTCCTGCAGACCCTGAAGAAAGGAGGGACTCTGTGCTGCCTGGGTATAGTAAACTGACCTTCATATAAAAATGGAGAAAGATAGTTTTTTACTTTTGTTATAAGTTAAACACATTGCTAATAACACTAGCTACATGTTTGTAGCCTAAATATTGATATTTACACTATTTTGCACTTAAAGTTGCCATTTTTTTTAACTTTTTTGAAGTGACAGTAAAAATGTGGTTCTGTCAGTAAATTTCATGATTTTTTTCCAGTAAAAAAAAAATTTGGTGCGGTTTGTAAATCATGGGTATCCTGTCAGGAAATTTCACTTTGGGGGCAACACTGGACAGAAGGGGGGGGGATTGAGAACAGAAAGATCAACAAGGCTTATTGTAGAATACAGAAAATGAAGCCCATACTGACTGAGTGAGTATGAACAGCATGTAATACAGAATTATAGCTTTTAGTGATGTAGATTTAACCACTTTCTTACTGGGCATCTAAACCCCCCTCCTGCCCAGACCAATTTTCAGCTTTTAGTGCTGTCACTGTTTGAACGACAATTTCGCGGTCATACACTGTATCCAAATGAAATTTTTATCATTTTTTCCCCACAATTAAAGCTTTCTTCTGGTGGTATTTGATCATCTCTGGATTTTTTATTTTTTGTTAAAAAAACATTTAAAAAAGACAGAAATTAAAAAAAAAAATACAAAACCATTTTATATTTTGTTAATAAATTTTGCAAACAGGTAATTTTTCTCCTTCATTGATGTACGATGATGAGGCTGCACTGATGGGCACCGATAGGCTGCATTTATGGGCACTGATAAGGCGGCACTGGTGGGCACTAATGAGGTGGCACTGGTGGGCACTGAGGTGGCACTGGTGGGTGGCAGTGATGGTCACTGATGAGTGGCAGTGATGGGCAGCACTGGTGGGCATTGATAAGTGGCACTCGTGGGCATCAATAGGTGGCACTGATTGCTGGTACTTATGCACTGGTGGGCACTGGCAGGCGGTACTGGTGGGCACAGTTGAGACGGCTTCGCCTCTTCAGGACTGATGTCCCTTGCACAGAAGCCGGTGATCAGCTTTTTTTCTCCTCATGCTGTCAGCGTGAGGAGAGAAAAAAAAAAAAAAGCAATTACCGATCTCCTGTTTACATCACTTGATCAACTGTCATTGGCTGACAGCTGATCACGTGGTAAGGGCCTCCGATCTGTGATCACCCGAGTCTCATTGACTCGGTGATCACAGTGTGCACCGCGTGCGGGATCGTGCAAAGGGGCGGACTTCTACTGATGGCCTCCCAGCAAAGTAGGTCCGCGCTGTAGCCGTCATTCAGCTATAGCGCGGATCTGAAGGGGTTTATGACACTTTAAAAGACTATTGATTCATCCATGAGTGTTGTTGTTTAGGTACTTCCTGTTGTGGGGTGACAACTGTCTACCAAGTGTGCTTCTGTGTTGTTACCCTGTCACATGAACTCCTGGTGTGGACTACAAGTGGCCATGCCAACACACACTGCTAAGGCATGGTACACCATTGGACCATCAGAAATTGGGTGCAGAACAATGATGTACAGTAGACACTGGAGCAAATACATGCAGATAGGAAACATTAAAAGGCTGGAGGAGATAAGCAGCTATGAGATGCAAAAAGGATGAAAAACTATTTAATATAAAAAAAATAAACTTGGCAATAGTTTATAATACACAGGGGGTCATTTACTATAACTCCAGGAAGTACTGGGCACTATGGCAAATAATAGAGCCCATTTTAGCCAAATGGAAACAAAACGGCGAATTTGCGCATGAAAATCAGCGATATAAGCGGAGAACAAACGTTTGTAAATTCTAAATTGCCGCTAATTCGCGCTTCCGCGTATATACAAATGCCAATTCTTATCAAGTTGTTATATAGCACTGTACTGTAGCCATGATCCATGTATGTGAAAGAAACATTTTTTATCAGAGATGTGCTCTAGTTCCCGTGCATCTATTGATTTATATTGCAATTAGTATTCCTAGTTTTTTTTTCCTTCTTTTGCTAAGAAATGCAGTTCTGAATGATTATTACATAGTAATGTCTGCTATTCTGTAAAGTTACATGTATCAATCATTTAGGTTACCTATTTGTTGTATGTTGTTTTTTTCATGTTTTTGATATATTATTTATTAATTTAGTTGACTATAAAGCAGTAATTATTTATGTTCATTCTTTAATAATACTACACTATTATGCAGGTCTTGTACTTAGCACAATGGCTTAGTGGTCTGCTTGGATATCTCCACACCACTCATGGTATGAGTTCAAACAACAGCCAACCTACCATCCACCAGCTGTGTTTATTTTTTCAGTGCACAAGTGAATTAAAATAAACAAACATAGAAATGTAAACTGCCCTTTAGCTAGTGTGTGGTGTTTGGAATGTCACATCATAATATAATTGAATACTTACATACCATTGCATGCATTTAAAGAGTTAATACAATAAAAACTTTTACATTAAACTGCATTGGCTACTTGGCAATCACCTATTTTCAGTAAATATATATACACGTATAATTGTGTTGCTTCGGCTAATTGGCTAACTGGCATTCTCCTTTTCCCACCAATGCAATCTTTTAGGATTTTTCTGTGGGATTTGAACCCATGAGTCTTTCAATACCTGAATGTTTGAAGGTAGAGGTGCTAACTGCTAGCCTATTGGGCTGAGCACAATTATACATACAAAATACTTTTACTAGTGTTTGATGTGTTATATACTATACAATAAAGTTTATCAAATGTAAACTGCTTGTTAGCTAGTGTGTGGCGTTTGGAGATTCACACCATAATATTAGTGAATACTTACATACCATTGCAAGCATTTGAAGAGTTAATACAATAATATCAACCACATTAAAGTGTATTGGCTACTTGGCATTCACTGTATGCTGCTTTGGCTAATTGGCTAACTGGCTAACAGTAATTCTCCTTTTCTCCACCAAAAGTAATAGGATTCTCCTGTGGGATTTGAACCCATGAGTCTTTCAATACCTGAATGTTTGAAGGTAGAGGTGCTAACTGCTAGCCTATTGGGATGAGCACAAAGTCTTAGACAGGTATCTGCACCCCCCTCCCCCCTGAAAGGTGCCAAATGTGACACCGGAGGGGGGGAGGGTTCCGAAAAGCGGAAGTTCCATTTTTGTGTGGAACTCCGCTTTAAGGTACTTCTATAGTGCCGTCAATTTACGCAGTGCTTTACATAAACATTATACACTAATATGGGCCCCTACCCTCAAGGAGCTTACAATCTAAGGTCCCTAACTCACATTCATATACTAGGGCCAATTTAGACAGAAGCCAATTAACCTACCAGCATGTCTTTGGAGTGTGGAAGGAAACCGGAGTACCCAGAGGAAACCCACGCAGGCACAGGGAGAACATGCAAACTCCAGGCAGGTAGTCTTGTGGTGTGGTTGGGAATACGAACCAGCGACCATTTTAGCCAAATAAAATTTCAACAGGCGAATGTGCGAATGAAAAACTAGCGCTATTAGTGAGAAACACATGTTAGTAAATTCTAAGCTGGCACTAATTAGCGCTTCCGCGTATATGCAAATGCCAATTCCTACCAAGTTGTTATATAGTACTGAACTGTAATCATGATCCATGTATGTGAAAGAAACATTTTTATGTGAGATGTGCTCTACCTCGTGTGCATCTATTGATGTGTGTTGCAATTAGTATTCCTAGTTTTTTCCTTCTTTTGCTAACTAATGCAGTTATGAATGATTATTACATAGTAATGTCTGCTATTCTGTAAAGTTACATGTATTAAACATTTAGGTTATCTATTTGTTGTATGTTGTTTTTTATTTTTTTATTTAGGTGACTATAAAGCGGTAATTATTTATATTCATTCTTTAATCATACTACACTATTATGCAGGTCTCATACTTAGCACAATGGCTTAGAAGTCTGCTCAGATGTCTCCACAGCACTCATGGTACAAGTTCAAATACCAGCCAACCTACCATCCCCCAGCTGTGTTTATTTTTTCAGTGCACAAGCGAATTAAAATGAACAAACAAAAAAATGTAATCTGCCCATTAGTTAGTGTGTGGTGTTTGGAATTTCACACCATAATAGTATTGAATACTTACATATCATTGCATGCATTTGAAGAGTTAATATAATAGAATCAGCCAAATTTAAAGTGCATTGGCTAATTGGCATTCACCTATTTTCAGCATATGCTGCTTTGGCAAATTGGCTAATAGTCATTTGCTTTTTTTTCACCAATTCAATCTTTTAGCATTTAGTGGGATTTGAACCCATGAGTTCTTCAAGTGCTGACCACTAGCCTATTGGGTGTAGCACAGTCATACATAGAAAATACATAGAAAATACATTCACTAGTGTTTGATGTTTCTTCTCCCCGAGCTGTCTCTCCTGCTGCCACCATCTTCTCCCGCTGATGTGTTCTTCAGCGCAGCCGGTTACCCACTAATAAAAAAAAGCCGCTCTTCTTGTGGCGGTCTTCTGTGGCCATCCGATAATGTCACCCGGAGAGTCCGCTCCATGGCTATGTAAGAGACACTACACAGCGGGTGACAACACAGCGGAGGAAGACCACCATGGAAGAAGAGCAGCTTTTTTTTATTAGCGGGTAACCAGCGGTGCGGAAGAACACAGCAGATGGCGGCGGCAGGTGAGACGGCTCTGGGAGAATACAGCTCGGGGAGAAGATGGAGGAGGGAGAGACAGTGTCTGGAGAAGATGGCTCAGGGAAGAAGACAGCTCGGAGCTATTCTACAATAAAGGACTTGTCAAAAACCGGCTATTAATTTTTTTACATTTCACTGCTTTTTTTGGTGAATGGTTAGGGGTAAAATGTACCCCATACCTATTCACATAGGTGGCAGGATCTGGGAGCCCCCTTGTTAAAGGGGGCTTCCAGATTCTGATAAACCCCCTGCCTGCAGACCGACAACCACCGACCAGTGTTGTCGGGAAGAGGCCCTTGTCCCCATCAACATGGGGAAAAGGTGCTTTGGGGCATGTGGCCTGGTAAGGTTCAGAAGGGGAGGGTGCTCACTCGTCCCCCCCTATCCTGACCTCCAGGCTGCATGCTCAGGTAAGGGTCTGGTATGGATTTTGGGGGCCCCACATCAAATTTATTTTACATTTTGGTGTGGGGTTCCCCTTAAAGTCCATACCGAAGGGCCTGGTATGTACTGGGGGGACCCTACGACATTTTTTTCCTTGAATTTTGGAATTCCATACCATATTATTGAATAAGTACATACCATTGCATGCATTTGAAGAGTTAAAATATGGAATAAAGCAAGCTGATGTGCTTTGCCTAATTATGCTTCTGAGTACAATGCACACTTCTGGGAGGTGATGCTGTCAGTGGGATTTGAATTCATGGCTTGAACTTTTGGGGGCAGCAGGGTATACCGCTATGCTACAGAGCTGAGCACTTACCTACAGAGAAAATACATTTACTAATGTTTGCTTCAATACAATAATGTTTTGCATTTCAGACATTAATATTATAGTAACAACCATGCTCGTGCCGATGTGGCATTGGCTAATAGGCATTTGCCTCTTTTCAGCATATGCTGCTGAGTACAATGCAAGCTTTCAGTAGGTGATACCATCTGTGTGTTTTTCAGCCATTTGAGCACAATAATATTGAGAACATATGTTTACTAGTGTTTGATGGTGGGACTACTTTATATTCTAGGTATAAAATAGTACTCAGCACAGTGACTTAGGCACCTTTCACACTTGTGCGACCTGAAAGTTGCGAGATTTTTAATGCGACTTTAAGCAATGCCTATGTAATCTTGAGGTCTATGGACACAGGAGCCACAGGGAAAGACACGCAACTTTCCCATGATTTTGCATCAGCAATTTTGCCGCAATTCCAGGGAATGCCTGTGTAAACTTGAGGTCTATGGACCTCAACTCACATCAAAGTCAGACCAAAGTAGTACAGGGACTACGTTGAAGTCAGTGTTACTTGAAGTTGCACAGATATGAATGGTACACATTAAAAATCATGGGGTATGACTTGTCATACGACTCTGATATCCAAAGTCGCACAAGTGTGACTCAGCCCGACTTTGTCAGCGATTTCAGAGACATCAGTGCACTTTCCTGCACAGATGTCTAGTGAAATCACATAGGTCCCAACTGTTCTCCTTTAAGAATGCCTACCTACTTTTGCTAATAGGTGTCCCTTATACCCATCTCAAAAAGTTGGGAGGTAAGAAATCGCCCCCTGAAGTCACCCAAAGTAGTGCAGGAACTACTTTTGGGAATCGTTGTGGCGTCGCACCAATTCAGACAGTTCCATTGCCATCAATAGGCGCCGATTTGGCCTACAATTTGACATGTCAATTCAGACCTATGTGAACATGGGTGAAGTTGCATAGATATTAGAGCTGCACGGTTCTGGCCAAAATGAGAATCACAATTTTTTTGCTTAGAATAAAAAGATCACGATTCTCGCGACGTAAAATCTTTCACATTATCCCACAAAAAATTGGGCTAACGTTTCTTCTTTTTTTTTTAAATTCATTAAAGTACTTTTTTCCAAAAAAAAAATTGCATTTGAAAGGCGCAAATACAGTGTGACATAAAATATTGTAACAACCACCATTTTATTCTCCAGGGTCTCTACTAAAAAAATATATGTATAATGTTGGGGGGTTTTAAGTAATTTTCTAGCAAAAAAAAGATTTTAACCTGAAACCAACAAATGTCAGAAAAATGTTTAGTGTTTAAGTAGTTAAACTTTCCTCACTTACACAGAATTCTATTTAATTGACAAATTGTTACAAGGTTTCTAGTTAAGTTCACTGATAAAGAATGTTCTAATTCTTGGCAGACTTCCTGGTTTTTCGACTGTGGCTTCAGAAGAGCAGAGAGAGTTCTTTGCATAGCAAGAATCGTGAAACTCTTTTTTCAAGATCGTAAAGGGGAAAAAAAATCACGATGACGATTAATCGTGCAGCTCTAATAAATATGCATGGAAATCAAGGGGGACAACTTTTCATGTGACTCTGAGGTCCAAAGCTCCATGAAAAGTCACCCAAGTGTGAAAGTAACCTAATGCGATTAATTGATAACACCTTTGAATAAGGCCCCCATTTGCACTTGTGCAACCTTAAAATTGCACAGCTTTGTCATGACTTGAAGCAATGTCTGTGTAATCTTGTGGTGTATGGACCTCAAATTGCATCAAAGTCAAACCAAGGTAGTGCAGGGACGAATTTGCTACACTTTCAGGATGCACAAGTGACAATAGGGCCAAATTTAAAGGTGTTATCCTTGAATCTCATTCACACTGCTGCGACCTGAAAGTCACACTATTTTGCTGCCACTTTGCCGCTGCAACTTGGCCCCAACTTCTGGGAATGCCTGTGTAATATTGTACCCGATATACCTTAAGTCACACCAAAGTAGTACAGGGACTACTTTGAAGTTGGTGCGACTTAAAGTAGCACAGATATGAATGGTTGTCATTGAGAATCATGGGGTACAACTTGTCATGCAACTCAAAGGTCCAAATTTGCTGGAAAATTCGCCCAGCTGTGAAGCAAGTCATATATATTTTAATAAAAGGAGCTCTCATTTATACTTGCATAGTCCTTACTGATTTACATCAGCAGAACAAATGCAGGAAGTGATGTGAGCACATGGGATGGAAGCAAATGTGTGGTGATGCCAAACAAATCAATGAACCCCCCCCCCCACACCAAATCTAACTATGACATCCACCCCCGCATTGATTAAGTACAAGTACATATCCTACACTTACCCGGCCAATAAGCAGCGCCTCCTCTCTGCTAAAGAGACCTCGCCATGTCCACCTAGATGGAGATCCTGATCAGCACAGGAACTTCCAGGTGCATACAATGAATAATTTCCAGGTCAGAAGGTGAAACCACGCTTTTGATTGCAGCTGCGAATATTTGATCTCAACCATGATTAGTATTTTTTTATTTTCAGATATGCAAATCTGTATTTCTACATATATTTGAAGGTAAACTTAAGGGAGTTTGCTAAGAAATGGTGTCCCTGGGTTAGCAGCAGGTGAATTACAAAGGCAAAAGGCCCAGTTTGAGCCCTGGTTCACACTGACAGAGGGAGGAAATCGTTCAGCTGAACTCCCACAACTGAACTCCCACAATTTCATTCCTGCATGTCAGTCCCGACTGTGGAGGCAACATCAGAGACATCAGTGCAGGTTTCTGCACCAATATCAATACAAATCGCACCAATTAGAACAGTGCAATTGCCACAGATTTGACATGTCAAATCACACCAATGTGAACCAGAGCTGACACATTCAAACACTGCCTATCCATCAGCTGAATTCATTACCTGCAATTCTCCACAGCTGTTAATGATAAAGGTGGAATCTTTACATATAACTTGCAGTTGTGCAGAAGCCTAGGTTTACATTGGAGTGATTGGTTATGCAATTTGAGAGATCAAATCGCATGACTATTGGCAATGGCACTGTTCCAATTGATGCAACATTTTTTTTGTGGCACCGCATCAATTTGCTAAAGTAGTTCCTGCACTACTTTTGCCGATTTCAGGTGCGACTTCAATAGACATTTGTGTATGAAGCCACCTGAAATCACGCTGACCTTGCTACTTTGAAATCGTGCTACTTCAAGTGAAGTAGCGCAATTTCAAAGTAGCATGTGAACCAGGGCAAAGATTAGTTTTTTGGTGCACAAATACATATTGAAATAAAATAAAAGATATTGCACTTTCCCAAAACCACCACCCACAAAAACTAAAGAAAGAAAAGTAGAAGGGGAAAAAAAAAAAAAAAAAAAAAAAAAAAAAAACACACACACACACCACAACAAAAGCTCAATGTACTTTTATTTTACCAGCAGAAAAAAAATAAATTTACATTTACTAGCTTCAAAAAAATTTGGACAGGATATATGGTACTACATTTAGCAACGGAATTTTAAGGGCCCTGCTCATAGGAGCTTACAATCTAAAATTAGACAAAACCTTAGAGTGGACACAGCTTTAATTTCAGTGTATAACGGGCAACACATCACATTATTATCTGAAAGATTATAGAAACATACTTAACAGTCATTCTTACAAAGCATTCCAACATAATATTGCAAAAGACTTATTCAAAACACCCACCACCAGCCCACAATCCACACATACATACATTGATGACCATGTTCTGCTGGAAGCTGCATTTTGGTGTACACGATTAAACGAGATCAAAAATAGTAGGTCAGCAGATGCTTCCAAACGATGTTTGCATGATCAGATAGGAACAATACACACACAACATTGACAGCATGGCCACATAAACCCACTTTTGATTGAAAAAATGCACAAGAATTTCATCAAATCTCCCAATATCATTCCTTCTCCCTCACAACAAAAAACCTGACCTTCTCAGGCCAAACGAATCCCCCTACTGCAGGCCTTTATATAAGAGAGGTTGTATTGTTAGCACACTGACACACCCAATAGAAGTACACGCCCACCAGTATCTTTCAATCTGTCTTTTCATGTATGTCTAAAGTGATTGCACCTGATGGGCAGGAACACATAATAGTGTTCACAACTCTGTAAAGCTGGCCATACACCATACAATTTTCCTGTTCAATTTTCTTTAGATTTACCTTCAACTATGTAGTACAAGGGCCTGCCTGATTGCATCCAAATTGAAAGTGTTTAGGTTTGTCCTCCTATTATATGGTTTTGGTAAATCTAAAGGAAAGTTGAACAGGAAAATTGAATAGTGTATGGCCAGCCTTAGTCCTTGGCTATGTGCATCAAATCAACAGTTTTCTAAGCATATGTACCCGTGCAGTGTAAACCCTAAAATTTGAAATGTCCAAGTCCCTGGGCATGATTAGTGCTAATAAACATTAACATCAGTCCCTGGCTGCAATGAGCTTCCAATATAAAGTCCAAAATTAACTTTCTTACATTAGAACCTATTTCGACAGGAGACAAATAAGGTGCCAGCATGTCTTTAGATTGTGGTGAGAAACCCACACAGGGAGAACATATAAACTTCAACACAAGCATTAGCATGTTGGGGAATTGAACCAACATCTCAGGTGCTGCTAAACAGAACTGCTACCCACTAAGCCACCAGGCATCCCCACACATGTTCTCTGCATCTCTGTGGTGTGAACCAGCCCTAAGTCCATAGCCATGCTCAGTGTCACAAGCAATATACAGTATATTGGCCTAAGTATTGGGATGCCTGCCTTTAAACACACATGAACTGTAATGGCATCCCAGTATTAGTATTGGGTTCAAAACTCATTTGGCCCACCCTTTGCAGCTATAACAGCTTCAACTCTTCTTGTCCACAAGGTTTAGGAGTGTGTCTATGGGAATGTTTGACCATTCTTCCAAGTGCATTTGTGAGGTCAGGCACTGATGTTGGAGGAGAAGGCCTGACCTACAGTCTCCTCTCTAATTTATCCCCAAGGTGTTCTGTTGTGTTGAGGTCAGGACTCTGTGCAGGCCAGTCAAGTTCCTCCACCCCAAAATCACTCATCCATGTCTTTATGGACCTTGCTTTGTGTACTAGTCCAAATGATTTGGTGGAGGGGGATTATGGTGCGGGGTTGTTTTTCAGGGGTTGGGCTTGGCCTCTTAGTTTCAGAGAAGGGAACTCTTAAGGCGTCAGCATACCAAGACATTTTGGACAATTTCATGCTCCCAACTTTGTGGGAACAGTTTGGGGAAAGCCCCTTCCTGTTCCAACATGACTGCACACCAGTACACAAAGCAAGGTCCATAAAGACATGGATGAGCAAGTTTGGGGTGGAGAAACTTGACTGGCCTGCACAGAGTACTGGCCTCAACCTGATAGAACACCCTTTGGGTGAATTAGAGTAGAGACTGCAAGCCAGGCCTTCTCATCTACCATCAGTGCCTGACCTCACAAATGCAC
This sequence comes from Aquarana catesbeiana, assembly GCF_042186555.1. Classification (NCBI taxonomy): domain Eukaryota; kingdom Metazoa; phylum Chordata; class Amphibia; order Anura; family Ranidae; genus Aquarana; species Aquarana catesbeiana. Next base: position 139,753,955 of record NC_133334.1, read on the forward strand.
TTCTGGAAGAATGATCAAACATTCCCATAGGCATACTAAACCTTGTGGACAGCCTTCCCAGAAGCTGTTCTAGCTGCAAAGGGTGGGCCAAATCAAATTTTAACCCTACGGACTAAGACTGGGCTGCCATTAAAGTTCATGTGTGTGTAAAGGCAGGCGTCCCAATACTTTTGGCTATATAGTGTATCTGGAAAAGACTTACAATGGTGGTGGAACCCTCCTACACATAACTACTACATTTAGACATAATTATAGGACCTGGGAGATGAGACAACTTCTCTACATGAAGTAACATGGTTGGGATTTGAACCCAGACCCTCAGAGATACTAAGCAGAAATGCTATCCTCTAAGCCACAGAGCTGCCACGTGTGAGACCCTCCTACACATAACTACACATAAATACACAATAATACTGCATTTCTATGGACATACAGGTGATGGAATTACATTACTCAAGAGTTATTCTTCTTGATTTATTCTGTGATATTTGCTGTTTTTTGTGGGTGAGAGTAGAATATTACCCTCAAATTTTTGGGAATTACATTTTGATTTCTGATGTTGGTACACATATCACATTTTTTGGGCTCAAATTATGAATATTTGGAAATAATACAAAGCACAAAAAATTGTGATTCATTTTAAATTTTCATCAGATGGTAATACAATGGTATTGTTTGTGGATTGTAAAGACACCTGTGTGAGTTTGGGGTAAAGATTGTTGTGAGATGAAGAATAACAAGTGAAAGTGACAGAGAAAAATATATTTTACCAAAACATCAAAACATTCCACATTGTAGCATTCTTAAAATCAAAATATTTTAAGTAGAAGCAACAATGTTGCAAAGGAAAATTTATTTCACAGAAAGATACATTTCATCTCAACATTAAAAGGTTTTTTTGTGAAAGTTAGAATTGTTCCATTAGAATCAATGGCTGAAACTTCATTTGGACTAAATTAGAGCAGATTTTAACTCCCAAAAAATGCTCTCTAATTAGCTCTCATTTTGGTATTTACTATACCTCCAGGTAAAAAAGACACTTGAGTTAAAATGAGAGTTATTTTCAGGTCTGAGCATGCTCAGTTGTGTTGGCACCTAGTTGTCCAAAACGGGGAATTTTTCACTTTTCAGACTTTTAAAGATATTTCAGTGTAGAAATCACTTTTTCACACAGTTTAAAAGCAGATAATCTTTAAATAATATACGGCATATTTCAGTACCATTTAGGCAATTATATCATGCTCTAAACATTATTTCCATGTGCAATTCTCTAGGTTTTAGCAGAGTAAGGGTTTGGGCTCTATTTAGTTTCAGGGAGCTATAGTAAATTCGATTTTGGGAGTATTTTCTCACCAGCGCTATAGTGAATACCGTTTTAGCGCGAATTAGCGCTATTAGCGCTAATTCGCGCTAAATTGCCGCGAATTAGCGCTAATTCGCGGCAATTTACGCGAATTAGCGCTATAGTAAATTACCCCCACAGTGTTTTAGCAAATTAAATGTTAAATCCAAACTCCTGGAGAGAGAACAAAAAAAAAATCTACCCTGTAGTTGCGCTACAGCTAAGAGCTAGTTTTAAAACATACAAGCATACAAAACATACACATTTCATAAATCAAATTTCTTTATTAGAAATAAAACAATATTGGGTCTCAAGACACATTTATATACAAAAGAGGAGATACAATGAAAAACTACTGTATTTCTCTGTGACACACATGATTGGCATTGGCTGTGTAATGGAAATTTGTAAGTTCTGTATATAATTGTATTGTATTTTGTATGTATTGCACATTGCCCTCACTGTGCACACAGCACTAATAATGTTTTCAGTAAATGTTTACATTCTTTCGAGTCCTGATTAGAGTTAGCCTGCCTATGTAACTCCCCTTGTTACCATAAACGTACAATTGTAATATTAATGTGATACCTACGTAATCATGTACATAAAAACCTTCAATTGCATCATAATAAAGCAGAACAGTAATTTGGAAAGATGCTGAGCGTATCTTTTGTGTCTGTTCCCTACTGCAGTAGTTATTAATAATTTGGAACCACTAATCAATATGAGGATAGGAGTTGCCTATCATCAATTTAACCGAGTCAGCATGGCGAGCTTTGCCTTAGGAGGGGATTCCAGGTGACCCGGAGTATCCGAAACGAGGAGCTTGAGACGATCCGGGAATTTCTGATAATCAGCCGGCTGAGGTAAGCCTTTTGCTTACATTTGAGTTATCAGACTTCCTTGATCGGTAAGGCATTTTCGGGACAAAGGGTACCTATTTTACTCCCCTTAATCGAACTGTATTGATTGGTGGTTATATGTTATGTTGTCCCTGTCTATTGTCCATTGGAGTGTTATAGATAAGAAAGGGAAGAATAGTGCTGTTCACAGGTATATGTAGTAAATCTGCTAGATAAAGTAGTTTAGAGGCAAGAGGGTATAGGCACACGTAGAGAAGAGAGAAGACTGGCCAGTCATTATGGGCATTGAATTAAGTAAGGGAATAAAGGGTAAGAGACCCTCAAAAATGCCCAGCGCAAGAGGAGCGCTATATATGAACCAAAGGTGCGGTTCCGCCTATACTGAGCCCCTAGATTAATGGTTAGAGTGGACAGGGATCCACAATGGGTAACTGGGTTACCAAGGTCCACAGGGACTAAGAATCATGCAGAGTAAACAGCTAGAGAAACAGCTATCTATGTGAGCAGGATGGATCAAGGGTGACATTAACACTAGACAGAAAGGGACATTTTCATGTTAAGTTGTGGGATGAATTTGGGGTCAGGCACTACAACTATTAGAGTCAGAAACAGAGAAATGAGAGTTAAAACAGAATACTTTATATGTTGTCAGAGAGAGAAGATGGGATGAGCACGTTGGCTGCCCATCTGATCATAGAAGCTAGATATAAAAGATATCTGAACAAAATAAGGAATGCAGAATTTATGCAGGGAAATATTAAAGAGTTAAAAGAAAGTGAGAGAATGATATGCATGTGTTGTGTACAAATGGGAAAATGTAAGCGATTTTAGAGAGATATTGGTGTATGTGTGTGCGAATGCTGGGACCTTTAGTTCTATTGCTTGTGTGTGTCATGTATGCAGATGTGACCCCCTCCTTTGTGCTCTCCTGAAAGAATGTCCCTGAGAGGTCAGTGATAAACTGGAAGGACACCATGCCAATTCCTGTTTTTTACTGCCGGTTCACACTGGGGCGACTTGTCAGGCGACCTAGTCGCCTGACAAGTCGCCTCCCGTTCTGTGCTATGGAACCGTTCTAATTGGAGCGACGCAAGTCACTCCGACTTAGAAAAAGGTTCCTGTATTACTTTGGGGGCGACTTGGGGCGACTTGCATAGACTTCTATGCAGAAGTCGTCTCGCAAGTCGCCCCGGCAGTCGTTTGCAGGTCGCCTCGCTGAGGCGACCTGCAAGTCGTGCCGCCCATGTGTGAACCGAGCCTTAGACAAAACATGTGCCGGGTTAACGAATCTAATGGTAAACAATGTGATCACAATTATTTTGAATCTGTTTTCCAAACATGGTAAAATGAAGGTTACATTTAACCGTGTATTACACAAATTGAATATCCTTTGATAGTGGAAACACTGCATTTAAAAAAGGGAAATTAAGTAAAATTCAGTAATAATGAGTATTCATTTCTAATATGAGTTTAACAATTTTATTAATAATATAGATATATTGAAACTGGTTTAGACAACCTTTGGTTGGAAATGAAATCCAGGTTATTGGGGAAATTTGTAATGAATGAGATCAGTTTAGATTAAGATAACAATTTTGTAATTTTACATTTATACAATAAGCCCTTATTGAGAGAAAAAAAAGATTAAGATGAGGTTGTTATTTGGAATAAAGCTGCCATAATATTTAACAAAGCCAAGATGGATGGGATACATAAGAAGTTCTTCTACAAAAATGAAATTTTAAGGTTTTTGATAATAACTTGATGTGCGGTCCATGATGTGAGAGTAATAATAAATAAAATTTAAATATAACAGACCCATCACATCAAGTCCACACACCCTGTTAGGATAGATGCCACCTGCAGCCAGTTGTTTTATAGTTTTTGATGCTTTCTGGTCCATCATACAGATTCTTGGTCCTTTTGTTTTATTTATTTTTATTTTTGAAAGCCAAAGCAGAATGTGTGGATTGTGAAATGATGTGCCCCTTTTTCTTGTAAGTACAGTGGTATACGCAGAAGAATATTTTGGATTTATGGGCATCTCTCCATGACCGCAGGGTATTGTTATCATTTATTATAATATTGCCAGGAAGAAGTTGTCTTTTGAAACATGAAACTGGAGTTCTTACACAAATAGCATGATAGAAAACAAGCCATTGTAATATATTCATGCAAGCTGGACCCAGTAATGAAGGGTTCACCCCGATATATCAGAGCTGTAGCTTTTATACAAAGGTGCTATTAGACAAAGTTAGATATTGTTTTGGTCAATGATCCGACATTCTGTGCAGCAAATATACAGATAACTAAATGTTTGTCTAATGAAAGGTTTAAAATATGAGTTTATTTATGTACAAATATAACAATGAAAAATGTGTACATTTGAATCCAGCCACCTTATTGCCTCTATTGGAGGAGGCTGGAGACAAAGGAAGACACGTGTGTTAAATTGATGTGGGAATCAGCTGCCGTGAGCCCAGTGCAGGACACACTCCCTGAAGACCCAGATATTACATTTTTTGTAGATTTGAGTATGCAGTTCATCACCCAGAAGGATACTCTGTATTCAAAGTCATTGGATCCTTTTTCCCCAGCTCAAGAAGCAGAGCTCCATGTTTTAGCAAAGCCTGTGAGCTATAAAAAGAGTGTATATTTATATAGATAGTCGAGATATAGAGAGCTTTTGGTTCCATTTAAAGGGCCAGAAGTTTGTTTTTACTTCGGCGGGTAAACCAATCAAGCATGCCAAGTTAATTTGATCGGCTGTTTTCAGCCTTCCAGGTTCTTGCTGAGGTAGCCATATTAACTTTCACACATGGAAGCAGACCAGGTGACTAAGGATGCTGCATTTACAGCCCCGGACACTTGATGGGTCTGTGCAACTCACAGATTCCACCCTAGTTCTGGCCCAGTGTAGCTGGGATTAATAATTCAACTTTAAGGACCCCAGAACGAGAAGAACAAGTGGTCCACAGGGGGCAACTTCTTATGAAACAGGACTTTGGAAAAGGTGATCATTTATGTCTGCCAGCCACTCTTTTCCCTCCAGCTTGACACATGGGCCGTGTCATCAGTCACAAGAAGTTATGGCTGCCTTAGTAAATGAGCGTGGGATAGAGCCAGGGTTCACCACAGTTGTTTTTATAACATACCACTTCTTGTTTTACCTGTTACCAAAGGTGTTACCAAAAGCTGAACATCCCTTCCAGAGATTACAAAAAGATATATCCAGATGCCCAAGGTAGGATCTTACGAGTATGCATTTTGTCTGTATGGACATGTTTTTTGGATGTCCAGTGGCAAATGCTACTGCAAAGGCCACAGTAAAAAGTGTTATCAGAAGTAGTTTGTAAGTACAGAGTGCCAGAAAGTACAGAGAGTAACAGAGGAAATCATTTTTTATAGGAGAGTCCTTAATAGAAGTTTTGAGGTTTTATTTTTACACCCCTTAGGCCCCTTTCACACTGGGGCAGTGGGGGCGTCGGCGGTACAACAGCGCTATTTTTAGCGCTGCTGTACCGTCGTTCTTGCAGCGGTATTCGGCCGCTAGCGGTGCGGTTTTAACTCCCGCTGGCGGCCGAAAAAGGGTTAAAATCCCTCGTACAGCGCGGCTATAGCCGCGACATTGCCACGGTATAGACGTGCTGTCCCATTGATTTCAATGGGAAGGAGCGGTGAATACACCGCTCCTTCACCGCTCCAAAAAAGCGGTTTGCAGGACTTTTTTCACCGTCCTGCCTGCGCACCGCTTCAGTGTGAAAGCCCTCGGGCTTTCACACTGAACAAACAGCAGAGGCTGTTTAGGGGCGGTTTGCAGGCGGTATTTTTAGCGCAATACCGCCTGCAAACCGCCCCAGTGTGAAAGGGGTCTTACTGTCTACAATGTAGCGGACAAAGTAGAGTAAGAAACTAGAAAACTTTTGCCTGAATGTTTTCTTATATTTTATGAAGCCCCTAAGGGGGATGTTGGACTCTCTCCCTATGGGATTTGGTTTGGGAGTGTGTTACTCACTTGCTTATATTTTGTCTCAGCAGCTGAAGTCCTCCATTCGGATCTCAGAGAATGTTGCTGATCTTTTAAGGTTTTTTGACAAACTCATTTATGTGTTTTCTCCCCAATTCCAGATCCTAAAAGTTTGGAAGGATCTAAAACTAAAGCCAGGTGACTTGTGGATTGTTAAGAGACATTTATATATAAGGAAATGTTTGGAGACTCAATACAGCATCAATTTCATGTACAGCAAAACTTGAAGGAAAAGTCACCTGGATCCACACCAGACACTGCAAAAATGACTAAATTAAAGAAATCTCTGTGTTTGATTTGTTTCCCTCTTGTGATCACAGTCTAGGGTACTTTTTGATTCAATTACTTTAATTGTACGGGATATATATATATATTTGAAAAGTAGTTCAGCCATGTTGAAGCCATATTTGTCTTTTGTGCGTCTTCCATTTCATGTAGAATTGTCTGTGTTTACATGTGCTGATAAGTCAGCATGCCAACAATTCAGCTAGAAGGCCATTCTGGCCACAGGAGTGTACAGCCAGTACTCTGTAAATATGTCTTATCAATCATTTGTTTTTCACAATGAAAAGTCATTTGGTAATGAAAAAGTTGCTCAGCTATTATTTTCTCCACAATGGAGTTTTTGCCTTTTGGCCAGGACTACCTCCACGTAAGCGTTTGGAGGTTCCAGGTTAAAGGTGATAGCAGGTATGGTTAGTGATCAAAATATTGATCAAAAGAGACTGTAATGGAAATTTGTAAGTTCTGTATATAATTGTATTGTATTTTGTATGTATTGCACATTGCCCTCACTGTGCAACAGCACTAATAATGTTTTCAGTAAATGTTTACATTCTTTCGAGTCCTGATTAGAATAAGCCTGCCTATGTAACTCCCCTTGTTACCATAAACGTACAATTGTAATATTAATGTGATACCTACGTAATCATGTACATAAAAACCTTCAATTGCGTCATAATAAAGCAGAACAGTAATTTGGAAAGATGCTGAGTGTATCTTTTGTGTCTGTTTCCTACTGCAGTAGTTATTAATAATTTGGAACCACTAATCAATATGAGGATAGGAGTTGCCTATCATCAATTTAACCGAGTCAGCTGTTACTGTATAAAATATTTACAGATTATGACCAGCATTTTTTTTTTTTTTTTTGTCTCTACTTCAAACAATGTGCATATGCACCACTGTGGCGTTTGGATTAAAACAAAAAAAATGCCCAGAACTTGCATTCAGAGAGTTTACTGGCATTTTTTTTACAAACATCCGTAAATTAATTTTAGTGGTTAGAATAAATATTCTAGCCAATAGAATGAGTTTATGTGCATACTCCTCTAATCACAAAACGCCCATAACCACATGTAATTGCACCCTAAAATTAGCACATTTTACTCTGGATTTTTCTTCCAGCACCTGGAAGACCGATCCAGTGTAGATGAAACTACTTTAATACCTTAATACTTCTTTGCATCAGTGTTTACCTGTGAATGCATGTCTGACGTTTTCTTGCACACTGAAGTTTCACACTTGGGAAATACACTGGATGTGAATGAGCTAGTAAACGCTGATGGAAAGAAGAATTGGTGTTTAGAAGAGTAAATACTGTACATAGGCACATGTGGCACCCAGGTGCAGGAAAGCACCAGGCACTGTATGCTAGGCATAAAAAATGCCTATAATAGTCCATATGCATGAACCCTTAAAGTGGTTGTAAAGGCTAAACGTTTTTAATGCATTCGCTACATTAGCCAGTTACCGACCAGCTTCCGCAGTTATACTGCGACAGGTTGGCTCAGCTGCGCAAATCGCTGTTTGTGTACGTTGCGCTTTTCAGGTACGCGATTCAGCTGCAGCACTGATTTATTTTTACAGCAACATGGTTTGCTCTCAAAATACGTAAATTAGCAACTCCAGCGCTGTAGGAGGTGATTTCACCACCACAGTTAAAAAAAAAAAAAAGAGCATATATGCATAAGCATAGCGACAGGGGTGAAGATTAAGGGCAGATTTTTTTACTTTTATTTACTTTTCTTGGCAGAGATTTCTTCATCCAAATCGATCGATGTGAATAGAAGAATCTATGAGGTTCTTTATTTTCACTCAGCCCATGGGCTGAAAAAAAAAAAAAAAAAGAATGGTGCATGTATGCCCATCATTAGATAGCGGGTTGATGCAGGGCGGTATTCTAATGGTGGGCATACCACTGATCAATCAAGGTGAATGGAGGAATCTGTTAGGTTCTCTTTTTCATTAAACCCCCAGGCTGCATGAAAAAAAAAAAAAAAAAAGAACATTACAACATATGCCCAACAAGGATCAGCGATGTACTGGTGTGTTGCTGGACTTTGAGTGGTTATACCAGATTGATGCCTGCAAGTTTAGGTATCATCTTGGTATCGTTTTTTTTCAGCCGGCAGTCGGCTTTCATGTAAAATCAAGGCTGCCATCTTCCATGATTTTTTCAGGCTCTCCTGTCTCACCGGGTAACCCGAGAATGCAGCAGGTGGTTCCGCCAGCCTAAGAAACCGGAAGCTACAAGCATTTCATGACTTCGGTTTTGCTGGATATAAACATTGCCATTGGGAAATTGGGAAAGCATCTGATCACACCGATCTTGGTGTGGTCAGATGCCTTTAAGGGCCGAGGAGAGATCTAGAGTCTAATAGACCCCAAATTTTTTTATTTTTTTTTAAAGAGTACCTGTCACTACATATTGCTATAGTAGGGGGTATTTACATTCCCTGTGATAACAATAAAAAAAAGGGAACAATGTAAAAATAAAATAAAAGAATGAAAGCACCCCTGTACCCCCCCCCTGCACACGCGTAAAAGTGAATGCAAGGGTCGGTCTCGTGTCATACAGTATGTAAACAGCAATTGCACCATGCATGTGAGGTATCACCTCAAAAATCAGATCAAGGGCAGTGATTCTAGCCATAGACCTCCTCTGTAAATCTAAAGTGGTAACCTGTAAAGGTTTTTAAAAATGTATATAGTCTGTCGCCGCTGCACGGGTGTGCGTAAATTTTAAAGCATGCCGTGTCTGGTATCTATGTACTCGGCATGAGATCGTATTTTATATTTCACCAAACATTTGGGCAATATAGTGTGTTTTTTTTGTCAAAATTTTGTTTTCCCCAAAATTAAAAAAATAAATAAATAAATCGCTGTGCAAATACTTTGTAAAAAAAAAAAATTGCAACACCCACCATGTTAATCTGTAGGGCATCTGCTTTAAAAATATATACAATGTTTGGGGATTCAATGTAATTTTCTAGCAAAAAAAATATTTTTTTTTCATGTAAACAAAAAGTGTCAGAAAGGACTTGGTGGTTCAAGTGGTTAGAAGAGTGGGTAATGTGTGGCATAAGATTCGTATGTTGGGCATAAAATGCCAGGACAGTTCAAACCCCCCCCCCCATTGACCCATTTTTGGAAAGTAGACACCCCAAGCTATTTGCTGAGAGACAAGAGACAAGTTGAGTCCATGGAATATTTTATATTTTGCCACAAGTTTCCGGAATATGAATTTTTTTGGTTTACACAAAGTTGTCACTAAATGATATATTGCTCAAACGTGGCATGGGTATATATGAAGTTACACCCCAAAATACATTCTGCTGCTTCTCCTGGAAGCCTAGCTGCGTACAGGACCCCCAAAAACCAAATTACCTCCTTCAGGCTAAGGGCGTAAAATAGTGATTTTACTCCTCATTACCTATCACAGTTTCGGAGGCCCTGAAATGTCAAGATAGCACAACCCCCCCCCCCCCCCCAAAATGACCCCATTTTAGAAAGTAGACACCCCAAGGTATTTGCTAAGAGGCATAGTGAGTATTTTGCAGCTCTCATTTGTTTTGGAAAATTAAGAAAGGAAAAAACATTTTTTTTTTTCTTTTTTCAATTTTCAAAACTTTGTGACAAAAACCGAGATCTACAAAATACTCAACATGCCTCTCAGCAAATAGCTTGGGGTCTACTTTCCAAAATGGGGTCATTTGGGGGGGGGGTTGTACTATCTAGGCATTTTGTGGCCTCCGAAGCTATGAGAGGTAGTGAGGAGTGAAATCAAAAATGTATGCCCTTAGAAATCCTGAAGGCGGTACTTGGTTTTCGGGGCCCCGTACGCGGCTAGGCTCCAAAGAAGTCTCACACATGTGGTATCCCTGTACTCAGGAGAAGCAGCAGAATGTATTTTGGGGTGCAATTCCACATACAGTATACCCATGGAATGGGTGAGCACTATATCATTTAGTGACAACTGTGTAAAAAAAAATTCAAATAAAATAATAAGTCATTTTCCCGAAACTTGTGGCAAAATATTCCATGGACTCAAATGCCTCTCAGCAAATAGCTTGGGGTGTCTACTTTCCAAAATGGGGTCATTTGGGGGGGGCTATCTTGGCATTTTCCGAAACTGTGATAGGTAGTGAATAGTGAAATCAAAAAATTTACTCCCTTAGAAATCCGGTGACTGTGACTGTACATGGCTAGGCTCTCAAAAAGTCTCACATGTGGTATCCCCGTACTCAGGAAAAGCAGCAGAATGTATTTTGGAGTGTAATTCCACATATACCCATGGCATGTCTGAGCAATATATCATTTAGTGACAATTTTGTGTTTTTTTTTTTGTCATTGTCATTTTTCAATCACTTGTGACAAAAATTGGCTCAAGTAAAAGTATATACATAAAAAGTGTTTCTCCTGCACTTGTGCAGGCGATATTAGTGTAAAATAGTAGTAATTTTGAATGGTAAGTAGTATAGGACAATCATGCATGTCCCGCTGCCTAAACTGACCAGGGGTGGTCCGAAAGAGGCTGAGTGAAAAAAAAGGGGATGGAAGGCACGTGATCTAATGCATGCATCAAAGTGATATCGTTTATTCATAAACAAAGTAGATGAGCACAAAGAAATTACTACAAGTTCATACAAACTAGGTTACAAGATATTCATTAAAAATTAGAAATTAGTTATGCCCATACAAGGGCAAATGCCCAAGGTAGGTTAACGCGTTTTAAGATGTTCCCTCTTCATCAGAGCCTTGGAAAGTAAAAGAAAGTCTGTAGGATGTGGTAGATATACATGGAGAGGAGTGACTGATTGTATCCCATAGTGGGTGATGTATTCTCCTTTACTCTAGAAGTATCCAATTACATCGCTCTAAGGTGTACGTTTATTAAAATTAGAAGTTTTTTCTCAGTTCAGTTCTCGGCAGTTCTCAGAGGAAAATTATCTCCTCTGCAGCCGGTTTATGAAACTGAGAACTTCAGTTCTCAGAGGGAGAACAGAGGAGAAGTGTTTCCTCTGAAAACGTCCGAGATCAGTGTAAAAATGGGTGGGCTGCCTGTAATCTCATGAGATATTGAGATTACCATGCAGCCGAGTTCAAAAAGTGAAACTAAAGTTTAAAAGAGCATGTAATTACATGTTTTCAGACATGTGATAACTAAGGAAATAGATATATATAGTGACATTGGGCATTGTTCAGCTCAAGTGGATAGATGCGTTTTGGTGCAGTGAGTCCACATCAGATAGACATTTATAGTTAAGGGCCTGGTAGCCCACGTTTATTAAAGGGAAAAACAAAACAAAAGTCCATCCAGGAATCCCATGCAGGGGTTCCAAGCTTCAATTAAATACACAAAATCCAAATGAAAATGCTAGCCCACCTGGCTACTCTTCAGCAGTACCGCTGCTATAGGTACAGGCCCTTCAAACGAGCTGCTTGGATGCACACAGTCTTATGCTCCTTGGCCGCACACAGCTTCAAGAGCTTCAACGCACACAGCTTCTGGCTTCTTGGATGCACACAGCTTTGAAGCCCTTCAACGCACACAGCTTTGAAGCCCTTCAATACACACAGCATCTGTTCTCACACAGAGACACTTACTAGCAGCCACTGCTCCAACGTCATCTTCCTCCACTCTCATTCTGCTCTCACCAGCCCCTCGTTATATGGGCTGTGTGCACCTGGGCACACACCCTGCTGGCTGTCCACAAGACCCGGACACAGGGTTGGAGATCCCGTCCCACCCAAGACTCTGAAGGATCTCCAAACTACAGAGCCCCATAGGGAACTAGCAAAACCTGGAGAAAACTGCCAGAGCAGTTTTCTCTGTTTCAAATTTACGCTCTGTAGCTCTGCACTCAGCCGATATGCAGACTCTGTGTCCATTTTAACCCCATTTTCATAGGGACAGAGCCTTGCTCTGCCACAATATATATATATATATATATATATATATATATACACACACACACACATACACACACTTGTATATAATATATATTTATTCATTTTTAACCCACTGGTGCTGATATTAGTAAGAAAGAAGCATTCTTCCTTTTATCACACCAGCTTCTATCCCAGATTCTCCACCTCTGAGCTGGTGAATCTGGAAGGGAGATATTTCAGTGTAAAGGCTGTGAGATCGTCAGATCTCACTTTTATAAACTGTCCGTTTGTGACAGAACGGTCCTGTACTGTGATGAGAAGCGGAGAACATGCTCTCTGCTCCTTATCTCAGCTATATAAACCAGTACACCCCAGAGATCACTGTTTTATAAACGGACACCTAAATGAGATAAATACCAAATGTATGTGTGTATAATTAAGGTTCTAGTAGAAGGCACATGTATACAAAGTGTTGGGATTATACATTGCAATTACAGACAAGAGACGTATAAAAAATGCTACCTCTGCCGGGTTAGCCCCCCCCATATCAAAATTTAAAAAAAAATCTTATGCAGTTTGTTAGATCTTTGTTAGATCAGGTTAGATCAACCGTTGTTTGCTTTAGATCTCACACAGAAGAAGCAATATTAACAGTTATTTGCTGGGGGGGCTAACCCGTCATCATCCCCCCCTTATCAAAAAAATTGACCAAACAGTTAGCTATTTTGGAAGCAATTTGTTGGATCCGGTAAGATCAAGTGGTTTTAACGTTAGATCTCACATAATTAGAGACTTATTAAGTGATTAATGAGGGTAGGCTGGCCCCCCTTATCAAATTTTTTAGCCAAAAATCATTCAGGCTAATAGATATTTGTTAGATCCGGTAAGATTAAGTGTTTTTAACGTTAGATCTCACAACATTTCAGAGATATTCTACATCAAAATAGAGATATTAGGTGGTACATATGGACGGGTTAGCCCCCCTCATCAAATTTTCAGACCAAAAATCATTCAAGCTAATAGATATTCGTTAGATCCGGTAAGATCAAGTGTTTTTAACGTTAGATCAAACATCATTTCAGAGATATTCCACATCAAAATAGAGATAGTAGGTGGTACATATGGACGGGCTGGCCCCCCCTTATCAAATTTTCTGGCCAAAAATCACTCAGGCTAATAGATATTCGTTAGATCCGGTAAGATCAAGTGGTTTTAACAATAGATCTCACATAATTAGACACTTATTAAGTGACTAATGAGGGGGGGCTGGCCCCCCCTTATCAAATTTTCTGGCCAAAAATCATTCAGGCTAATAGATATTCGTTAGATCCAGTAAGATCAAGTGTTTTTAACGTTAGATCTCACATCATTTCAGAGATATTTTTGTGTCTGCGCCTACATATGAAACTACACGAGCTAACAACGAAAACAACAAAAAACAAATGTTCTTGTAGGGGCCAATTTTTGCAGCAGTAACACCATACATAGTCTCAGGGCTGTGGGAACAAAAGGTCAGAAAAAGAGCGTTTGGAATGGAAATGTAAGTTCATTAAGAAATTCAAAGTTCTAGACCAACCTTTTCAACAAGGAGACAATATAACTTTCTGGTCTTGGGGAACACCCACTAATAATCACTGTATGTAAAGCTCAGGATACATTACATTGTTAGCCTCAAGTACAGATGAACGGACAGGCCGGAGAGGGCCGAGTGTCGCCTGTACCTGCAACAGAGGAGTTCCTGTCTGGTTCGAGGGAATCGGAGGTGCCGGAGGTTCAGGTAGGACCTATTGGGGAAGCCTGTGACCTGGCCAGGGACCCGGGACTGTGGGTGTAGTTGGGCAATCTCCGGAAGAGTCCCCTGAAGAGCCGGTCAGTTTAAATAAGCCCCTTGTTAAACTTGTTCGGAAGGAGCCGCAGTTAATAGAGGGGGATCCCTCAGGTGAGCCGGAAGGGATAAATAAGGGCCGGGCTGTGGACTGGGGATCACCAGAAATGCTGGACAAGTATGGGTCCGTGGAACGCCTTTTTGAATGGTCGTCCTCAGAGGAAGGTAACTCTAGTGAGGATGATGAACTGTTCTTAGAAAGCTCTATGTCAGTGGAGGCTTCCACAGGAGCTACAGAGAACACATCTGTCTTTATAAAACCTTCCGTACCCCTCCATCCAACTCTCATCTAAAATCACAAAGACCCTGTCTTCTGGATCATCCTCTCATCAGCAAAGGGCTATCAGGACCCTGGATTAGTGTGTTCTGCCTTGGCGGGGAAGGCCAAAATAACTGCCACGCTTATCCAGATTCCAGAGAGATGTCTAAAAGGGGGTTGCACAAGAATGGGGTTTTGATTACCAATATGTTCCTGAACAGATAATGGATATTGTTGAAGCTTCTCGGGAACAATGGGAAGGTGATTTGATGTAGGACTATTTACACGTACCTAAGCTTCAACGCACACCTGATAGTAAAGTGTGGGTCAGATTCTAGGACATTTATAAAGAATGGAATCTGGGGAGGGCTATTTACAAAGACAGAGTTTTGGTCCTTAAGGCTGGTCAACACACCCGCAGTTATTCTATATCTGTGAAAGGAACTGGAGATTCTCGCAAAAGATTACCCGATCCCTGCTATTATCTGTAAACAGGACTCTGGTATAAGGAGCCGCCACAGATATGCTTAAAGTTGTTACCTGTTGACTGCAAGTACACAGATGGGTTAGGGTGGGTTTTCCCATTGACTACCTACACAGGGCAACAGTTTCAGTGCCTGCCTGATCAGTATGGACACTATCATCTGCTGTCCCTGTCCATCCCTTTGTTAGTTTTGTTCAAATAAAATGTTATGAACTCCCTTTGGAGTCACTCAGAAAGTATGTGGCTCATGGACTTAAAATGTAACTACCTGGCGTGTCTACTCAGGCTCTGTCCTGCAGGAGTCCCCAGACTCCTTTTGAGGGGATGGTAGTCCTGATAGTGTTACCCATGCCAACAAAAAAATTGTGAATGTGAAGGTAGAATGTAGAATAGGATGTGTGCCTATGTTTTTCTTTTCTTCTGCAGGTATCTTCTGGGAAAAGATGGCTGTCTGAGGATATTACAGATGAAGACCTGAAGTAATTAAAACATTTCTCCTTTGGGAGTAGTGTATTGATTCTTATTGCATTGACTGTAGTCATAGGGACTCATAGTTAGGAAAATTGTACAGTATGGTAATTGTGATTTTTGTGAAGACACTCTTGTTTATTTCCTTTAAGTTACACACACAACTCACTGCAAAGTAGGGAAACATGGAATGCCTCATGTTAGGTAGGTAAGACCGTTTCCTGGTCTGTGGATTCCTTTTTTTTTTCAACTGGGGACAGTTTTGATTTCAGGAGGGGTGTATGTAGCGCCCACCTACTTAGGTGTGTGCTAGAATAGGCATTTAGGATTAATGCTAGGTAAAATTGCCAGTATTTTACCCTGTTGGTGTAAGCTGGTTGGTTAATGTGGTTGGGAAGTTTGTTAGAGTAGAGGGAGGTGTGGCCACCTACACTCTGTCCTGTAAGATCTCCATCACTTTCCATGACATGTTCTGGAAAGTGGCTGGAACTGAGGAGAAGAGTGGCAGGTAGTTTTTGGAGACCCCTTTGAACCAGTCATTGTTTTGCTTGGGCAGAGGCGGGACTGCTTTTAAAAGCAAAGGTCACGTGCTTCCGGGGAGTCTAGATTTGGAAAAGAGGAAGACAGCATGTAGGGGCTGGTGCAGCTCGTGTGCTCTCCCCTCTGGGGAGGGGAACATGCCATGTGGAGAGGAGAGATGAAGGAGTCATCAGGAGGAAGCTGCTATTACTGACAGAAACAAAGACTGGGAGAGGACCCTCTGGGGCAAGCATGGACGGTTGCTCAGGAGTACAAGTGAGTGGAAACCCAGGGAAACAGTGCTTCTAAGAGACTTAAAGGTGTTACAGTGCGGGTCTTGGAGGAGGAGGTACAGATCTTTGGCCTTAGAGAATCAATGCCACGCAAAGAGCATTGGTTTGCGGGTCAATACAGAAGTCTGTGAAAGAGGAGTTGGGCCTTAGAGAATGAATACCTGGAGAAATCCAATCAGTCAGCCCATAGAGCTTTATTCAGAGTATTGTTCTTTGGGTATAACTTGGAAGTGCTCTACGGTCGGGAAGTAGTAACAAACAGGAGGAAGGAAAGCAGCAAAGTGTAACTGGAAGCAAGTGCAGGTGTAAGAGTCATTCACAGTAGCTCTATATGATCTGGACTATGTATTCTCAGGACTCACTTCACTTAATGCTGAATCTGTAAAGGTTATTCAGAGTGACTCTGTAATGCAGTACCGCAATAAGTGCCGGAAAAGAATAAAGTTCAGTGTTTAAATGTTCTGGACTGTCTGCTGTGTCAATCTATGAAGGGGAGGGGGTAACGGAGCCACACTACAGAAAGGGATGAACTACCCAGCAGCTCCTACGGGGGGGTATTGCGCTATACACGTCACACTTTTCAGACATTTGTAAAAAAATTTGAAAACCATTTATCATTTTCCTTCTACGTCACAATTATGTGCCACTTTGTGTTGATCTATCACATAAAATTCCAATAAAATACATTTACATTCTTGGTTGACAAAATGTGGCACTGTATATACACATACACACACACTCACTGGCCACTTTATTAGGTACACCTTGCTAGTACAAGGACCCTAGGACCCCCTTTTGCCTTAATTCTTTGTGGCATAGATCCAACAAGGTGTTGGAAACATTCTGCAAGATTTTGGTCTGCACTGACATGATAGCATCATGCTTCAGATTGCTGCAGATTTGTCGGCTGCACATCCATGATGCGAATCTCCCAATCCACCACATTCCAAAGGTGCTCTATTGGATTGAGATCAACAACCATGCCATGTTTAAAGTCACTTAAAGTAGAGCTCCACCCAAAAGGGGAAGCTCTGTTTGTTTGCACACCCCCCCCCCCCCCCACCCACTGCCACATTTGGCACTTTTTTGGGGGAGGAGGGGGGAACGGGTACCTGGTTTTGACAGGTACTCGCTCCCACTTCCGGGTAAGATTGTTGCAAGGCGATCTAAGTGATATCTGGCCCCTCCTCCTTTCCCCGCTGCCTTCTGGGACCTGTGTGTGTCCCAGAAGACAGCAGGACCATTCAGAAAGCACAGCGCTGTAGGAAACCGGCATTGAAGCCTTCAGGTTCCCTTACTTGCAATGCCGATGCCTGCAACAGAAGCATGGGGGGGAACCCGATGCGCGTAGCTGGCAGCTGCGATGTGAACAGACAGATTTACATTCTGACGGGAGGAGAGAGAGATCTGCTGTTCCTAGTGATTAGGAACAACGATCTCTCTCCTCCTCCAGTCAGTCCCATCCCCCCACAGTTAGAAACACCTCCCAGGGAACACATTTAACCCCTTGATCGCCCCCTAGTGTCAACCCTTTTCCTGCCAGTGACATTTACACAGTAATCAGTGCATTTTTTTATAGCACTGATCGCTGTATAAATGTCATTGGTCCCAAAAAGGTGTCAAAAGTCCCGCTAAAAATCACATATCGCCGCCATTACTAGTAAAAAAAAAGCCATAAATCTATTCCCTATTTTGTAGATGTGATAACTTTTGCGAAAACCAATCAATATAGGCTTATTGAGATTTTTTTTTTTACCAAAAATATCGCAAAAGTGAGTACACCCTCACATTTTTGTAAATTTTTTTTTATATCTTTTCATATGACAACACTGAAGAAATGACACTTTGCTACAATGTAAAGTAGTGAGTGTACAGCTTGTATAACAGTGTAAATTTGCTGTCCCCTCAAAATAACTCAACACATCATCAGGGCCGCCAATAAGGGGATACCACCGGTCCTCCTGTATGGGGAACAGACAGCAGGAGGAATCTTACGTGAGCAGGGAGGGGGATTGGTGGAGTTGGTGGGAAATTACAGAACCGATCCCCCTGTATGTCTCTCTCTGTAGCAGCTGAGAGCCAGCTTCTTCTCCTCTCCTTCCCATCAGCTTTCAGCTGCTGGAGAAAGAGCCATACAGGAGAATAATTTCCTGTAATAGCACCCTCCGCACTAAGCACCCTTCCTGCTCTCAGATTCCCCCTGCCCCCTTCCACCATCCAAAACAGACGCAAGTCAGCTCTGAAATTATGGCTGAAGGAGCTTCGGGCATATGTGGTACAGGCAGGCAGCCTGGTAGGAAAAGGCAGAGGAAGGATACTGATTCTCCTTCGCTCAACAGTGTCTGTGCTCCCTCTGGCTTGGCTCCACAGGCTTCATCAGCAGCCTCTAGTGGGCATTCTGCTTCTGGAATGCATACTGGTAACTAGGGATGAGCTTCGCGTTCGAGTCGAACCCATGTCGAACCCATCGTCTGTTCGTCGAATTGCGAACGATATGGGCCGTTCGCGCCAAATTCATGTGGCGCGCCACGACCCATAATTCACTGCGGCATCGCAGTGCATTGCTGGTTGATGATTGGCCAAGCATGCACTATGACCCGCATGCTTGGCCAATCACAGCGCCGTCAGTAGAGAGAGCTGTAATTGTCCAAAGCCAGGGTGGCTTTGGCCAATTATGGCTCAGGGGGTTTAGAACACGCCCCACACTATATAAAGCCGCCTGCACGGCGGCCCTGTGTAGTGTGTTCCAGCGGCTGAGAGATAGAGAGAGAGACAGTGTCATTTCATTTGAGTTAGATAGATTAGGCAGGACAGTCAGTCAGTTAGCTGCACTTACAGTGTATTGTGTATATATATATGCAACCCAGGTGTCGTGTATATATATATATATATATACACTGTATTCAGTTTAGCTAGATCCGGTCCTGTTATCTTCCTACTGACAGGCAGGCTTGTCTTGTTACAGTATTTACAGCTACCTGAAGAAAATTGCTGGTGTTCTTTTGATCCTATTAGTACCACAGTCAGGCAGCTAGACTATTTACAGTTAGTGTAGTGCGTCCTCCTCACAGTGTTCAGCTAAAGCTACAAGTTAGTTTAGTGTGACCTCTGCACAGTGTTCAGCTAAAGCTACAAGTTAGTGTAGTGCGTCCACCTCACAGTGTTCAGCTAAAGCTACAGGTTAGTTTAGTGTGACCTCTGCACAGTGTTCAGCTAAAGCTACAAGTTAGTGTAGTGCGTCCACCTCACAGTGTTCAGCTAAAACTACAAGTTATGCCCCGTACACACGGTCGGATTTTCCGGCGGAAAATGTGTGATAGGACCTTGTTGTCGGAAATTCTGACCGTGTGTAGGCTCCATCACACATTTTCCATCGGATTTTCCGACACACAAAGTTTGAGAGCAGGCTATAAAATTTTCCGACAACAAAATCCGTTGTCGGAATTTCCGATCGTGTGTACACAAATCCGACGCACAAAGTGCCGCACATGCTCAGAATAAATAAAGAGATGAAAGCTTTTGGCTACTTCCCCGTTTAGAGTCCCGACATACGTGTTTTACGTCACCGCGTTCAGAACGATCGGATTTTCCGACAACTTTGTGTGACCGTGTGTATGCAAGACAAGTTTGAGCCAACATCCGTCAGGAAAAAACCTAGGATTTTGTTGTCGGAATGTCCGATCAATGTCCGACCGTGTGTACGGGGCATTAGTGTAAAGCGACCTCTGCACAGTGTTCAGCTAAAGCTACAAGTTAGTGTATTGCGTGCTCTGAACAGTGTTCAGCTAAAACTACAAGTTAGTGTAGTGCGACCTCTGCACAGTGTTCAGTTAAAGCTACAAGTTAGTGTAGTGCATCCTCTGAACAGTGTTCATCTAAAGGTACAAGTTAGTGTAGTGCGTCCTCCTCACAGTGTTCAGCTAAGGCTACAAGTTAGTGTAGTGCGTCCTCCTCACAGTGATCAGCTAAAGCTACAGGTTAGTTTAGTGTGACCTCTGCACAGTGTTCAGCTAAAGCTACAAGTTAGTGTAGAGCGTCCTCTGAACAGTGTTCATCTAAAGCTACAAGTAAGTGTAGTGCGTCCTCCTCACAGTGTTCAGCTAAAGCTACAAGTAAGTGTAGTGCATCCTCCTCACAGTGTTCAGCTAAAGCTACAGGTTAGTTTAGTGTGTCACAGTGTTCAGCTAAAGCTACAAG
This sequence comes from Aquarana catesbeiana, assembly GCF_042186555.1. Taxonomy (NCBI): domain Eukaryota; kingdom Metazoa; phylum Chordata; class Amphibia; order Anura; family Ranidae; genus Aquarana; species Aquarana catesbeiana. Next base: position 139,774,466 of record NC_133334.1, read on the forward strand.
TTAGTCTAGTACATCCTCCTCACAGTGTTCAGCTAAAACTACAAGTAGGTGTAGTGCGACCTCTGCACAGTGTTCAGCTAAAGCTACAAGTTATTTTAGTGCGACCTCTGCACAGTGTTCAGCTAAAGCTACAAGTTAGTGTATGTAGTGCGTGCTCTGAACAGTGTTCAGCTAAAACTACAAGTTAGTGTAGTGCAACCTCTGCAAAGTGTTCAGCTAAAGCTACAAGTTAGTGTAGTGCATCCTCTGAACAGTGTTCAGCTAAAGCTACCTGTAGAAGGTTGGTGGTGTTTTCCTGATCCTATCACTACCGCAGGCAGCTAAAGTATTTACACGTTAGTGTAGTGCGACCTTTGCACAGTGTTCAGCTAAAGCTACCTGTAGAAGGTTGGTGGTGTTTTCCTGAACCTATCACTACCGCAGGCAGCTAAAGTATTTACACGTTAGTGTAGTGCGACCTCTGCACAGTGTTCAGCTAAAGCTACCTGTAGAAGGTTGGTGGTGTTTTCCTGATCCTATCACTACCGCAGGCAGCTAAAGTATTTACACGTTAGTGTAGTGCGACCTCTGCACAGTGTTCAGCTAAAGCTACCTGTAGAAGGTTGGTGGTGTTTTCCTGATCCTATCACTACTGCAGGCAGCTAAATTATTTACACGTTAGTGTAGTGCGACCTCTGCACAGTGTTCAGCTAAAGCTACCTGTAGAAAATTGGTGGTGTTTTCCTGATCCTATCACTACCGCAGGCAGCTAAATTATTTACACGTTAGTGTAGTGCGACCTCTGCACTGTTCAGCTAAAGCTACCTGTAGAAGGTTGGTGGTGTTTTCCTGATCCTATCACTACCGCAGGCAGCTAAATTATTTACACGTTAGTGTAGTGCGACCTCTGCACAGTGTTCAGCTAAAGCTACCTGTAGAAGGTTGGTGGTGTTCTCATACTGTAGGCAGGCAGTTGATTTTGCTAGCTGCAGTATCAGTGTATATATATATATATATATATATATATATATATATATATATCCCAGCTTAGTGCAGCTACAGGCCATTAGTATGTCTGGAAGGCCAACAAGGAGAGGCAGACAGTCACAAGCCAATACAAGAGGGCAAGCAGGCTCTGTGTCTACAGGCAACGGTGCTGGTCATGGAGACGGTGCATCCCCATCAGCACGTGGCCGTGGGACACGCTTGGCCTTTATTTTGGCAGCTGGCCGTGTTGAGCCGCAACATGCAGAAGACTTGGTCGAGTGGATGACCAAGCCGTCCTCATCCTCCCTCACCCATGCTTAGGGTACTTTGTCTGGCAAAGCAGCTGCCAACACGGCCTCTTCCCTCAGCTCAATGGCATCAGTGACTCCTTCCCTAGCCCCACCATGTCCTCCTGAGGAGTCCCTCGAACTGTTTGACCACAGTGTTGGGTACATGCTCCAGGAGGATGCCCAGTGTTTAGAAGGCTCTGATGGTGATACTGAGCTAGATGAAGGCAGTAACGTGAGCACGGATAGAGGGGGTGCCCAAAAAGGACAGCAATCTGGCAGTCATGTTCCCCCTGCTGCAGCATACTGCCAGGTTTGCTCCAGTGATGAGGAGGGAGCGGATGATGAGGTCACTGACTCAACGTGGGTGCCTGATAGGAGAGAGGAGGAGGAGGCACATCACCAACGAGGCAGGATGCCCTCCAGGGGCCAGCCTAAGGGGAGCACACTGACTGCATCACACCGCAAAGCTCCACATGTGCAGGGCGCTGCTGTCTCTGCGCGTTATTCCAAAAGTTCTTTGGTGTGGGCCTTTTTTAAGACGAGTGCATCAGATCGCACCGCTGCTATTTGCAACATATGTCTCAAGCGTATCTCGCGTGGCCAAAACATCTCCCGCTTGGGCACCACATGCTTGACCAGACATATGTTGACCTGCCATGCAGTTCGTTGGCAAGCATATCTAAAAGACCCACACCTAAGAACAATGAGGACCTCTCCTTGCTCTTCATCAGCTGAGATCTCCAACCCCACTATACCTTCAGTCCTCTCTGAGACCTGCACTGAGAGGAATGAAGGTGTAGAATTAGGTGTGTCACAGCCAAGTACTTGTGGGCAATCTGCTTTCTGTACACCAACGTCAGATTGTACCAGGCAAATTTCCCTGCCCCAGCTGCTGCACCGCCGAAAGAAGTTCGCTCCCAGCCATCCACATGCCCAGCAGTTGAATACTAGCTTGGCAAAATTTCTAGCACTTCTACTGCTACCTTTTCAGTTGGTAGACTCTGCCCCCTTCCGTGAGTTTGTGGAATGTGCGGTTCTTCAGTGGCAGGTACCCAAACGCCACTTTTTCTCACGGAAGGCGATTCCGGCTCTCTACCGGCATGTGGAAGGCAATGTCTTGGCCTCGCTGGACAGGGCGGTCAGCGGTAAGGTGCATATTACCGCTGACTCATGGTCCAGCAGGCATGGACAGGGACGTTACCTAAGTTTCACGGCACATTGGGTCACTCTTCTGGCAGCTGGGAAGGATGCAGGACAAGGTGCAGTAGTGTTGGAGGTTGTTCCGCCACCACGCCTCCAAAATGCCACTACTAATGATTGTGACACACCTCTCTCCTCCACCCCCTCCTCTTCTTCTTCCTCCATGGCCTCTTCCTGTGCTTTGTCCTCGGAACCAGCAGTGCTCCGTAGGTATTCAAGGGGCTACGCAAGTACGCAGGCTAAAAGATGCCATGCGGTACTTGAGCTGGTGTGCTCGGGGGACAGGAGCCACACTGGGGCAGAGGTTCTGTCAGTTCTGCAGGGGCAGGTTCAGAGGTGGTTGACGCCACGCCAACTTAAGGCAGGAATGGTGGTTTGAGACAATGACACCAACCTCCTCTCCGCCCTCCGACAGGGACAACTGACCCATGTGCCCTGTTTGGCTCACGTCCTTAACTTGGTGGTGCAGCAGTTCTTGGGCAGGTACCCGGGCTTACAAGATGTCCTGAGGCAGGCCAGGAAAGTCTCTGTGCATTTCCGCTGGTCATATAATGCCAGTGCTCGGCTGGCAGACCTCCAAAGGGAGTTTAACCTGCCCAAAAACCGCCTAATCTGTGACATGCCCACCAGGTGGAACTCAACGTTGGCCATGCTGCAGCGGCTGCACACGCAGCAGAGGGCCATCAATGAGTACCTGTGCGACTATGGCACAAGGACAGGGTCAGGGGAGCTTGTTTTTTTTCCCCCACGCCAGTGGGCCATGATCAGGGATGCATGCACTGTCCTGTCACCATTTGAGGAGGCCACGAGGATGGTGAGCAGTGACAGTGCATGCATCAGTGACACTGTCCCCCTTGTCCACCTGTTGGAGCACACGCTGCGTGGAATAATGGACAGGGCACTTGAGGCAGAACATAGGCAGGAAGAGGAGGACTTCCTTAGCTCTCAAGGCCCCCTTTATCCAGACAGTGTTCCTGCATGCCCGCCGATCACACAGGAAGAGGACGAGGAGGAGGAGGAAGAGGAGGAGGATTGTGTCACTATGGAGGTGGAGCCTGGCACTCAGCATCAGCAGCAGTCTTTAAGGGATCAGTCCCAAGAAACACATGGACTTGTACGTGGCTGGGAGGAGGTGGCTGCGGACCATGTCGTCCTTAGTGACCCAGAGGACTCCGGACCGAATGCCTCAGCAAACCTACGCTGAATGGCCTCCCTGATCCTGCAAAGCCTGCATAAGGATCCTCGTATCCGTGGTATCAAGGAGAAGGACCAATACTGGCTGGCAACCCTCCTTGATCCACGTTACAAGGGTAAGGTTGCGGACCTTATCTTGCCGTCGCAGAGGGAGCAGAGGATGAAACATCTTTGGGAGGCCTTGCAGAAAGGTCTGTGCAACACGTTCCCAGAGACTGGGAGGTTACAAACTCCTGTTTCTGGACAACGTGTTGCTAAGGCTTCGGTCAGTCAAAGAAGGAGCAGTGGAGAAGGTGGCCGTCTGACCGATGAGTTCAGACAATTTTTTAGTCCGCAGCCCCAAGGTATGATTGGTTCCAGCAACTATCGCCAGCGTCTGTTTTACATGGTGCAAGAATACCTAGGGGCAAGATCTGACTTGGACACCTTTCCCACCGAAAAACCTCTGGGTTACTGGGTCTTGAGGATGGATCACTGGCCAGAGCTTGCACAGTATGCAATTGAGCTACTGGCCTGTCCTGCATCCAGCGTTCTTTCGGAACGCACATTCAGTGCTGCTGGAGGCTTTGTAACCGATCACAGGGTGCGTCTGTCCACTGACTCGGTCGATCGACTGACCTTCATAAAAATGAATCAGTCTTGGACCACCACCAGCTACCAAGCACCGGATGCTGATGTAACCGAATAATTTTTTTTGAAATGTCAGATCCCTTCAAAGACTGCCTATGCTGATGCTGAGTGACTATCCTGTTATGCTGAGTAATTATCCTCTTCCTCCTCAATGATCATGCTGATAGCTTGTAAGAACATTTTTGGTTCTGGGCGCCACCACCAGTGCCTAAGGCCCAATTTTTAAGCCCCTGTTTAACAAGGGCATGTAATTACAATTTTTGATGCAATTCTTTGCAGCAGGGCTAGTTCCTGCGCTCCAACTAGAGTATCTGTGAGGGGTTGCAGTGTTGTGGCACCAGCACCAGTGACTAAGGCCCAATTTTTCAGCCCCTGTTTAACAGGGGCGTGTAATTACAATTTTTGATGCAATACTTTACAGCAGGGCTCGTTCCTGCGTTCCAACTAGAGTATCTGTGAGGGGTTGCAGTGTTGTGGCACCAGCACCAGTGCCTAAGGCCCAATTTTTCAGCCCCTGTTCAACAGGGACATGTAATTAGAATTCTTGAGCTAATATTTCACAGCAGGGCCCATTTCTGCGCCCACCAAGATTAACTGTGAGGACTTACAGTGTTGTGGCACCAACACCACCACCACCACCAAAGGCCCAATTTTTCAGCCCCTGTTTAACAGGGGCATGTAATTACAATTCTTGATCGAATATTTCACAGCAGGGCACGTTTCTGCGCCCACCAAGATTAACTGTGAGGACTTACAGTGTTGTGGCACCAGCACCAACACCACCACCAAAGGCCCAATTTTTCAGCCCCTGTTCAACAGGGGCATGTAATTACAATTCTTGATCTAATATTTTACAGCAGGGCCCGTTCCAGCGCCCACTAAGAGTAACTGTGAGGACTTACAGTGTTGTGGCACCACCACCACCATCACCAAAGGCCCAATTTTTCTGGCCCTGTTCAACAGGGGCATGTAATTACAATTCTTGATCTAATATTTCACAGCAGGGCCCTGTGAGGGCTTACAGTGTTGAGGCCACAACAACACCTAATTTCTGCTGAGTATATAGGGCAGGCCCCTACTTTCAAACATCCAACTTACAAACGACCCCTACTTGCAAACGGAAGGAGACAACAGGAAGTGAGATGAAATCTACCCCATAGGAAGGGAAATTCTCTCCTGTAAGAGTTAATATGGGAAAAACTTTTCTCCTTTCCACTGATGCTTTATCACCAATCCTTGTTTCACTAAAAACCCCACATTTTCAAAAAACATTTGTCATTGGAACAAAAAGTGAGGTGAAATCTTCTGAAGAGGAGCACAGACAGCAAAACAAATGTCACAGGGGTGATAACCCTTCCCTATGTTTTCCAAAAAGCTTAAAAACAGATTTTTTGGCTGGAGCTACACTTTAAAAATGTACCAGTTCAAAATTACAAACAGATTCTACTTAACAACAAACCTACAGTCCCTGTCTTGTTTGCACTGCCTGTATGCTGCTGTTCAGAGTATAAAGGGCCTGGGGGCCTTTTTTTAATTTGGGTGCGGGGTTCCCCTTAATATCCATACAGGACCCAAAGGGCCTGGTAATGGACTGGAGGGTACCCATGCCGTTTGTCTCACTGATTTTCATCCATATTGCCAGGACCCGACATTACATTAAAGCCGCAAGCTGTTTTAAATGACTTTTTTTCCTTTAAAAATGTCATTTTGTGCAGGGACTGTTCTAAGCACGGGAAACGCGCCACTTTACAGGCATACTATTGACACCCCCTAGGTACGATATTTAAAGGAATATTTCACTTTTTTTTTTTTTACTTTAAGCATCATTAAAATCACTGCTCCCGAAAAAACGGCTGTTTTTAAAAGTTTTTTTGCATTAATATATGTCCCTTGGGGCAGGACCTGGGTCTCCAAACCCTTTTTAGGACAATACCATGCAAATTAGCCTTTAAAATTAGCACTTTTGATTTCGAACGTTCGAGTCCCATAGACGTCAATGGGGTTCTAACGTTCGTGCGAATTTTCAGTCCGTTCGCAGGTTCTGGTGTGAACCGAACCGGGGGGTGTTCGGCTCATCCCTACTGGTGATGGTGAGAACTGATCTATGATCAATATTAATGAATTAAGTTTAGTGGTTAATGCTCTAATATTTTAGCTGGTGTTAAGAATGCCCAAAGTTCTGAGGTATTTCATGGTATTTCAGTCTTTTGGTGCTGTTGGTGTTAATTTTGATATGTTTCAAGACAAACGTTCAGGGGCACAGTTCTCTGGTGCCTGGGATAATGCTTTAAATAATTTAGATTTTCAAAAATTTACAGGCTCTTTTTTGCCCCTTCAACTAGTTATAAATCAAAAAATGTTACATTTTGGATGAATTTGGCAAAGGGAAATGAACCCTTTGTCTATTGGTGTCAATTTACCTGACAGTAAACCATCCTATTTGCCTGTCAACTCTTCAATTCCGTTAGCTGTTCCCTTGCCTATTTCAAATGCTATTGCTCCTGATGCCTTGGTGGCTGAAACATGCCTTAAAGGAGACTCTAAAAGGAGTAAAATCTGTTACTCCTAAAAGAAGAGTATGCTGGAGGGATCACACAATGTCAAAGAAGAACAGGGATAATTTGCACGATGAACGATCATAAAGCTTCTAAGAGCTGCATAAACAAAGAAAGAGGGAGGGAATGAAAAGAGAAGAGACATAAGGACCGGGGAAGGAATACATTTGGTATCACTCCGCCTGTGAAGGAGCAGGCGCTATACAGGAAGCATCGGCTCTGCTTTCTCTAGCGGCGGCTCCATTCTTCGCGCTGATGCTCGGAGATGGCGGGTCAGGAACCCACGATCTGGACTTGCTGACCCGCCATCTCAAGGGCAAGACGTGGCGGACCACATCGGAGGGCTCATGGGGCCCACAGGCCAGCGGTTGGGCACCCCTGAAATGAAGCATATTTGCCAATCTGCAAGAGAGATAGAGTGACATAGCTCTGATTTCCAGGCCTGCCACGACAATTATTCTTAACCTGGGAAAAGGAAATGGGAGTCAGCAAGGCAACAGACAAAAATTAACATTTGTAGATCAAGTTATCAAAGAAAGAAGATAGACATGAAACAACATAGATACAGTAAGAGGACACGGTCCAAGAGTTTTCAGTCTGTGTTTCCATCTTTCCCTCCCCTTTTTCTCTGGTTCTGCCAACCTCACATGATTTTAATTGTTAATTGATTTTAAATTGGATTGTACCGCCCCCTTTTCTGGAGGAATGTATATCTTTTCTATATAAACTTGATTTTATTGTAAATCTGTATGCTATGAGGAAGGCTCTGACAGAAACATGTTAGCATTTTAAATGTCGCACTGCTGTTAGTGCTCAATAAAGATTTAAGAAGAAGCAATTGAATCTATATTGCCATTCTTGCTCATGGCAGCAAAAGGCTGCATCCCACTGTATTGGAAACAGACCCAGCCGCCGACAGTGGCTGTATGGTTGAAAAGCGTAGCAGACATACACGCAATGGAGGACTTGGTGGCCACGGCAAAAGGCCTAAATGAGAAATTCTCAGAAAAATGGTATTTCTGGCATGAGTTTATCTACTCAGAGGAATAGGGACAGCTGGTACACCGACCCCCTTGAAGTGGAAAAACTGCAAAACTCCCCAGTTGGACTGGATGTGACTGGATAGGGGTATTAACCCCTTTTCCCCCCTTCCCCCCCTTTTTTTAAAATTTATTTTAATTTTCTTCCTCACTCCCCTATTTCCCCAATTCCTTTACAACCCTCCTCTTCCCCCCATTCTCCTTTCCTCCTCTCTATCTCTTCAACACTATTTGTTTCTGTTTCTCGTCCTATCCGATGCTAGCACATTGGATATCGACATTAATGGGTCGGTAAGAACCTCCTCCAATCTCTTCTCTACTCTCTTAAAATACGGCACATGGCGGAAAAATTAAAGGGGTCATGCGGAGTGCGGAGGACTCCTATTCGTTAGACATACACCCTGCCTTCATGCAAAGTGCTCTCACGATTGTATAAAACATAGATGTACAGTTTGTATTGTCATTGCATTGTACCCTGTTGAGCTTTCTGTATTTCCAAATGTTCTACCCTGTTAAATAAAGAATTTACAAAAAAAAAGAAGAAGCAATTGAGTTGCCGGCTTTTTTTGCTATTTTAACATAGATACAGTATTTCACAAAAGTGAGTACAATCCTCACATATTTGTAAATATTTTATTGTATCTTTTCATGTGACAATAATGAAGAAAATGACACTTTGCTACAATGTAAAGTAGTGCGTGTAGAGCTTGTATAAGAGCCCATTCACACAGGGGCAACTTTGGATCCGACTCCAAGTCGCCTCAAGACGCTCTAGCTGAAAAAATCAATCTTAGTGAATGGATCCGTCTTAATGTACACTACTGCAGTCGTTCTGACTTCAGAAAATGTTCCTGTACTACTTCAATCCGACTTCTAGGAGACTTGTACCCATTCATTTCAATGGAAGTCGCCTCCAAGTCGGATCACAGTTCATACTGAGGCAACTTTACAGGAAACAGAAAGGAATTTACCCAGGTACTCTCCACTAAACAGCCAGCCCCCTCCTTCTCAAACACAGAGTACTTTCATTTTGGACTTGAGCTCTGTATACTTGTGGGTAAAAACCTGTACACAGAATGTCTACCAGAGCCAGGGAGGTGGTAGACAATGAGTCCCTGATCAGGTTCATCAGGGAGAGAAAATGTCTATACGACAAGACAGACTGGCTGGATATCTGTAGGCTGACCTTCCCGGATTGGAATGTATTGTCGGAGACCGACCACAGTGACAAATGTAAGTTAAACATTTGTATATTTATGTCTGTTATCTTTGACTAGGCATGATGGTTGTAGTTCCATACAGGCTCAAAAAACATTTCAACCATTTTGTGAGACCAGAGTGAGTAGCAGCAGCTGTGAGAGCAGCAGTGTACTTGTATTTAGCATGTCACCTGCCACGTCACCTGCCACGTCACCTGCCACAAGTTATGTATTGTCCACTTGCCACGTCACCTGCCACAAGTTGTGGATTGTCTACTTGCCACGTCACCTGCCACAAGTTATGAATTGTCCACTTGCCACGTCACTTGCCACAAGTTGTAGATTGTCCACTTGCCAAATCATCTGCCACGTCACCTGCCACAAGTTGGATTGTCCACCTGCCACGTCACTTGCCACGTCACTTTCAACGACACTTGCCACATCACCTGCCACAAGTTGTGGATTGTCCACTTGCCACGTCACCTGCTACATCACTTGCCACAAGTTGTGGATTGTCCACTTGCCACGTCACCTGCCACAAGTTGTGGATTGTCCACTTGCCATGTCACTTGCCACGTCCACTTTCCACATCACCTGCCACATCCACTTGCCACGTCACTTGCCACGTCACCTGCCACAAGTTGTGGATTGTCCACTTGCCACGTCACTTGCCACATCACCTGCCATGTCCACTTGCCACGTCACTTGCCACTTCACGTGCCACATCCACTTGCCACATCACTTGCCACGTCACCTGCCACAAGTTGTGGATTGTCCACCTGTCACGTCACTTGCCACGTCACCTGCCACAAGTTGTGGATTGTCCACCTGCCACGTCATTAGCCACGTCACCTGCCACGTCACCTGCCACAAGTTGTGGATTGTCCACCTGCCACGTCATTAGCCATGTCACCTGCCACAAGTTGTGGATTGTCCACCTGCAAAAGTAGCTCTCCTGCCTGCAGCAGTAGACTACCCCATACACTGAGTACTAAAGTTGCCTGAACTTTATTCCCCCACGTTCCTGCTGCAAAAAAGCAGGGTTTCTAGAACAACTAGAGGGCCAGAGTATGGAGAACCCTGGTGAAGTCTGTCAGTGATGTCTACCTGAAATGTAATTTTATGTAGGTAATGATTGAACAATATAACCATAGCCAAATTAATTATCACAAAATTTTAAGGCCAAAAATGTATTTAAGACATTAACAACAGTATAACATAACATATCATGAAAAAATGTGAAAATCAATACCTGCAGGCTCTATTCAACTGTACAGAAAAAACAACTGAAAAAAAAATTATTCCGACACTGCACTCAACCACCCTTCTTGCCCTTGTTAAACAATAGTTGAAAGTCTTCTTCGGAGTAGTCAGGTTCCTATTAGAGTATGGCCTCATAATGTGTTCCCCCAAGGCAAAAGTTTCATCTGTGACAAGATCGGAAGATCAAGTTGATTCTCTCTTAGCCTTTGACCGAAGGAGGAATTAGCAAAAATACGAGCATCGCAGGTACTTCCGTAGGATCCGATATCGATGTAGGTAAAACAGTACTTTAAATCGGCCATGGCAAGCAGTACAAATTAACAGTATTTTTAGTAATTAAAGAACATACTACCGCTACCGATAGGCTTCATGACACGCACGTGCTTCCCATCGATAGCTCCAAGACAATTGGGGAAGTTGCACTGACTCCAATATAAATCAGCAATATCCCGCCAATTTTCTTGTGTAGGCCTCTTCAAAACAATGGTGTTCAGAACGTCCCATTTAATTTGGCAGGTTTCACGGATGATGTAGCTGATTGTTGACTTGCCCGCCATGAACTCAAAATGAAGGCTTACTATAGAATGACTGGTTCCCAGGTATCTGAAAGAGAATATGAAATGAAGGGGGGAAAAATTGGGAGAATGGGACTTTAAATGAGGCCATGGCTGGGTAAAGCCATGTGCCTCCATCCCTGTTGACTGAGGAAAAACAAACTGCATTAGTGTTTGTTTTTCCTCATAGTCAACAGGGATGGAGGCACATGGCTTTACCCAGCCATGGCCTGATTTAAAGTCCCATTCTCCCAATTTTTCCCCCCTTCATTTCATATGCATTAGGGATGGAAGCTCTTGGTGACATCTACCCTTATATTGTTGTAACCTCAATTCTGCAATTAGCTATATTGGCTCAATAGTTATCTTCCCTTGACTATTTGGATAATTATTTAACTTTTTTGTTATATATTCTGGAGTACGTTATAGTGTGTCTGATACCTATTTTATACCTTGATGATTTTTGCACCAGCCACTTGATGTCCTTGGCCCTATGGCTGCCCGTGATGTTTCAGTGCGGGAGCCGCGATGCGCACTGGGGCCCTCCTCCCCCGCCCGCCATTGATGCTTGGGGGGTGGCCACGCCACCACTGCGCATCGACGTCACACACGCACGCTGGATGTGTGGCGTCTTGTGATGCGGTCCTTCCAGCGGTTGCTGTCCAGCTGCGCGAGCGGTGGGAGGGGTGGGTTCGGCGCCGGCCGCCGGGCAACTTCTTGCCTCGGGCGTCGGCGTCCGGATGCCCCTCCCCTTTACACTCGCGTGGTGTGGCATAGGGGGCGGGTCCATGGCGGCACGCTTGTACGGGCGGCGGCCTTGGGGTGTTCCAGGATTCTTTGGGCTCCCTGCCAGATAGGCTTCACAACCTTGACTGGACTGGTCCGTCCCTTCCTTCCCTTTCACTCTGGTAGACTTCCCAGCTTCTCTTATCACCTTTCTCTCCTCCCTTACATCGGGCATCTTGGTGTTGACCTTCCACCATGGTCTTTCACCCTCACCCCGGTTGACCACCAATTATCCCTTTACCTCACCCCTCATCACTTTTCCCTTCAGTCCACCCTCACTCCTATCACTTTCATTATCGCACCCACACAATTTTTCTCCTTCACATTGTTACACACAGTGTATGGTCCCTCATCACAATTTCTCACACCAGGTGAGCCCGGGAGTACTGGTTTGCCGTGTCCGCTGCATGTGGGGGTTTGCCGCTTTTGGATGCGCCCTCTCGGCTCCCGTTACTGATCTTTCAGCTGGCCTGCTGACCTGGACATCATGTGGTCTGGTGCTCATACCTCGTAAGTTTATATGCCTTACCCGGGTTTCTTGGGTGGAATTTTACCAATATTCCCCCAACTTTGATATTGAGTATCTACACATTTTCTATTGCAGACAATTCACATATCTGCTCCTGAAGAGCGGTTTTAAGCCGCGAAACACGTCGAGCTATTTGATGTTGTGAACCATTTATACATCTATTATAATATAAAAGCATTTGATAATTCTACCCATTAAGGATTGAAGAACTATTGACCGTGCAGTTGTTACCTTTTTAACGTTATACAACTTATGAACACTGGTGACCCCCTCAAAATTTTACCATTATTGTACATGATTGTAAACATGTTGTTATTACTAGTTTTTGCCAGTGTAGATTGTAGCGCCTATTTACGGGTGCATCTTCATATTTGTGCAATTCTATGTTTGTTAAACATGTTCTTATGCAATATTAAACAATTTTTTTACTTCCCACCATTTTGTTCTTTTTGTCACCACGAGCTTCATATAAAGTCCCACCCTCCTTGCTACACTTTGCTGCCTTCGGCCGCATTAGTGTTTGTTTTTCTAGGTATCTGAAAGAAAAAATACATAAGTAATTATGTTTATATTTTGCAGTGCCAAGTTTACAAACCAGATGAAAAGGGTTGAGGGACTGCTTCAAGCGTCACCTCAGAAGATTGCACGAATGCAGAAGTGGCTCTAGATCAAAAAGATTTGTACCATATGTACATGCTGAAGAGCTGCAGTTCCTGAGGCCTTTCATGGAACTAAGAGAGTAAGATAACATCTTTCATATTTCTAAAGTGATATACTATAATGTTCTATACAGAAGGGTGTGCTAAAATTGTACTATATGTTTCATGCAAAACACAATCAAGTTGGGAGGAGAGAGATAACTGACAGCGGGCAGGTGGAGAGGCAGCATGCGCTGTAGAAGGAGGGTCTCAGTGTCGGTCTGCGCATCAGTCACTTGAGGCTACTCAAGACACACAGGAGACCAACATTTCAAAGCCTTCTCCCCAGCTTGAGCTGCCAGAGGTCCAGCTGACACAGATTGCCCTGCCAGATATCGAGCAGCCCCAAGTCGAGGAACCACCTACGCGAAGGCCTCTCCCTCAAAGATCCAGCAGACCGATAGGGGGTAGAATTAACCAAACCATGGATCGTTTTGCAACCTTGATGGAAAAATTGGATCACAAACTGGACGCCCTGGAGACTGAAGAGAGTGGCTTTGGAAGTATGGTGGCAGGAATGCTGAAAAAGGTGCTACAGGAAAGAAAGAACTTTGTTAAAAAAGCTGTTATGGACATCCTGGAGGCAAACATGCAAAGTGATCCAGCCACTGACCAATCACCTATTTTTGCCCACCCACCAACCCCCATCAGGCCCTTATTATGACTTTCCTAACCCTACCCCACCCAGAACCCACCACTACTACCTCCCTCGCTTCTGTCCATACACGGACGACTATGGAAATACCCTAAAATCTAGGAAATACCCCGATCCCCTATCCATCACTGTCCCCTATTACAAAAACCCTTGGTGTACCAGGGAATCAAAGATTGGGTGAAGAATCATTTCAGATGCCACCCACACCATCCCCAAGGCCTTCCACCAGCTCTACTCTCAATCAGCCGACCTACCACCAATTATAATTGTTTTAATTATTTTTTGACTGTTGTCTACTTGTTCACGTTTTAAAAAATTAAAACGTTTAGTGTGCTTCAACTTTTTATAAACCTACTGTTTTATAAATATGAAAATATTTGATTATATATAATTTTATAAATATTAAAAAGTTTAGTTTTTTCTAAATTTTTGGTATGTTTGTATGCTAAATTTTGAAATGTGTATTACACGATATGTTTAAAAAAAAACAAAAAACCTAGGTAGATGCAGCATCGCAGCGATGCTACATCTGTCCACTGCCGCTTCTTCACACAGAACTGAGTCAACAAACATCGTCTATGGCTCACTTCTCTACCCTCCATGAGCTGAGAGCTGCTGACTGTCAGTCAGTAGCTCTCCTGCTATGCTCCTCCATGCTCATTAGAGCGCTGAGCTGTGAAGGGGCGGAGAGCGGCTTGCTGAGAGGCTGGAACTGCCATCAGTCAAGGCAGCTACACTCATTTGACCCGTTGGAGAAGACCGGACAAATGAGCGCAGCTTGGACTTTATTAATGTGGAAAATATGCTACTAATGTGCATAAACAAAGATAGTTTATCTTAGTGTAATAATAAGTCTTTCAGTGGATAAGATACTCCTCCTGTATGATGTATTCTGTCGCACAAGATGGATGTCAACCAGACCAAGCAATTTGTCAAAACTGCAATACAAAACAAAAAAAAGAATGTAACTTACTATATTGAAAATAAGAAATATCAACCAATGGTAGCTACATTGAGAAGAAGAGAATGGACGATGGCACTTTATATGAAGCAAATCACTAAGTTAAATGAGCCAATCAGTGTACACATTGTTTATTAATTGTAGAAGTCATACATACACATATAAAGTAATAAATAGTAAAATTAGATAATGTATTAATAGGTCTCCATGAGTGGATCTAAACATTTCATGATAATACATGATAAATTCAACATCAAAAATATATGATAGTGTAATAATATGCTGATAGGTATTAATTGGTAAGATCTAAATATTTCGTATTAATACATAGTTAATTCAATACAATATATATTGTTCTAGACCTTAGGAATGTAGACCACAATTATAGTAAAAGCAACATATGGGTATAAAAAAGCAATGGTAGATTGGTTCATTAAAATAGAATGTGATATGGTATAGATATTGAACATGGATACTGTGACCACGCATCATAGGAAAGCTCTACGCGTTTCGTGGTTATATAACAACAAACCACGTAGAGCTTTCCTATGATGCGAAAATGCGAAAATATTGAAAAAAAACACACATTTTTTAGTCTCTATTGTAAAATTTTGCAAATAAGTCATTTTTCTTCATAAATTTGTGGCAAAATTTATACTTCTACATATATTTGGTAAAAATACCCCAAATTAGTGTATATTATTTGGTCTTTGTGAAAGTTATAGAGTCTACAAATTATGGTGCCAATCACTGAAAATTGATTACATCTGATCACACCTGATGTACTGAAGGCCTATCTCATTTCTTGAGACACTAACAAGCCAGGAAAGTACAAATACCCCCCAAATAACCCTTTTTTGGAAAGTAGACAGTCCAAGGTATTTACTAAGAGTCATGGTGAGTTTTTTGAAGTTGTAATTTTTTCCCACAATTCTTGGGAAAATAAGGATTTTTTTTTTTTTTTTACACAAACTCGTCATATTAACAGGTTATTTCTCTCACACAGCATATGCATAATTGCAACTACACCCCAAAATACATTCTGCTACTCCTTCCGAGTATGGCAATACCACATGTGTGAGACTTTTACACAGCCGGGCCACATACAGAGGCCCAACATTGAAGTAGCACCTTCAGGCGTTCTACAAGCATAAATTGCACATATCCTTTCTCAACCACCTATTACACTTTTGAAGGCCCTGGAGCACCAGGATAATGGTATTGTCAACAAAATGACCCCATTTTGGAAAGCACACACCCCAATGTATAATCTATGAGGCATAATGAGTCTTTTGAACGGTTCATTTTTTTCCAGAAGGTTTTGGAAAATGTGGAAAAAAAATGAAAATGCATTTTTTTTTACACAAAGTTGTCCCTTTATTTATTTATTTATTTAAGATATTTCTAACACATAGCATGTACATAGCAAAAATGACACCCCAAAATACATTCTGCTACTCCTCCTGAGTATGGTGATACCACATGTTTGAGACTTTTACACAGCCTGGCCACATACAGAGGCCCAACATCCAAGTAGCACCTCCAGGCATTCTAGCTGCATTAATTACACATATCATTTTCTGAATACCGATCACATTTTTGAAGGCCCTTCTTATTTCTAACACATAGCAGGTCCATACCAAATAACAAAAGAATACCTGTGGTTTTAGAAGTGCAGTGGTCCACAGAGGAGAGCATCGGTCCAGGCAGCAGGCAGGAATAAGGTCAGCGACAGCAAAAGCAAACATCCAGGTAGCAGGCAGGAATAATGTCCATAGTTCGTACAGGCAGAGATGCTGTCAGCACATCCAGAGCACAGGTCCAGGTAGCAAGCAAAGGTGTCCTGGCAGAAATACTGTTCAAAGTCAGTAGAGGCAGCAGGCAGATATATGGTCAACACAGCCAAAGTATTGGTCCAAGCAGCAGGAAGAAACATGGTCCATAATGTCATAGGTCAATACAGGCAGCAATATGGTCAGCACAGCCAGTATTGGTCCAGGCAGCAGGAAGGACCATCACGCTTAGGGCCAGCGGGACAGGGGTAGAGGCTTTTCCCACCCAAATCGCTTTGAAGCCTCCAGGCAACCAGACCCTGTTCTGGAAGCACAGAAAATGAAAAACTGTTTTTCTCTACTCAGAACGCTATTCTGAAGCCCCTCACATATGTGAGACCCCTGTGTACTGAAGTAGATGGCCAAAAGATCAGTCCAAGTGGCAGGCAAAAACATGGTCGATTAACAGACCAAGGTCGGTGCACGTGGAAGTCAGAAACATGGTTTAAATCGGCAAGCAAAGACATCATCGGTAAACAGACTGAGGTTGGTGCACGTGGAAGTCAGAAACGTGGTTTAAATCGGCAAGCAAAGACATCATCGGTAAACAGGCCAGGGTCAGTTAATTAACATGGTAGCAGGCAAATGGGGAAATGGCAGTCTGTTAATAATAAGGGGAACTAATATTGGATGGATGGATGATAATTTTTGAAGCAATCTCCGATGCACAGGCCAGGTTGGGAGGGACATTGGGGACAATAATAGCTGGTATCTCTTCTTACTCCTCCTCTGCTGCATACACGGCATTTCTTTTGGCATCTTCTTCCAGATTCTGTGGGGGGAATGTGATAGGGAAAGTGTTGCTCGTGAAGTCGACTCACTCTATCAGAGCAAATGCTTCCTGGGGCGGGACCTTGTTGGTAAATGAGGGCAGTGACGATATCTTCAATATACTTGAGGTAGGTGATTTGTTGGTTTTGAGTTGCTTTTTGGTAGCAGACAAACTAATTAAAAAGGGCCATGTGAAACGCAACTTTCTTGTACCAACAACGGTACTTTTTGGTTGATAAATAGGGCTGTAGCATCTGATCATTTAAATCCATGCACATATTGTAATCGGGCTTTACAATGGAGCCGCATCTTCTTTGGATCTCCATCACGGTGTCATTGTGGATGGTAGAGAGGATGTGGACATCTTTCTTGTCCCTCCACTTCATGGCCAACACCTCCTCGTTCCTCATGAATGCCTATTCTCCGTTTTGCAAATTTTTTGTGGGAATCCCTTCCGTTTTTTTTTTTTAAAGTACCGCAGGCCGGGGTTTTTTACTATAAAGGTGACGAAAAAGGGGCAGGCTGGTATAATAGTTTTCAACATATAAATGGTATCCTTTGTCAAACAGGCAGTATACCAGCTCCCAGACAATTTTCCCACTGGTTCCTAAATATGTGGGGCAATCATGGGGCTGGAGCTGGGAGTCTTTGCCTTCGTAGATCCGGAATGTGAAGACATATCCAGTGACTCGATCACATAATTTATTTATTTTCAGTCCATACCTGGCTCTCTTGCTTGGTATCTACTGCTTGAAGTGCAGTCGGCCAGTGAAATGTATGAGGGACTCGTGCACACAAATTTTTTGGTCTGGGATAAAAACGTCTCTAAACGCTGGGAAAAGGAATTGATTAGGGGGCGTATCTTGTACAATTTGTCGTGGTCGGGATGATCTCGGGGAGGGCACTGTGAATTGTCATTGAAGTGGAGAAAACGCATAATCATGCCGTATCTTGTCCTGGACATGACAGCGGAATATATGGGCATGTGGTGGATGGGGTTGGTGGACCAATATGCATGGACTTTGTTCTTTTTTGTAAGCCCCATATTAAACATAAGGCCCAAAAACAATTTAAATTCGTCCAGTGTTAGGCGTCGCCACTGGAACATGCGGGCATAGGAAGAATTGGGGTTGGCAGCAATAAATTGGGATGCATACAGGTTAGTTTGATCCACCATATTCTGCAGGGAAAAATAAACAAAAATAATCAAACTGAGAAAAATTTGTAGTGTCGGGCTGCACACCTGGCTGTGCAGTGAAAGGGAGATGATAGCGGATCCTGAGTTGGCAGGCAACCACAAGGGGTTTGCCAGGGCATCGGGAAGGTAGGACTGGGGCTGAGTTCTTCGGGCTGGGCGTGTGATTCCAGTACTTGTACTGGGCTACTCTTCCTGGGGTCTGGCACTGCTGGTGGTGGGCAGATCTCTTGATCTTGGTCCTGATCTCATTCTTTTGGGAGGGACAGTTTCCTCCGAGGACTCGGACACTGATCCACTATCCTCCACTGGCTCGTATTCCGAACTAGAATCGGATGATGGGAGCTCCCCGCTGCTCTCATCATCCAACATGGTAAGAAGGGCATATGACTCCTCAGGTGTGTAAACCATTTGCGACATTATGGTAGTACTTTTTGGCGGGCCTATGTAATGGTACTGCTGGTGGTAATGGTGGTATTAGTGGCGGGCCTGTGTGGTGGTACTGATGGTGGTACAGGTGGCGGTACTGGTGGTGGTGGTGGTACCGATGGCGGTACAGGTGGTGGTATGGGTGGTGATGGCGGTACGGATGGCGGTACAGGTGGTGGTACCTGTGACGATACTGGTAGCAGGCCTGTGTGGTGGGCCTGTGTGGTGGTATAGATGGCGGGCCTGATGGCGGGCCTGATGGCGGAACTGGCGGTGGTACCAATGGCGGTACTGGTAGCCTGTGTGGCGGTACTGATGGCGGTGGGCCTGTGACAGATGATTGACAGATGGGCTGATTGATTGATTGACAGATGGATTGATTGATTGACAGATGGGCTGATTGATTGGCTGATTGACAGATGAGAGGTAAACGAGAAATCCTGGACAACCACACTCAAAAGTAATCTTCAATCTTTATTTAAATATAATCATAAAAATACATGCCACAGCATCACAAAGCAGGAAATCTGACGTGTTTCACAATGTAGTCAGTGCTTAATCATAGCTAAGCTATGAGCATCTGTGGGGGAGGAAAAAAGGATAATTGGGCCCAATTTGGACATTTTCACTTAGGGGTGTACTCACTTTTGTTGCCAGTGGTTTAGACATTAATGGCTGTGTGTTGAGTTATTTTTAGGGGACAGCTAATTTACACTGTTATACAAGCTGTACACTCATTATTTTACATTGTAGCAAAGTGTAATTTCTTCAGTGTTGTCACATGAAAATATATAATAAAATATTTACAAAAATGTGAGGGGTGTACTCACTTTTGTGAGATATTGTATATCAGCAAACAAGGAAGTTATTCTAGCTCCTCAATGTTTTTCACTGTTTTCAGGGTGGATGCATGGCTATAGATAACAAATAGGGCATTCTATATCCTGAACTGGAAGTATTTGTTATGTTATTATGCCTCCGTTTTCATATATAACAGGTTCCTCTGCTTCCTGGCCACAGGTCCAGATCTCTCTACAGGAGTACCAATTATTCATTCTTCCAAAATATTTACAACAAGAATGTGTAATTACACACTGTAGTCCTCATGATATTACCTTGTTGCAATGCAAACTGCTTAGCTGAATGCTGAGCTTTGAACAATGCACAATATAAAAAGGCGTCTTTAAAACTGAACCCTTGGCAGTGGTGCTAATTATGTAATCTATATGTGCTGCAGCTCGTCAGGGAGATACATTTACCTATTACCTGCTTTCCTGCTACCTGTACAACAAAGTTAGTGTATTTAAATATTGACCTAGCAGATCTAACTCACATCAGAGACATACAGTACATCAAGATGAAGTGTGGCCCTTTTTGGAGTTCAGAAGTTCAAACAAGTAGAGATGAGCTTCAGGATCCTCCAAAGCCTTCTCTAACCCAAACTCTGAACTTGCGCTTTTTTGTAACTCCAATGAGCAGTGTGGCCAGGTCATTCCCCACACTGCAACTCACAGAAGTTAAGGGTCCTTTCACATGGGCTTACCAATAAGGTACGCATGTCAATTTTGCAGGCAGCCTTTAACAGAAGCTCCGTGCAAATCTATGGGCAGGCAGATGTGTTTGTTTACATCTGAATACCTTTGAGTCCATCCATGCCTGGGGAAAAAAAATGGAAAACATTTATCCTGGGAAATAGTGGAAAATCTTATTTGGAAAAGTATAAATGACATATTTTTCTTGAGGATGCAAATAGAATGTTATAAATACATTCTTCCCTATTAGGGCTTAAATGTTTTGGGTTGAAATGGAGTTATACTTCACCTCTCAGTTAAAGTGGAACTTTAATCAGAAAATTAAATCCTGCTAGATCACTTCAGGCTGACCCCTTTTGCAGGTATAATGTAAAACATTAAAAATGAAGTGTCCATAGTGTATAAAATACAGTAATACATTTTCACCATTCTCTGCATATGCGCAGTTGCTTTACATTTTTAGGCACTGCCAAGATTGTAGAGGCCAAACCGTTGACATCCTTAAAGAGAAATCAAACCCTCATATCTTTTACAGCCAATGAAGCCGCTTCTGTTTGAGCAGCAACCGCAATGGCGCTGATCAGTTATGACACCAGCCATTTGATGGTTTGACAATTTGGTTGAGGACACAAGCAAATGTGAAAGTAAGCAGTCCCAGGATTCCAGGAATGTAACTGTTTTATCGATGAGTTTAGTTCCACTTTATGATTTACTGCTGAGGCTCTGGGCTTCAGCAAAATGGCAGCTTTCAGCAAGAATACACAGAAGCAATGCTGGAGGCAATTTACAGCACACACTAATTTTAGTAGCATAATTAACGCAGAATGTATATTTCTTGCTAAAGAACATTATTTTTTATCAAGTTGTTATGGGTAAAGTTCTGCTTTAAGCAGCAATGGCAAAAAATCAGAAAAAATGCACTCTCAAACATGAGTTGAAGGTAGGGTTAGGGGTCAACTAATGTGTGTAGCTCCAAAGTTGTAATTAAGACCATCAGAATCACTCAAGAAAAGTGAAATCCTTTGTTAAGTGCCTAGCCTAACTTCCACCTAGTTAGGTTGCTAAGATGCAGTCAAATTTATTATTTTTTTCTTGGCTCCTCTGTATCAGTTGGGCAGTTGTTGATTGCTATTGGCTCCTCTGGGTCTCACAGACTAGGTTTGATTGCACTCCCTGCCTTCCAGAGACTTCTGGAACACAAAGTGTTGAACAAGGTTAATCTCAGTCTGAATATTTATTGTGCTCCAGCTAATCCCTGGGGAGGTGTGCCCAGAAGATTGTTGGAGAAGAATATAAATCTGGAATTTGGAGCAGCAGGGTGTTCTTCCCCTTGTTGGAGGGAAAACACCCGGCTGGGTGGGGGTATCTAACGCCCCCCCCCCCTGCAGCAGCAGCTAACCTGAGTTTGGCCTTCTTTGATTGATGGCCCAGCTGTAGCAGAGCCGGAGGGTCTGTTTCACAGGATCTCGGTTTGGAGGTAGTCAAGGGATTCCTTACTGGGGAGCCTGGTTTGGGGAGTTCACTAAAGAGTGCCGATGGATACCTGTGGATAGACATCTGGTAATCCTGTGGGACCAGGATTCCAGTGACTCTGTGCTGTATCCCTTGAGTGGCAGAGCAGTAGTATTCCAAGCTAGGTCATCCTTTAGAGAGGGACTCAGTTTGGCCACCTTTATTTGTTTTCTGCATAAAGACCGTTCGAGGAGATTCGACAAAAGTAAATTGTTCTCCTGTAATTATTTAGTGAACCTGGAGTATCCCATATCTCCCTACACCAAGTTCTCCAATACAAACCTTAAAAATACACCCCCTAGACTGATTACTGAGCCAGAGTGTATGTAGTATTGCTGTATGCCTGACTGCCTCTGCATTCTGGGGAAGAACGGGTTAAATTACAGCGGCCCTTGAGGGGGTAGTGCTACTAGTATATGGGACTGTGTGGCTACATTCATGGAAGGACCAATGTGTAGAAGAGCTTCCTGTTAGATCAAAGCACTTTAAATTGGAATAAATCCTTAGAAGAGTTTGTGGTTAATTATTAGTACCAGGACTGAACGGGTAGTGAGTGTGACCAGGTTTTATTTTCTATTCTAAAACCCCAAAACATATCATCATGTGCTAAGTGAACCAAAATATAATAAAATTTGAGACTGCAGCACCCTTCCACCTATCTGGGCATCAGATGTTACAGAACTGTGAAAACACATAATAAAGGTGAGCTGTCCCTTTAAATAAAGAAATTTAAAGGGATAATAAACGCAATCAATAAATTTAAAAGTGATCAATTTATAGAAATATTTTCTCAAAGTGCTCAATAAGTATAAATACAGTCAGGTCCATAAATATTGGGACATCGACACAATTCTAATCTTTTTGGCTCTATACAACACCACAATGGATTTGAAATGAAACGAACAAGATGTGTTTTAATTGCAGACTTTCAGCTTTAATTTGAGGGTATTTACATTCAATTCTGGTGAATGGTGTAGGAAGTACAACATTTTATATATGTGCTTCCCACTTTTTAAGGGACCAAAAGTAATGGGACAATTAGCTGCTCAGCTGTTCCATGGCCAGGTGTGTGTTATTCCCTCATTATCCCATTTACAAGGAGCAGATAAAAGGTCTAGAGTTCATTTCAAGTGTGCTATTTGCATTTGGAATCTGTTGCTGTCAACTCTCAATATGAGATCCAAAGAGCTGTCACTATCAGTGAAGCAAGCCATCATTAGGCTGAAAAAACAAAACAAACCCAACAGAGAGATAGCAAAAACATTAGGTGTGGCCAAATCAACTGTTTGGAACATCCTTAAAAAGAAAGAACGCACCGGTGAACTCCTCAACACCAAAAGACCCGGAAGACCAGAGAAAATAACTGTAGTGGATGACCGAAGAATTCTTTCCCTGGTGAAGAAAACACCCTTCACAACAGTTGGCCAGATCAAGAACACTCTCCAGGAGGTAGGTGTATGTGTGTCAAAGTCAACAATCAAGAGAAGACTTCACCAGAGTGAATACAGAGTGTTCACCACAAGATGTAAACCATTGGTGAGCCTCAAAAACAGGAAGGCCAGATTACAGTTTGCCAAACAACATCTAAAAAAGCCTTCACAGTTCTGGAACAACATCTTATGGACAGATGAGATCAAGATCAACTTGTACCAGAGTGATGGGAAGAGAAAAGTATGGAGAAGGAAAGGAACTGCTCATGATCCAAAGCATACCACCTCATCAGTGAAACATGGTGGTGGTAGTGTCATGGTGTGGGCGTATATGGCTGCCAATGGAACTGGTTCTCTTGTATTTATTGATAATGTGACTGCTAACAAAAGCAGCAGGATGAATTCTGAAGTATATATTCATTTGTGTGATATCAGTTCACATACACAATAATTGCAGCTATATTATTTGGTCATCTTCTAGTATTTGTCACTTATTTATTCACTTACTAGTTCATATTAGCGCTTTAGTACAATTTTTACTTTATTAATTCTGAAGTGTTTCAGGCAGTATTATCTGCTCATATTCAGCAAAATGCTTCAGAACTCATTGGACGGTGCTTCACAATGCAGATGGATAATGACCCGAAGCGTACTGCGAAAGCAACCAAAGAGTTTTTTAAGGGAAAGAATTGGAATGTTATGCAATGGCCAAGTCAATCACCTGACCTGAATCCGATTGAGCATGCATTTCACTTGCTGAAGACAAAACTGAAGGGAAAATGCCCCAAGAACAAGCAGGAACTGAAGACAGTTGCAGTAGAGGCCTGGCAGAGCATCACCAGGAATGAAAGCCAGCGTCGGATGATGTCTAAGCGTTGCAGACTTCAGGCTGTAATTGACTGCAAAGGGTTTGCAACCAAGTATTAAAAAGTGAAAGTTTGATGGATGATTGTTAATCTGTCCCATTACTTTTGGTCCCTTAAAAAGTGGGAGGCACATATACAAACTGTTGTAATTCCTACACCATTCACCTGATTTGGATGTAAATACCCTCAAATTAAAGTTGAAATCTGCAGTTAAAGCACATCTTGTTAATTTAATTTCAAATCCATTGTGGTGGTGTATAGAGCTAAAAAGATTAGAATTGTGTCGATGTCCCAATATTTATGGACCTGACTGTACATGAGTGAATGAATTTCATATTAGCAATAGTGTAAAAAACATAAATGAAAGTCAAAATCAGGTGCAAATGTGTGATCTGCCTCTCTAACCAACTTCCATATAGAGTTTTTGAGTGAATACCACCACCGAAAAAAGAAGTGTGCCACAAACCGCTATACTATGAAGGGTTAATGGGCTCCTTACCGAAACATTAGATCTCAGAACGCCTTGCTGCTCTACAGCCACTTAAACTCTGGTCCCAGGAATAGCAAACTCTCCAATCCTAAAGGCGTTCGACAGGGTGGATTGGGCATACCTCCGGGCGGTACTGGTCAGGTTGGGCCTACGCCCCAATATGCTTTCATGGATAGCATCACTTTATGGTGCTTCGGAGGCACAGGTTAAGGTGAATGGTGCCCCTCTCTAATCACTTCCCCATTTGCAATGGAACGAGGCAGGGGTGCCCTCACCTTTGAACCTTTGCTTAATAAAATACGCTTAAACCCAGATATTAAAGGTATCTGTGTGGGGGCAACAGAACACAAACTGTCTGCTTACGTGGATGATCTTCTGTTCTACGTCTCTGATCCATTGATTTCTCTCCCCAACATTATGGCAGAGCTTTAGGGCTTTAACTTGCACTCAAGTTTCAACATTAATCATGGCAAATCAGAAATGTTACCTTTGGTTATACCCTTGGGTCTGCGTACACAGCTGCAATCCTCATTCTCCTTTACCTGGTCTCACAGCTCGCTGAAGTACCTGGGAGTTCATCTCCCCTCCCACTGCTCCCAGTTGTACATCTGTAATTATGTTCCACTGCTTGCTTTAATACAAACGGATCTGCAAAACTGGACCGTATGACCTTTTCATGGATGGGCCAGTGTATTAAAGATGAATGCGTTACCTCGTATTCTTTTTTATTTGCAAATGAAGCCCTTCCCCTTATCCCTCTTTTTTCTTGACCCTCAACAGTCTGTTTTTGAAATCTATTTGGCATTGACAAAGTCCAAGTTTGGCTTATCGCATCTTGCATCCTCCCAAACAGATGAGAGGCATGAGTGTTCCTGTCGTTTTCAAATACTATGAGGCGATTGCCCTGCAACGGATATTTGACTGGCATCATAGTGTGTCTGCTAATATATGGGTCCCACTTGAAAAAAATGTATTTTTATAACATTTTGTTAAAAAAAAGTAAAAAACTGAATTTTTAAAAAAAAAAAAAATTTTTTTTTTATATTTTGTTATAAAAAATTTAAAACAGGTCATTTTTCTCCTTCATTGATGTATGCTGATGGGGCGGCAGTGATGAGCACTGATAGGTGGCAGTGATGGGCACTGATGGGTGGCAGTGATGGGCACTGATGGGTGGCAGTGATGGGCAGCACTGCTAGGTGGCACTGATTGGCACTACAGATGGGCATTGATAGGTGGCACTTGTGGGCATTGATAGGTGGCACTTGTGGGCACTGTTAGGTGGTACTGTGGGCACTGTTAGGTGGCACTATTAGGTGGCACTGATGAGGCAGATGTGCCTCTTCCACTTCGGGACGGATGTCCCTGACATCTGAGCCGGTGATCAGCTTTTTTTTCTACTCACGCTATCAGCGTGAGTAGAAAAAAAAAAAGATTACCGATCTTTTGTTTACATCATGTGATCAGCTGGGGAGGAAGCAGGGAGCGTGCACGAGGGAGGCCATCATGACGACCTCCTGGGAATTCAGGTCCGCGCTGTGGCCATCATTCGGCCATAGCGCGGATGTGAGGTGGTTAAAGCAGATTTCTCTAGGTTGATGACCCAACCTAGGTATTCCAGGTAGTTGTCTGTGGAGACCACATTTTGGTCCAAGCGGACTACCGACCGGTCTATTAAGAGCAGGTCATCCAGGTATGCTATTATTGTTATACCTTGAGTCCTTAACCTGGCCAGGGGAAGGGCCAGAAGTTTTGTAAACAGACGAGGTGCAGTAGCTAGACCGAAAGGCAAGGCTACAAACTGAAAATGAAGTCCTTCTACTTCGAAACGCAGATACTTCTGGTGAGCGGGTAAAATAGGTACATGCAGGTATGCATCCTTGATGTCGATTGATGCCAGAAGCTCTCCCCCTTGTAGGATGGAGACTACTGATCGTATTGATTCCATGCGAAAAGAGCGAATCTGCAGGAATCGATTTAGATCTATGAGATCTAGAATTGGCCTGACATCTCCATTTGGTTTTGGTACAGTGAAAAGGTTTGAATAAAACCCTGACCCCTGCTCTTCCACAGGAACCACCATGATGACCTTTTGTGACAAAAGTCGGTCTAACGCTAGAAAGAGAGACTTCTTTTTCTCTGGATCTTTGGGGACATTTGACCTGAGGAAGCGAAGAGAAGGGAACTCTCAGAACTCTAGTTTGTAACCTAGAGCTATTGTGGAGACCACCCATCTGTCCTGAAATTCTTCCTGCCAGACCCTTGAGAACTGTCTTCCCCCCACTCAAACGAGCGGGGGCGCCCCTTCATAAAGAGGCTTTAGCTCTGTCTTGCGGGCTTCCTCCCCAGGACTCCTTTTGTCCCTGGAGTTGACCCTGAAGTTTACCTCTTGAACCTGACGATGAAGGCCGTCGTGACTGCCTGAAGGCTGATGCCCCAGGCACTGGAGAAAAATCCTGTTTAAATGAGGGACATTTACTCCTTTTCTTAACTGGCAAAAGGGTACTTTTCCCACTTGATATTTTTTGGATATATTTGTCCAAATCCTCCCCAAACAGCTTTTCACCGTGAAAAGAAAAACCAGCCAGGAGCTTCTTGCATGGTGCTTCGGCTGACCAACCCTTTAACCATAAGATTCTACGCATATGTACCAACCCAAGCGTAAGGCAAGAGGTTTGAAGAATAGAATCTGATTGCGTCAACTGCAAAGCACAAAGCTGCTGGTAGGTCAGTTAATTTCTGGGCCTGCTGTTCAGGGAACAGCTTGAGCACCTGTTTCAAGTGGTCTCTCAAGGATTGACATACCCCAATTGTTGCCACTGCAGGTTGAGCCACTGAACCTGCCAGGGAGAAAATGTTTTTTAACAGGAATTCCAATTTTTTATCAGTTGGATCCCTAAGCATTTGTGCATTGTCAACCAGACAAGTCAAACTTTTATTCACAGAGGATATAGCAGCGTCAATCGCTGGTATACTCCACATCTTAGTGAATTTTTCCTCCATAGGATAAAGTGTTGAAAACTTCTTAGGAGGAAAAAAGTGCTTAACTGGGTGATTCCACTCAGAATACATAAGCTTTTCTAGTAATGAATGGACAGGAAAGGCATGCAAGGCTTGCGGTGGCTTTAGTGAACCCAAACAGGAAGTGGGCTCTTCAACCGACTCCGCTAGGGGTAGCGCGGACCATTTCAGTAAGAGATTGCACCAGCAACTTCTCAGTGTGTGAAGCTGAAGAAGATCCTTCTCCACTTGATTCCTCGGAAGTGGAATCAGCCTGTTCACGGTGCCCTGAGGGGGATTCATCTTCCCCCTCCCACAGTTCCTCCGTTTGGGAATCCTGGGTGGTAGAAGGGGACCTAATGAGTTTTCCTTCATTCTGTGAAGATGTGATTAAAGCCACTAATCTTTCCTTTAAGCCACTCATAGCTGAGGAGAAAACCTGCTCAGTTATATAGACAGGGGCTGAAGTGTCGGAAGCAATTGCAGCCCCTGATGACCCTGATGGCTCACTCTGACCAGCCTCCTTAGTACAGGATGGTGTTGCAGAAGGAAGGTCCTTAGGACCTGAGGGCGACCCCTTTGTGTCCTCGGTCTTTGCGGCATTTGAACCACCTCCTCTGGTCAGAGTGCCGAGCATAAACGCGGAGGTACCACCAAAAAAATGCACCCACTGCTGAGCAATAGTCCAGCAACTGCCGCTGCTATTAAGCTCAGCCTGATGCTTAAAGTAAATGTGCCTGGGAATGCCTGTCACTCACTCACATGCCATCCGTCTGCTCTGTCTCTCTCCTAGCTATATGCACCTGAAAAAAAGCTGCATTTTATAACTATGCTGCCTGCACTGTGGACGCTAATTCGCGCCAACGCCGCTAAGCCTCGCCCCGTTCCTCCAACCACCCGTCTTGCCCCCCTAATCTATTTTAAAATAGAGTGTTTTCCCACGCGAGCGGGCTCCGATCCTGACCGGACCGCATGAAGGAGGGCTGGGGGAGGAGGAGAGCTGCCCATGGGAACTGCTGTGATGGCGGCGGGAGCAGCGCAGCATACTGCCGTTTGATGCCATGCTCCCACTGCCTGGAGGAAAGCTATCCAGGTGGGGGGACATTCCTAGGAGGAGAAAACCCCCCTTTCCCATGACTTTACCTGGAGCCTGGGCCGGAGGAAGCGTGCAGCTTGTACACAGGCGAGACTGACAAGCATGGAAAGGTACGTGCTCTGGACAGCCCCCGGTGGTGACTATAGGCATAGCAACATTTACTTTAAAGGAGAAAACCCACAAGAATTAGAAAAATTGCTTAGGAATCTCCCTTACCTTATCCAGCTGCAGGATTCTGTGGTAACAGACCCAATCTTCACCTCTCGTGTGGGCTCCATTTAGAAAACCTTCAGGGACTGGGCCCCCTTTTTTATCGGGGGATCCACAGCCCTGGGCCTGTAAAAAGCACCCCACCAGGAATATGGCTGAAAAAAAACAAATACTGGATCCCGGGGTCCAGCTCTCTAAAAAGAGAAGCGTTAAAGGCAAAACCTTTTGCTCGGACACGAGAGTCGGGTACCATTCAATTCGGCCTAGAAAAGACACTTTGAATAGATCCGGGTTGCATGGCTTGCCCCAGTAAGGAATATTCCAGCAGAGCTCAGACCAGCACATCTTTACTTGTGACCAACACCTAAAACACTGGCGCAAAAACTGAGGTACTCCCGGTAAGGGGAGGGGTTATACGGGGAATTGAACTTCCTGTTTAGGGTGTGCCATTGTCCACCACCTGAAGGTGCCATATAACCCATACAGGTATTACTGTGGCCCGTGATGTACGATAAAGAAATTCCTAGCAGGCTGTAACCTTTCCCATGTCCCCTGGATCCCCCGGGAACACAGAGGGCTTACTGATTATATCTCCCCCACTACCACCTATCCATTGAGACTGTGGAATAGGTTAAATAATCTAGGACGACTAGCCCCTCTGGTCTCCTGTCTTGCTCCCCTGGGAGGGTTTCCTTGGTTCCCACCGGGAGAACACCTTTCTTTCGCTCCTGGGCTGCAGATGGGGAAATGAGATGCGGAATATTCATACAAAACCAGGGACTACTACCCTTGACTTCCTTAAGGGAGCAGTTTGGTGGTTTTCCTTGGGATGAATGATGCTACAGCATTGTGTCTGTAGTCTGACACAGGTCGTTCACCCTCCCTCCTCCGCCTCAACCCTTTTTGAGAAACTCTAAATGTCCACATAAGTGATTCCACACTCTATGTTTTATTATGAACGATGCAGTTGCTGGAACCTGGAGGAAAACCCATTTATATCAGAGAGTGGGAAAGGGGCCTGCAGTATATGTTTGCTGAGATACAATTAGATCATCTATACCGCCTCACTCACACCAGCTCGTGGATACAAAAAATGCAAGAAAATGGTTTTAAAATCCTCACACGCTGGTATAGAGTCCGCTCTAGACTGGCAAAAACATATCCAGCTCTTTCTGACATCTGCTGGAGGGAGTGTGGGCACCGTGGCACATTCTCACACATTTGGTGGGAGTGCCCCAGGCTGCAGCCCTTCTGGCAAGACATTAGATCCTAAATTAAATTGATCCCATGGACATGCCCGTCTCCCCGATGGAGCTTTTGCTTCATGTCCCCTCCATCCCTTTCAGCCAATACCGTAAGTCAGTGCTGCCACATCTTTTAAATGCGGCTAGGCGGTTTATCCTTGTGTTTTGGAAGAAACCTCAAATTCCTGGGCGGGAGGACTGGATTCGCCTCAAACAATATCATGTCTGCAGAGGAATGGATGGCGACATGTAAGGGCCATCATGATAAGTTTTATACTATCTGGGCAACGTGGATCCTAAACACAGCTATGATCCCTCAGTGATCTCATTTTTTGCATTAGAGGTGATCCCCCAGAATTCACGGGGAGGAGATTTTGATAAAAAGATTCTACAAGAAGCTAAATTGATTTATAATCAAAAGGTGACCTTACCCCCCGAGTTATACACAGCATTTACTTTTAAACCATTTCTTTAGAGATGGAGTACCCCTATAGTGAGACCCCCATGACACACCATTGCTATATTCTTGAGTCAAATTAGCTATGATGATACGGTAGAACATTTTGTTAAGAATAACTATAAAATAAAATATATTATATATGAGAGATATATGCCCTATGTATTTTGTTTATTACTGTTAGGTGGTCTTTTAGCATTGTTGGGATCTTTCTAACTCATTGTCTGGCGGAATTTTATGGTGAGACATGCGGGTGCACCTGGTGCACGAGGATGGTTTTGCTATTCTCCTCGGTATCTGTCCGCTGTAGTTCCCTCTCGGCGGACAGGAGGCGCTGTGCATGCCCTGTTGCCGTCCTGCTGGTCCTTGGACTGTGCAGAGCGGGGAGGGGGGTGTTTAATGCGCATACACTCCTACAGAGGCACCCGCGCCGGATATGACGTCAGTGAGCCACATGCCAGCGGGATCCTGCTCTTAAGGAGGCGGTAGTTGATTCTGTCTGGTCATTTACTCCGGTGATAAGTGGCAGGGAGGCTGGGGTGAGCAGTATCCAAGGCTGATGTACCTATGTAGGAAACGGAAAAGCTGCGCTAATAATTATACAGAAAAGGGTGATATTCAATAAACTGAGTGAAAATTAAAAAAAAAAAAAAGGTAATTAAACCACACCAAAAAACAAATTAAGTGATGTGCTAATAAAAGTCCCAAAAATATGTAATAATTCAAATAGTACAGAATTGACACTCAATAGCTTGGCATATGGACTTATTCACAACTGATGAAAGCCTTGCTTACCAGAACGTAAGCCAAAAGAAACAGGTGGCTTTAACCCTGCCAAGGTGTTGACACGAAACAGTCCCAGCTGGATAAATCGTTGTACGACTCAATCACCGGTTGGCATTGATAGCATCCCAGAAAAAAATATTCAACATAGCGTAATACTGATACACAAGAAATAGTCAAAGAAAAAAAGGGGGGAAAAAGAAGGAGGAATCTCAACTACTCCTTAATACCTATCTGGTATTCCCATATGGGAAATATTGGCCCTAGATTGGCCTTACCCTTTGGAGATTTAACCGGTTTCACCGTCCAAATCGGGTGTCCCAGCTTATAAATTGAATATCAGGGACACCCGAGTTTGGTTGTCCTCTGAGTTAAATATAAATCTGAAGAACCAAATTAGTGACAGTCACAAAGCAACTCTTCTATGAGGGCAAATCGGTGATTGAAGTATTAATCTTTAATAGTAACTATCCAAACATATATAAATATAAATACAATTAACTACGAAAAGTCTATATCCCTATTCCCAATTCATGCTAAAAAGACCTAAAGTCTAAAGAGGACATAGGTGGCTACCGTCTTCCAATTTCACCTCACAAATCTCTCACTCTCACACAACCATACACATACAGATCTCAGTCGATCGCAAGATCGATAGAGATTGTAAATATAAAAATCAAATGACCAGGTTAAATGTCAATGAGGATGACTAGTATAGTCTAATGATGATAAGCACACTTGGTTATGGGTTGCTAAGCCAGGATTAGAAAATTGTATATAGTGCAGGTGTGATGAGATAGTGCCTTATGGTTTCCGTAGCGCTAACTTGTGACAGTAGCAGCTTCAATGCTTAGATGTATACACAGTCAGGTTAGAAATCACCAATAGTGTAGCAGCATAGCAGGTGGAATGTAACACTCAAGCAATACAAGTAAAGTGAAACTGACATTACCAGCAGCCGGAGCGGTACACTGATCAGCACATCGTGTCAGATAGTGATGGAAAGCCTGCAGTTACCGGCATCCAGACGGGATCATTGCGATCCATGAGTCACCATCACAGACACTGCAGGAAACGGTCCCCCCCGCTGACAGCAGAGCGGCTTCCTTCGTTCCAGGTGAATGCCTTGGTCAGCTGTTAGGCAGGTCTAAGTCCTCGCTGGTGTTACATGAAGACCACCCGTTGTGAAGTCTGCAGTAGTCAAGCTCTGGCGTTGGCTATTGGACCGGTGGAATGTAGAGAGGTTAAAGGGGCGACTTAATGGGTGGATTAATGGGTGGCCAACCAAGAGTCCTCCTCATGGATACCAAATTCTCCTGATGCTTACATGTTTCGCTAATATACTAGCTTCTTCAGAGCATGCGCTGTGATGTGTCCGCCAGGTTTAAATCAGCCATTTAATCAATTCTCAATTAATTACATCAGGTCGACAACCCACAGCGCTTGGTTCATTAATGGTATCATTCATCCGTGCACAAACAAACACACACAGAGCAGAGGAGCAATCAAGATTTAACCCTGTGCAAAGCAGAGATTATCCCAGATTCTAGGCAAAGGAAAAGCATTCAATTGGGATAATGTTAAACCAACATGGATGCCAAGGTACAGCTGGTCAGGAGAAAGATAGAGGAAAATTATCTAGGTTCTAATAAACACCAATTCCCCTAGTCCACCAGGAATAAAAATTGGGGTAGAGGATCCATATAAAAACGATGAATTTGGCCCAATTCAGATGTTAAATTAATTAAACTAATGGGTGCCAGTCATCTGATCAAAGCGAGAAACAAAAAACAAAAATCAAAAAACACAATAGCGATACAGAATGATAACATACAAGGATTAATACAATGCTTTGGTATAGAATATGCGATACAGTAAGCTCCAATTTTGTATTATATATTATAATTAACTTTTATACTTAGGAACTGAAGTATGGTATAACAGTAAGCAATCATAAACAAGTACTGAACATTCAAACAGGGGCATCTATGCCTTGAATTAATGTAGTGAGTACATTCTTGTTACTTGGGTCCTGTTAGGTTTTTGTATGTTTAATAACGTAACTTAATGATGTGTTCCATCAAGCCTGTCTGGGTTACTGTAAGCCGTCTTGTTTCCTAATAGGTAGCCGTTTTAATAATGTAGGTAAAGATCAGAAGTCTTCAGGGATTATGGCTATAATTGAGAATGTGTGTAGGCTCGTTCAGTCATAAGCTAAACTGATGTTTGTTTGTTTGGGCTCGGTGAGTTATCTGTGTATAGAATTCTATTGATGATTGTATATTGCCTCTAAATAGGTTAATGTGTGGTAGGATTGCGGTCACCGGACCACTAGCAATCCTTTGAGGGGTTAGTCAGAAAGGCATAAAATTATGTAGATTGGGACATGGAGATTATGGGCTTGGAAAGAATAGGTCCAAGGAGAAGGTGTAGAGTGGGTTGGCGAGAATGGTAATGTCATCTCTAGCATCATGTAGTAACCCTGTAGGTGGAGGAAGATAGTAAAGAAGGGTAGGACATAGGGAGTAGCGAGGTTAAGGGAGTTAGATGAATAGAATAGATTTTAACGTTTCCTCCTCCGACTAGGCCTCGAAAGCCAGCGTAAGTCCTTAGGACATTAGACCAGCATATTCGTCTGTTGTTTGGAAATGTTGCCAGCAAGACCAGATATTCCTGAATTTGGAGGGCGTATCTTTGGCTTGGTGGATCAGTTCCTCCATTTCTGCTACTTTAGTTATTCGTTTGAGCCAATCAGCTATGGTAGGGGGCTTGGAGGACTTCCAGAGAGTCGGAATGCACATTTTTGCAGCGTTTATCAGGTGTAGAGCAAGAGAACGATGGTAGTCCTTTTTTGGGATGGAGGAGTGGTGTAGCAGCATTTGGGCTGGAGTGAATTCAATTTGGTAGGTGGTAATGTTAGTGGTGATGCATTGGACCTCTTTCCAGAAAGGTTGAATGGATGGACAGGACCACCATATGTGGACAAGGGAACCTTCTCCCTCTGAGCATCTCCAACAAGTGGAGGGGATATTGGGGGAAATTTTGTGAAGTTTAAGCGGAGTCTTGTACCACTTAGAGAATACTTTGAAACCATTTTCTTGCGTCGACACGTTAATTGATCCTTTGTGGATATAGGAGTATATATTTTCCCATTCTTCTTCTGATAGGTCTATCGATAATGCTCTTTCCCAACTGCAAGTGGCTATGTTAGATTTAGGATTGTGTTTACAGAAAAGGAGAGCGTGTATATCTGAGGTCACATGTCTTTGTGGTTCCGTCTTGGTACACAGTAGTTCAAAAGGTGTGAGTTGTCTGGAATAGTCGGAGCGGTTAAGAAAGTGACGTATTTGAAAGTATGTCCATAACAGGAAGGGACGTCCAGATGTATGTGTGGGTAAATTAGGAATGGTTAGAAAGGTTTTTCCAGAGAAGAAATGTTCTGCACGTAAAGCAGTGTGGGGCCAGTAGTCTGCAAGGAATGTAGCCGATAGACCCGATGGGAAATCTGGATTGTTTTGGATTGGTGTCATTGGGCCTGGTGTGGAGGAGATGTGATGTTTATGGCACGCTATCTTGAAGGAACTTAGTGTGGTGGAGATCAAGGGATGTTGATTGCAGGCCAGAGGGACCTTTATTGAGGAGATCCAAGGTAGTTGTCGGATAGGGATTGAGGAAAATTCATTTTCAATTTGTGTCCAGGCTTTCGTATGGGAGTGGACGTTCCAGTCAACGATTCTTGACAATTGGCAGGCCCAGTGGTATTTGGTAATGTCTGGGAGAGCTATGCCTCCTTTCAATTTGGGTAAGGTTAGCCTATCAAAGCTGAGTCTAGGGCGATCCTTGCCCCATATGAAGTCGCTGCATGCCTTGTGGTACGAGGTAAAGAAGGCTTGCGGTAATTTTATGGGGACTGTTTGCAGAACATATAATATTCTTGGTAGAATGTTCATTTTAATTATTGATGCCCTCCCAAACCAAGAGAACATTCCTGACGACCAGGACTTTAGGTCCTTTTGAATATGTTGGAGGATCGGTAGATAGTCTTTGGAATATAGGTCAGATAGGTGAGCCGGTAGGTGGATCCCGAGATATGTAATCGCATCTCGGTTCCATCTGAAGGGGAAGTTAGATTGACAGGTTGTAAGGGTCTCCTTCTGTAAGGAAATGTTTAGGGCTTCCAATTTTGCGAAGTTAATTTGTAGGTTGGTCAATGAGTTAAATGTGGCAAAGTCCTTAAGTAAGTTGGGTAATGTAATGTGTGGATATGTATTATTTGAGACGGACACTCCTTTGATGTCTGGATTAGACCGTAGTCGCTGGAGAAGTGGTTCTAGCGTGAGGACAAATAATAAGGGTGAAAGCGGACATCCCTGGCGAGTCCCGTTTGATATGGAGAAGGCATTCAACAGGTGGCCATTGACAAGGACCTGTGCGGTTGGGGAAGCATAAAGGGCCATTATAAATTTAACATGCGGTCTCGTATTCCAATCATTTTGAGTACTTCAGACATATAGTCCCACGCCACCCTGTTGAATGCCTTCTCCGCATCTAGAGATAGAAAAAACCCTTGTTGTTGGGTGGAAGTTAACCATTTATGAATATTGATTGCCTTGATCGTGTTATCTCTTGCTTCTCTACCAGGTATAAAGCCCACCTGGTCTAATGAGATGAGTTTGGGTAGTAGGGGCAAGAGACGATTAACCAAGACCTTGGCATAAATTTTGAGGTCGACATTCAATAAGGAGATTGGGCGATAGTTAGACACCGTAGATGCGTCTTTATTAGGCTTAGGTATTACAGCTATGTGTGCTGTTAGTAGGTCTCAAGGTGGGGGGTTGTCAGAAGATAGAGAGTTGAATGAAGTCAGGAAGTGTGGTTTGAGAGTTTCAATGAATGTTTTGTAGTATCCTGTCGTCAAACCATCGGTCCCGGGGCTTTTGCCTGGTTTCAGTTGTTTGAGTACTATGTCTATTTCTGCGGGTGATATAGGTTGTTCCAGGTCAGTAGCTGCTTCAGTAGATAGGGGATCGGGACTGTATTGCGTGAGGAAGTCTCTGATGGATTTTGTTCTTTGAGTACTATCTGTCTGTGGGTTAGTGGGGTGTAGATTGTATAACTGAGTATAATAGTGTACAAACTGATCTTCTATTTGGTCATTTGATACTATTTTTTGCCCTTTAGCGTCTGTTATTGAGTGGATCGTTGTGGATGCTTTCTTGGCTCGGAGAGCTCTTGCTAAGATTTTACCTGACTTATTGCCATATTCGTAGTATAATTTTTGGGAGAGTATATAGTTTCGTTTTCTTGTTTAGAGCCTCTAGAAGGTCAGTCCTGGCTTGGAGTAGTTCTGGAAGGGATGTTAGTGCTTGGGAAGTTTTATGAGCACTTTCCAATGCTTGTATATGGGAAGTCAGTTTAGTAATGTGTGCCTGTCTGTCTTTCCTTCGTTTCGCCGAGATTGCTACTAGTTCCCCCCGGATGGTGCTTTTATGAGCCTCCCATCGCATCATGGGTGAAACGGCAGGGGAGTCATTTTTCTGGAAGTAAAGCGAGAGGCGTTTGTGTATGTCAGTCGTTATGGCGGTGTCTGTGAGAAGCGAGGGGTCCAGATGCCAAATTAGGGATCTGGGATGGGCATCTGTGAATTCTAGGGTCATGGATATAGGGTGGTGATCCGAAAGAAACATGGGGTCAATGGTGGCTGTTATTAACATTGGCAGGTCCCTTTGTGATAGGAATAGGTAATCAAGTCTAGAGTATCGGTTATGTGGAGCCGAGTAAAATGTGAAATCCTTCTCATTCGGGCGAAGTGTACGCCATGAGTCATGTAATGACAGCTCCTTTAGTTGTGTTTTAATGGCTCGTAACGCGCTATATGGCATGGTTGAGGTACCCGCCGAGGTATCATGTAGGGGGTTCAGAGGGACGTTGAAATCCCCTCCTAGGACAAGAAGGCCTTCTTGGAACGAGGAGAGTTTTTGTAAAGTGGACTTGAAGAAGGGGACCTGTTTCATGTTGGGTGCGTATATATTGGCGAGGGTGATACGTTTTCCAAGTAGCGTGCCTTTCACAAAAAGGTAAAAGAAAGGGAATGAAAGAGAAAACAGAGCAAAGACCCCTCCAATTGGGTGCTGCCTCTTTCAAAGGGATGGGGACTATTGCGGTACCAAGAGAAAAAAGACTTGTGTTTTAAAAATTATTAAATTTATTTCAAGATAGCAATAAAAAGTCCTGTGGGGGACTTGTACTATACATCAACATAATTTAACATACATAAGAAACAGTAATTGTTACAGCATTGTTGACACTTAGTTGGTAAAACTAATGCCCACACAGATGTATGGACAGAGGTTATATAGTATGATACTTGCAGACGTGACCTCTACAGTTTCGCGGTCGCAGCCACTTCTTCAGGAGGCGTCTGATAGTATGTAGTCTATAAAGATGGAGAAAACAATACAGTATCAACATAACAAACAAAAAAGATAAAGAGATTTTTTTGTCAGAAACAGGCACAAAGTTAATATTGGAGAATATAATTGGATTTTGGAAGTTGCACTCACCAAACTATAACCTCAAGGGTTTTCTGGAGCGATGCTGTGAGACGCCCTAAAAAGGCGTTCCCCGGGGGCGGGCCCGGGAGGCAAATTGGGGTGATACTGTTATAAGAAATTCAATAAAATAAGAGTTTTTTTAGAATTTATGCAATGTGTGTTCTGCTTGAGAAACCACCCGGGAGTGTCAGATTTATAAGTGGGGAGGGGTGGAAAGGCCGGAGAGGGGGAGGGGGAAGAAAGATGGAAAACCAGGTCAAAAACCAGGGAATAGTGGAGGGGAAGGGAGTTGAAGAGATTGAGAGGAGGGGAAGGGGAAAAAGGGGGGGGGGAGGACAAGTGATGGATGGGGGGAGGTCGGAGAGGCACGAAAAGGAAAGGAAGAAAGAGGGGGGGGGAAGAAAGAGGGGGGGGGAAGGGGAGGGGGAGAGGGGGGGGAAGGGGAGGGGGGGAGGGGAGGGGAGGGGGGAAAAAAGAAAGGGATGGGAAATCGAGGGAAGGGAAAGGAGGGGAAGGTATGGGGAAGAGGAGAAGAGGAAAGGAGGGGAAAGGACACGGGAAGGAAGGGGAGGGGTGGGGGGGGAAAGGGGGGGTGGAAAAGAGAGAAAAAAGAGAGGGATAACAAGGAAGGGATGGGACGGAAAGGGGGGGCGGGCAGAGAAGGGGAGGGAAACCACAAGGTAAGGGGGGGGAGAGGGGGGGGAAGGAATGAGGTGGGAGAGGAAAAGGGAAGGAAAAGAAGGGGGAAGAAAGGGGGTGTAGGAAAAGAAAATTAGGAAAAAGATAATGACCCTACCACCTGATTGAGAAGATAAGGTAAGGAACTGAACTGAGAAAGGGGAAATGGTATCAAAAAGATTACCCACCGTTACTGTAGTAAAACAGGGGGGAAAAAGCTAGACTCTAGGCTGCTGACACCCAGGAAGACGTGGCTGATGCAATTGGTGGCTAATGAGCCACACCACACTGTCAAAAGGAGTCGCTGTGAGAGATATAAATGGATAAGGGATAAGTATTATGGGCTAGTTTAAGGACTGGGCCACAAGTCATATTGTGCCAAAAAGGAGGTATAATAAAAAGGTAGTAGTAGTCCCCGTCCTTCATAAGAGACATTACATGGTACTTACATAGGCTCCGAGTAACGCCGGTGGGATGCTGGGTGACCACCAGTGACGGTAAACAGCCGAGTCTAGGCATCTTAAATGCCTCCAACCCGGAAGTTCAACGGCGCCGAGAACAGCCTCCGCTATTACTTCCGGGTCCGGTCCTCCACTGTTGCGCAGGCGTGGAAGAGTCACCCAGCGCAGGCGCACAGCTCAAGTAGTGATCAGTGCCAAAGCAGTGGTCAAACGAAGCAGCAGCTGGGCTCCGTAGCTGAAGACACCTATAAATTCATCAATGTACAATACCCACGGACCCCTACGTTTTATGCTCTGCCGAAAACTCATAAAAACCTTTCTGTACCCCCAGGCCGACCTATTGTCTCTGGCAAAGGTTCACTAACAGAAAATGCCAGCAAACTGGTGGATACTTTTCTTCTACCTCATGTCATGAGACTACCCTCTTACATTAGGGATACTACTGACCTTTTAAAACATATCGAAGGGGTCCAGATC
This sequence comes from Aquarana catesbeiana, assembly GCF_042186555.1. Lineage (NCBI taxonomy): Eukaryota > Metazoa > Chordata > Amphibia > Anura > Ranidae > Aquarana > Aquarana catesbeiana. Next base: position 139,814,003 of record NC_133334.1, read on the forward strand.
CCTCCGGACGCCCTCCTCGTGGCCATTGATGTTGAGGCCTTGTACTCAAGCATCCCCCACGAGCAGGGCGTCCGGACGGCTGGCTCCTTCCTGATGGAACAGGACCATCACACTTGGCCCACCAATACCTTCATCCTAAAACTCTTAGAATTTATTCTGACCAAAAATTATTTTTTGTTCATGGACCAAATGTATCTTCAAATCCAAGGCGTCGCAATGGGCACGTCTTGTGCCCCTTCGTACGTGAATTTGTATCTTGGCGGTTGGGAACGGGCTGTCTTCAGTGACGACCTTATGGAACCCTTTCTGAACCATGTTTTAGGATGGTTCAGATTTATTGATGACCTTTTGGTCATCTGGACAGGCACAGAGCAATTTTTACAAACTTTCATTGCAAAGCTCAATATTAACTCCTTCAATCTCCATTTCACCTTTTCCTATGACAGTCTGAGCATCCCATTCTTGGATGTACAGATCATTAAAAATTCCACTGGACATTTAACCACGGATCTATACCGCAAACCCACCGCGGGTAACACTTTGTTGCATGCTTCCAGTCTTCATCCCCGTCCTCTGGTTCGCAGCATCCCTTTTGCTCAATATCTGAGACTAAGAAGGAACTGCACAGAGGACGGGGATTTTTATAGACAAGCCAATGCCCTTCGCACACGACTCTTGGCTAGAGGCTACAAACGTACCGTGTTGAGAAAAGCGTTTAATAGGGCTGCAGCTTTAGATCGACAAACATTGTTATTTGGCCCTTCACGTCCCAAACAGCCTTATATGACTAAGATCATTACTAAATTCTCTGTTCACCATCATCAATTACGATATTATCAAACCATTGGCATATTCTAACCGATCACCACACGCTTAGAAAATACATTAAACCAACTCCAGACTTGGTCTTCAAGAGGGCTACCTCCCTGAGGGACAGACTCACACACAGCCACTACAGGATCCCTTCTTCTGGTCCGTTGGAATCCAGGGGCACTTTCAAATGTGGCAATTGTCCACACTGCCCCTGGATCCAAGAAGGACAACATTTCCTACTTCCCAACGGTGAGATGTTTTTTCCCAAACACTCAGCCCATTGTGGCACACGTGGGGTAATTTACCTCATGACTTGCGCTTGCAGCGCTTTTTATGTGGGGAAGACAATTAGGGAGTTACGGCAGAGATTGGGGGATCACTTATATGCCTCTACAAATGGCAAGCTCACTACTGTGGGCCGCCATATAGGCATTCACCACCGCTTTAACCTCAACTACATCCGGTTCACCGTACTAGACGTTGTCCCCGAAGACCCCCGAGGGGGCAACTGGGACCGCGAAATTTTAAAACGCGAGTCCCTTTGGATTGAGCGACTTAACGCATGTGTTCCTCCCGGCATCAATGAGGCACACTCATATAAATATTTTCTTGAATAATTACATCATAGCCCCCCCAGTCTCTGCCGTGATCTAAAAAAGCTAAAAACTTCAGGTTTTTTCTATGACTGTACGTAAGTGGACTCTCTACACATAGTGGCTTCACTATGTAATATTTATTATCTGATGTTTTTCCCTTTATGGCTGACTCCAAATTTCCAGTAGATTGCATGCTTTATTTAACAAGAGCTATGTGTATTTAAACAAAACTGTTTTTACATATTCTGGGACGGGGTTGTGTTGCATGTCCCCATGACCATGGGTCCCTATGTGCTCCCATTGCTGGAGACCATGCATCCCTTCCCCCTTCCCAGTCTATTCCCTGATTAACTTTGTTTGTACTCAAGTTATTATCACCTATTGCACTTACCATCCCTGTCTGGAGGGATGTGAGGAGTTAATTCTCCCCCTACGGCGGGCTTGCGTTCCTCCGGCAGCAGGCAGGGCTCTACGGAGCCCAGCTGCTGCTTCGTTTGACCACTGCTTTGGCACTGATCACTACTTGAGCTGTGCGCCTGCGCTGGGTGACTCTCCCACGCCTGCGCAACAGTGGAGGACCGGACCCGGAAGTAATAGCGGAGGCCGTTCTCGGCGCCGTTGAACTTCCGGGTTGGAGGCATTTAAGATGCCTAGACTCGGCTGTTTACCGTCACTGGCGGTCACCCAGCATCCCACCGGCGTTACTCGGAGCCTATGTAAGTACCATGTCATGTCTCTTATGAAGGACGGGGACTACTACTACCTTTTTATTATACCTCCTTTTTGGCACAATATGACTTGTGGCCCAGTCCTTAAACTACCCCATAATACTTATCCCTTATCCATTTATATCTCTCACAGCGACTCCTTTTGACAGTGTGGTGTGGCTCATTAGCCACCAATTGCATCAGCCACGTCTTCCTGGGTGTCAGCAGCCCTTGAGTCTAGCTTTTTCCCCCCTGTTTTACTACAGTAACGGTGGGTAATCTTTTTGATACCATTTCCCCTTTCTCAGTTCAGTTTCTTACCTTATCTTCTCAATCAGGTGGTAGGGTCATTATCTTTTTCCTAATTTTCTTTTCCTACACCCCCTTTCTTCCCCCTTCTTTTCCTTCCCTTTTCCTCTCCCACCTCATTCCCCCCCCCCCCCCTCTCCCCCCCCCTTACCTTGTGGTTTCCCTCCCCTTCTCTGCCCGCCCCCCCCTTTCCATCCCATCCCTTCCTTGTTATCCCTCTCTTTTTTCTCTCTTTTCCACCCCCCCTTTTCCCCCCTTCAACCCCCCCCCTCCCTTCCCGTGTCCTTTCCCCTCCTTTCCTCTTCTCCTCTTCCCCATACCTTCCCCTCCTTTCCCTTCCCTCGATTTCCCATCCCTTTCTTTTTTCCCCCTTCCCCTCCCCCCCTCCCCTTCCCCCTCTTTCTTCCTTTCCTTTTCGTGCCTCTCCGACCTCCCCCCATCCATCACTTGTCCTTCCCCCCCCCCCTTTTTCCCCTTCCCCTCCTCTCAATCTCTTCAACTCCCTTCCCCTCCACTATTCCCTGGTTTTTGACCTGGTTTTCCATCTTTCTCCCCCCTCCCCCTCTCCGGCCTTTCCACCCCTCCCCACTTATAAATCTGACACTCCCGGGTGGTTTCTCAAGCAGAACACACATTGCATAAATTCTAAAACAACTCTTATTTTATTGAATTTCTTATAACAGTATCACCCCAATTTGCCTCCCGGGCCCGCCCCCGGGGGAACGCCTTTTTAGGGCGTCTCACAGCATCGCTCCAGAAAACCCTTGAGGTTATAGTTTGGTGAGTGCAACTTCCAAAATCCAATTATATTCTCCAATATTAACTTTGTGCCTGTTTCTGACAAAAAAATCTCTTTATCTTTTTTGTTTGTTATGTTGATACTGTATTGTTTTCTCCATCTTTATAGACTACATACTATCAGACGCCTCCTGAAGAAGCGGCTGCGACCGCGAAACTGTAGAGGTCACGTCTGCAAGTATCATACTATATAACCTCTGTCCATACATCTGTGTGGGCATTAGTTTTACCAACTAAGTGTCAACAATGCTGTAACAATTACTGTTTCTTATGTATGTTAAATTATGTTGATGTATAGTACAAGTCCCCCACAGGACTTTTTATTGGTATCTTGAAATAAATTTAATAATTTTTAAAACACAAGTCTTTTTTCTCTTGGTACCGCAATAGTCCCCATCCCTTTGAAAGAGGCAGCACCCAATTGGAGGGGTCTTTGCTCTGTTTTCTCTTTCAGTCCCTTTCTTTTGCCTTATTCATATTTGGGATGATGGTACCTACTAATGATATCATACCATTTTTGTAAATTATGTGGCACATCCATGAATTCTTTCACAAAAAGGTAGCGTGCTTCCTCATCTGTGCAGGTGTCTTTGATTTGAAACGGGCAGTTTTTTGCGAATAGAATAGAGACTCCTTTGGTTTTTGTAGAGTGGTTAGTTGCGTGAATGAAGGTTGGGAATCGGTAGTTGGAGAGTTTTGGGGTGGAGCCTGTTCTGAAATGGGTCTCTTGAAGAAAGACAATGTCCGCATTATTTCTTTGTAAAGAAAGTAGTAATTGAGAGCGTTTTTCTGGTAGGTTAAGGCCCCGTACATTTAGGGATATTATTTTGATTGTTTTGTGTTTAGTGCGTGACATTTGCGGCATATTGTGGGGATGGTTCAGGTCTTGGAGTGCTAGCAAACAGAGAGAGGTGGTTGGTGTATTGCTATGGTTGCCCGTTGGAGGAGGAGGAGGAGGGATGGAGTAAGGAAATGGAAACTAGAGAACAGAAAATCTGTGTCCTATGTAGAGAGGTTTTGGTACAGGGTAGGGGGGTAGAACGAGGAGAGAGGTTAGGAGAAAAAGTTGTGTATGTTTATCAATCTCAATCGGGGGCGTCTGTGAACGAAGATATTGAGATGTGCCCATGTGGGTAGGTGATCGTTTCCGGTGAATAGCGAGAGCCTGCTCGCTACTCCGCGGGGAGTATATACCTGTGTCTAGGTATACCCGGAGTGAGTCAGTGGCGGGAGGTAAGGTCAGATATATATATATATATATATATATATATATATATATATATATATATATATATATATATATCGAGATTTATAAAGTGAAACGCCACTGAGGGGGGGAGCAGCTGAAGTCGGTGGTAAGAGGTGAGGTTCGAAGAGAAGTTGCTGTCCGCTAGACAGAGAGGGATGTGATGTGAGCAAGATGAGGAGGTTAAAGAGGGTATCAGACTAGTGTTGAGGTGTAACCTGGAAGCCGTATGGTTAGGTGATCGGGATATAGATTGCAGGTGAAAGAATGGGTGGTGTTATGAGAGAGGGAGGTAATTTATGTATGGGGTAGAGCATATAGTTTGGAGTGGGAGTGTAATCTGTGTGGCCAGTTAGTGTACCCATGAGGTGTGGGAGTAGATTCGGGGTTCTCTATAGGCCTCCGTTCAACTGAAAATAAGATTGCAAACCATATAAAGCGTTTAACAACAGGATGTAATAAAAAGTCTTAAGCAACCCTTAACAACAACTAGGGACTAATGAGCTATGTGAAACAAAACACAACAGACCGGTATCTCATGTAAGATTTGCGCTCGTCGTTGTCCTACCCAATAGGGCTTGATATAGTTTTCACCTTGTTCGTGAGGTAAGCGAGTCAGGGCCCTGTGCTATGTCCTGCGGTGGGTCAAAAAGTGTGTAGGGCATCTGAAGCTGAGTAAGCCTGTTTTCCTTTCGGTTATTGGGGAGGTAGGAACTGGAGCAAGAACTTTGAGGTAGGAGGGTGGGTGATACACCTACCAAGCATGCCATGCACTCCACAGGGGTTGTTACTCCCAACTTAAAGGGTTAGGGGCCCGTTGGGGATCCGTCTGCTGACCGATTATGGGGATACTAGATGCTGGCAGATGGGGATGCAGCATGTGTCGTAAATGTGTGTTGGGGTCTTCAAGTTGTAGTATCTACCTGTCATATCAATATAAACATGCAGTGTGTTTTCAGAGAGTATCCACTTAAAGCAAGAGAAGCGTCTGGGGAGTCGCTCTGTCAAAATAAATAAAATTTTTCCCCCTTTCCTTTTGCAAAGGAAAAAGAAAAGGGGAGCCCAACTCTGCTGGTGTACATTTTGTGTGGTGGAATCGGTGTGCCCTTCAGCCACCCATGTAGAATATTGTCATGGGGTGAGGAACCCCAGCAAAATTGGGAAGCGTCTGAATAAAGTTAGAAACACAGGGGGTGATCCATTTGCATCGTAAGGGTGTAATCCCAGTTGCATTTAAGTGGTGCAGCTGAGGATGTGGGTGCTGTGTACCCCTCAGAGCGGCCCCCACCGCGCGGGGATGTTGGTATAATTGGGTAAGCAAGTAGTGCAGTAGTGAATACAATAAATCTGAACCATAACCGAGGAACCCCAGCGTCTATTCCTTAAGAATGCAGTGAGCCATATAGTATCATAGGTGGTGATGATCCGCAGGTGTCCAACCTCCCTGACTATAAACCAGGGGGTGGGTGGGCATGAGTAGGTATTGGGATTGGTGCCACATTTAGGTGTGTAGTCTCTCATGTCTAGAGCTGTTTGTGTGGAGACAACCAATGACAACTGGTCATTACATGCAGTATCAGAAATGTATATGTCTGTCCGCGAGGACTGTTACAGCCTGCAGAGGGGTATTGATGTATTGTGTAATGAATTTATATAGTCCCGCGGATCATCACCCCTACCACCACTTGTCATGCAAGTCTTGATCGTTGACAAAAAAGTAAAACGTCATGAAAAAAGAATTTTGTTAAATAAAAACATACAACAGTCTCCCCTTCCTCCACCCTTGAGCAAGGGGGGGGTAGGGGGTAAGGATAAGGAAGGATACATGTTGGGCTCACATGTTTCTATGGTAAATGGCCTGTGAAGTGCAAGGGGATATGTCTGTTATCTTCTTAACGTCCAGTAGCTCCTGTGGAATAAAGATTGTTGGACTGTTTCGATCTCTCGTGTGTGGCAGCAGTGCATAGGTCTGCATCATGCTCCACGGGGAAGGGCTTACCTTCAAAGTTTTGTAAACCTTTGTGTTATACGGTAGGCAGGGATGAAATCCTAGGACGTAGTGAGGACATGTTGATAGTGTATGGGATGAACGAGTCATTTCATTAACCAGGAGGACCTTTGAAGATAGTAGATGAAACAGGGAGGATTGAAGGGTAACTAAAAGTTAAGTCAGCTGGATATTGCAAGATCTATCATTGCCGTTCAGCGGCCTCGACGCGCTCTCCTGGATTGCGGGGTTTTCGATGGGCTGGAGCCGTGGTTTGATCCTGGCGCTGGGTGATGTGGTCGGGATTCAGACGGGGAACGCTGTCTCCTGTAGCGGTGAGTTTGGGTCTCCATGGGTTCGCTGTTAGGTGGGGTGTTTCTTGAAGCCGGGGGACGGAACTCCGCGTACCACTCGGGCACCTCTGTGAAGGGTATATCTAGGGTTTCACAGAAATACCGCAGATCCTCTGGCACTCTGAGGAGTGCAGAGCGGCCTTGTGATGAAGCTGACAGGCAGAAGGGGAACTTCCACCTGTATGGAATCCCCTTGGTACGCAGGACTTCCAAAAGGGGGCGCAATTCTCTTCGGCATTGCAGCGTTATAGTGGAGAGGTCTTGGAATAGGCGAATGTCCGCACCATTATGTGATATCTGTGTATTGATGCGGGCTTTTCGTAGAATCTCTTCTTTTAGCTGGTAGTCAATTATATTGCAAATCACGTCTCTAGGTGGGTCTGAATCTCTACCCCGTGGACGAAGGGCGCGGTGGATTTGTTCCATTCCTATTGGAGTAGTGGGGGGCTTTTCCAGGAGGTTGTTAAATAAGCAGGTCACTTCTGCTTGCAGCCGGTCTGCCTTGATAGTTTCCGGTAGGCCTCGTACACGGAGATTATGGTGCCTGCCGCGATTGTCTAAATCTTCCATGTGGCGATTGAGGTCCCGTAGCTGCAGGGTGTGGGTGTCTAAGACCTGACAAGTACGTCGCAGCACATTGGAGTGGGTTGTGGTCGTCTTTTCCACTTCTTGAACCCTGGCTGCAATCGACTGTATGTCGATCCTGAGGTCCGTGATTGCGGCTGTTAGTGCCGCCGTGAGGGTGTTTTTGATGTCAGTTGCCACGGAATGGAGATCGTGCAGGCTGGGGTGTGAATGCGGTGTGAGGATTACCGCTCCATTGTCTGGGGAGGGGTTGGTTCCTGCCGTCAGGCCTGATGACTGAGGAGAGTCTTGCCTGGGCGCCATGTTGCCAGATTGTGACCGGAACATTTCTGGAATATTCTGGCTAATCCTGCCAGTCAAATCTCGGGGAGATCTGGAGCGAGATGCGGAGGAGCTGCGGGAAGAGGTCCCCATGGTTCTCAGGTGCGCAGGCGAGCAATAAACCTCTGTTTTAGTCAGATTATCCTCTCTGTCAGTGGGAGCATAGAATTCAAGCTGCCATCTTCTCCCGAGGTCAGGCCACGCCCCGAAAGTGACCTTTTTTGATCAGTTAACAGGATTTTACCAATGTAGGAAGTGTCGTGTATGTTCTTTAAATAGCTGTACACATAGGAGAACTAAAACCTTTGAGTCTACAAGTACTCGTGAGACGCACACCATTACCCCATTTACTACTTGTTCCACTATGGGCATGGTGTATTTGCTGCAATGCCCATGTGGCTTGCAGTATATTGGGCGGACCAAACGCCCTCTCCAGGTTAGGCTCAATGAGCATATTATCAACATTATATCTGGATTTAAAAACCATTCAGTGTCAAAACATTACCGGTTAGTACACAATAGAGACCCCTCTAATACCCTTTTTTTAGGGATTGACAAATATAGGCCTAACTGGCGGGGGAGCTCTATGGTGCGAGAGATTTCCAAGCTCGAAATGTCTTGGATCCATAGTTAGGACTTATGTACCCTATGGAATAAATATAGATGTAGATGTTAATATTTTTATTGATAATTCTTAGTTCTTATTACTGTACACTCACTTTGAGTTCTGCAAGGGGCGTTTCAGTTTTAGTTCCAGCGGTCCCTCTTTTGGTTTGTCACCTACCAATTAGTGGATTTGCTTTTTGGGAACAGAAAAAAGTTCTTTGTAAAAAGAAAAACATTTTTTAAAAGATAACATTTTTTTATAGAAACATTTTTTATAGAAACATTTTTTATGAAATTTTTGCATTTTTGTTTATTTATTGATTAGGGATGGCTTACTATAACTTTCATGGGTCAATGATTATTTCCAATTAAACATTTGTCAATTCTTGCTATTTTGCAGTTTTGCAATATTATATTTAAAGTTATTCTGATTGGTGCGATATCTTGTGTTGCTACCAATCATATTTTTGGTGTTAGATGATACACATCAATTTGATCATTTTCCCATGCACTTTGTAGTTTACTTAACGTTATTATTTTATCTAATCTGGCTGTATCAGCCTAAGTAGTTCTTAATGAATTGTTTCTTACATATAATATAATGTTTTAATTTAAAGTCATGGAGTTATATCCCCCTTACCCTTCTTAATATACATTGGTATCTAAGGGTTGCGCCCACACTTAAGATGGCGCTTTGTAACTCCCTTTGCGGGACTCAGAGCGAGGCTTGGTGTGTCTATTTATGGTGGTTATTCAGCACAGTGTCCGTTCCCCATTGAAAACGTTTACAATGTGAGTGTCACCCTATTTGCATACACTATTTCTTGTGTGTCAGTATTACGCTATGTCAAATATTTTTTTCTGGGATGCTATCAATGCCAACCGGTGATTGAGTCATACAACAATTTATCCAGCTGGGACTGTTTTGTGTCAAGACCTTGGCAGGGTTAAAGCCACCTGTTTCTTTTGGCTTATGTTCTGGTAAGCAAGGCTTTCATCAGTTGTGAATTAGTCCATATGCCAAGCTATTGAGTGTCAATTCTGTACTATTTGAATTATTACATATTTTTGGGACTTTTATTAGCACATCACTTAATTTGGTTTTTGATGTGGTTTAATTACCTTATAATTTTATAATTTTGACTCAATTTATTGAATATCACCCTTTTCTGTATAATTATTAGCGCAGCTTTTCCATTTCCTATTTTGTTTTGTGTTATCCCACAATAAGCTGCTGCTTTATTCTAGCGCAGTTTTTTCTTCCCTTTGATATACCTATGTGCATATGATCTCAGTTTTCCCAAAGGTGATTATTTGTGGGTCAGGCTGGCTGTAGATCAAAGAGTATATGTGGTCTGACCACTGCTATTGGTATGCACACAAAGCTTAAATGTATGAGCCACTTGTATCACTGTTAGGAGAGGTGATTGACTAGTTGCCTTAGGGGTAGAGGGATGGTGGGTAGGTGGGTATGCTATTGAAGGCGATAGGTATAAGTATGTGCAGGTGGTTTTGCATGTGCTGTGTGAATGTTCTACGGATCTGTCGTTATGGGAGGGCTGAGGATCAGTGTCCATGGTCTCTGTGGATACTGGCAGTGGGTTTAGGTCTATGGTGACAGTGTTTATCATTTGTTATGTATTATGGTTGATTGTAGCAGCTGGTGCTGTTGTATGATGTTGCCGATGCATGTTTTCTGCATCATTGGTTTGTTACCTATGGCTGTAGGTTAGGGTTTGTAAGCTAGTTTTTTAGGTAATCAGTGATGAATGTTGATATGTGCATGCTTTTATGATTGGACCATATTAGGCACTTGTTCGGCATGTCTAATGTTTATGCATGGTAGATCTAGCCATGGCTGTCATTATAGGTGCCCTTGGGGCCTGGCTGCCCTTTGATCCATATATGTAGTAAATACACATTGGATATATGCTGCTATTATAAACCATCAGAATCTGTGATGATGGATTTCCCACATTTTAATATATATATTTTTGGTATTGTAAATTTTTATCGGTTAATGTCCGCTTTCCGCCTTGGCCACGATCCAATGTCCACCAGACTCAGTAATCAGATTTGTGGCTCTGAGGAACATATCGGATTACTCCATGCACCAGCATCCTCCAAGTTTTAAATAAGATCCAAGTATTGTTATTAGCAATTGCCATATGTAGCTTGTGTCATTTATTTATGATATTATCTACGAATTTTGTAACAATAAAATGATAATTTGTAACCATCATGTTTTCTCAAGCTTACCTCAATGACACATCGTTAAAGGTCCTATCACATTATGGGAGAGCGAGTTCTCCCACCTTTTTAAATATTTAGAAGGAACACTATCTGCCTGGCAGAAAGTGATTGATCACCCTGTAAATAATATTCTTCTGCGCTAGTCCCTTATCGTGGGGGATAATAGTATAGAGTGATGATATATCCGCTGTTACCAGCAGAGTGTCCCCACTACGCCTCAAACCATCCAATTCATTAGTAACTTGTGTCTTTTAAGATATGCTAGAGTCTTGCGCACTAGAGGCTGTAGATGAAGATCAATATGTTTACTGATCTGTGAGGAGACTGATTTAATCCCACTCACGATCAGATGCACAGGTGCGTCATAAGTTTACATACCCTGGCAGAATTTATTATTTCTTGGCCATTTTTCAGAGAATATGAATGATAACAAAAAACTTTTGTTTCACTCATGGTTAGTGTTTGGCTGAAACCACTTATTATCAATCAACCGTGTTTATTCTTTTTAAAATCATAAAAAGAGTAAACATGAGTAATTTTAAAATAAACAAACAATGTGGCCCTCGTACTGAAAAGACAACAGGTTTAAACCAGTGTTTCTCAACTTTAGTCCTCAAGATGCCCCAACAGATCATGTTTTTAGGATTTCCCTCAGATGAAACAGCTGTCGTAAGTACTAAGGCAGTGAAACTTATCAAATCACCTGTGCAAAATAATGGGAAGTCTGAAAACATGACCTGTTGGGACGCCTTGAGGACTGGAGTTCATAAATACCGGTTTAAGCCATAAAATCAAACACTTTTTCAGTATCTAGGCCAAGTGAGGACAATTGGTATCTGGTTGGCATTGGCCTGACTTAAAAGGGTCAATGGCCCAGTTGTCACCAACAATTTGGCCAGAAATTAGATTTCAGCTAAATGAGATATAATAACTTAGCTAGAGATTTTGTAAAAAACTTTAGATTCAAGTTAAGGACTTAAGATAATTTCTTCCCTAAAACAAAGCCCTTAAATTGGAGGATCTTAAGCTGGCCATAGATAGTTCAAATCTCAGCTGGTTAAGATGAGATTTGAACCATGTATGGGCAGGCTGATTTATCAGCTTGGGTACAACGATCCTGTGAGATTTTTCATGCGATTATTGCCAGTGGCTATAGCTGCTAGCAATAATCACTGTGTGTTCTCCTGGCTGGGATGGCTCCACCACCGGGAGAACACAATAGCGCCACGGGAAGGATTCCTTCATTAATCCTTGGTTGCAGTTAAGAAAATCACACTGTCTATGGCCAGCTTTGGAGATGTTGTGCTGAGTGAGTTAAAATAAAGCTAAGTGGACAGGCAAGCCTTAATTACTACAATAAACTGGTGGACCAATGCCTGGTGCTACGAGGAAAGAGGGTCAACACTAAAGCACAGCATTTCACCATCAACATTTTTTCTGTGTTTGCATATCTCTGCACACTTGCAAATTGAGAAAAAACCTGGGGGTTAGGAGTTTACAATCCCACTAAGAGGTAGGGACTAATTTATACTTCTTTCTCATCTAGGTGAACTGAATTCTGGCCCACCCACCCCCATCCACACCACATTAATTAACTTGCCATTTAGTCACACTCCAAGGGTGGGGGTAGAGAGAGAGGTATACCTGCTCTATGTCAGTACGCATACAATTTAAAAAGGGAAACCTGTCACTCTAATCTGCAGGTAGTTGCATTGTCAACGACTGCCAAGGACAGTATGGACTATAAATTCAGGCTTTCTTTCCACATTGTATTTGAAACAAACCTTGAAGTTCTTCAGTTGAGCTTATTAGTAAAAAACCAAAGGTTTATGGGTGATAGGTCAAATGAGGAGTGGAATGTATGTACTAAGAAAATTGGAAACAAGGATAATATATGGGGTTTATGTCCATTTCTGTGATAGGTGTAGGATATTACTTCATTGAACCTAGCATTCTGAAAAGTAGAACACAAAGATGTAGAGGCATAAACATTAAGATTGAAGACAAATAGGCTTAATGAATGAGGTGTAGCTCTGCTGATGTTAATCATTCAATCATGTACAAGCAAATATAGTTTCCTTGCATATGATTGGGTATTTGCAAAGTGAATGTTCACCACATTCACTTAAGTGAAAATAACCTTGCAAAGTATTTTTTTCCTTACATTAACCAACCCCATTGAGTTCAGTCTATTAGCTGTCTTGAATTTAACCCCTTGCCGACCAGCGCACGACAATATACGTCAGCACAATGGCATGGCTGGGCAAATGGGCGTGCGGGTACGTCCCCTTTAAGAAGCAGCATTGTGTGCACCCGCCGCATGCTCCGTGACCCGCGGACTCAATGTCCGTCAGGTCCCTGCGATCGTGTCACGGAGCGAAAGAATGGGGAGATGCCTTTTGTAAAAAAAAAAAAGGCATTTCCCCGTTCTATCTTGTGACATAACAGAGATCACTGTTCCCTGTCATCAGGAGCAGTGATCGCTGTCACGTGAGTAGTAGCCCACCCCCCCCCCCCATTAAAATCACTCCCTAGGACACACTTAACCACTTGATCACCCCCTGGTGTTTAACCCCTTCCCTGCCAGTGTCATTTACACAGTAATCAGTGCATTTTTATAAATGACAATGGTCCCAAAATAGTGTCCGATGTGACCGCCTTAATGTCGTAGTCATAATAAAAATCACAGGTCACCAACATTACTAATAAAAAAAAATTAATAATAAAAATGCCATAAAACTATCCCCTATTTTGTAGATGCTATCCCTTTTGCGCAAACCAATCAATATAGGCTTATTGCGATTTTTTTACCAAAAATATGTAGAAGAAAAACATATCGGCCTAAACTGAGGAAAAATTTTATTTTTTTTATATATTTTTGGTGGATACTTTTTTGGGGGCAAAAAGTAAAAAAATATTGCTTTTTCAAAATTGTCGCTTTTTTTGTTTATAGCGCAGAAAATAAAAACCGCAGGGGTGATCAAATACCACCAAAAGAAAGCTCTATTTGTGGGAAAAAAAGTACATCAATTTTATTTGGGTACATCAATGCACGATGGCGCAATTGTCAGTTAACCGTTTACAGACCACCCGCCGACGTTATACGTCGGCTGTTTGAAGAGAGGTATTTTTATGGCAGCAGCTAGCTGCCATAACCCCGGTAATCCTCTTCTTCAGCGGGCGGTCTGCTTTCAGATAAAAGCGGTCTCTGTGGCGGATTCGCCGCAAGATCACTTTTATCCACAGCGGGAGAGGGGCCTCCTCTCTCTGGTGCCCTCTGCCGCTTACCTCTGCTGAAAGGTCCTGTCATGCTTGTTTTTCTATTACAAGGGATGTTTACATTCCTTGTATTAGGAATAAAAGTGACACATTTTTTGTTTTAAACACGCCCCGTCCCACCAAGCTCACGTGCAGAAGCGAACGCATATGATAACGGTGTTCAAACCACACATGTGATGTATCGCCACGATCAGTAGAGCGATAGCAATAATTCTAGCCCTAGACCTCCTCTGTAACTCAAAAACATGCAACCTGTAGAGTTTTTTAAACGTTGAATATGGAGATTTTTAAGGGTAAAAGTTTGTTGCCATTACACAAGCGGGCTCAACTTTGAAGTGTGACATGTTGGGTATCAATTTACTTGGCGTAACATCATCTTTCACAATAAAAAAAATATTGGGCTAACTTTACTGTTGGCTTATTTTTTCATTAAAAAAAAGTATTTTTTCCCAAAAACAGTGTGCTTGTAAGACCGCTGCGCAAACACAGTGCGACCTCCATTTTATTCTCTAGGGTGTTAGAAAAAAATACATATACTGTTTGGGGGTTCTAAGTCATTTTCTAGCAAAAAAAATTATTTTAATTTGTAAACAAGTCTGAAAAATAGGCCCGGTCTTAAAGTGGTTAAAGCAACGCAGTGCCGTATCGCAAAAAATGGCCAGGTCATTAACCAGTTGCCGACCGCCTAACGCAGATACACTGTGGCAGAATGGCACTGGCAGGCAAAATCACGTACCTGGTACGTGATCTGCCTACCGCGGGCGGGGGGTCCCATCGGACCCCCCCCCGGTGCCCAAGGCGGTCAGCTTCTGTCTGGGAGCGATCAGAGGTGAGGGGGAGACCATCCATTTGTGGCCCCCCCCCCTCGCGATCGCTCCCAGTCAATGAGATTCTTCCTCTGCTGCTGTATAGTAAACAGCAGCAGAGGAAATGATGTCATCTCTCCTCGGCTCGGTATTTTCCGTTCCGGTGCAGAGGAGAGAAGACATCTGAGTGAGTTGCACAAAACAACACACACAGTAGAACACGCCAGGCATACTGTACACCCCCCAATCCTCCCCCCCCCCCCCCCCGGCACACTGACACCAAGCAGTTTTTTTTTTTTTTTTTTTTTTTATGATTACTGCGTTGGTGTCAGTTCGTGACAGTGTGGTAGGGCAGTTAGTGTTAGCCCCCTTTAGGTCTAGGATACCTCCCTAACCCCCCTAAAAGTTTTAACCCCTTGATCACCCCCCATCGCCAGTGTCACTAAGCGATCGTTTTTCTGATCGCTGTATTAGTGTCACTGGTGACGCTAGTTAGGGAGGTAAACATTTAGGTTCGCCGTCAGCATTTTATAGCGTCAGGGACCCCCATATACTACCTAATAAAGGTTTTAACCCCTTGATTGCCCCCTAGTTAACCCTGTCACCAGTGATCACCATATAACTGTTACGGGTGACGCTGGTTAGTTAGTTTATTTTTTATAGTGTCAGGGCACCCGCCGTTCATTACCGAATAAAGGTTTAGCCCATAATCACCCGGCGGTGATATAAGTTAGGTTTTAGGGTCAGATAGGGTCTGCGTCGCCCCAGGCAGCGTCAGGTTAGCGCCAGTAGCGCTAACACCCACGCACGCACCATACACCTCCCTTAGTGGTATAGTATCTGATCCGATCAGATCAGATCTATACTAGTGTCCCCAGCGGTTTAGGGTTCCCAAAAACGCAGTGTTAGCGGGATCAGCCCAGATACCTGCTAGCACCTGCGTTTTGCCCCTCCGCCCGGCCCAGCCCAGCCCACCCAAGTGCAGTATCGATCGATCACTGACACTTACAAAACACTAAACACACATAACTGCAGCGTTCGCAGAGTCAGGCCTGATCCCTGCAATCGATAACAGTTTTTTTGGTAGCGTTTTGGTGAACTGGCAAGCACCAGCCCCAGGCAGTGTCAGGTTAGTGGCAGTACCGCTAACACTCACGCACGCACCGTACACCTCCCTTAGTGGCATAGTATCTGAACGGATCAATATCTGATCCGATCAAATCTATACTAGCGTCCCCAGCAGTTTAGGGTTCCCAAAAATGCAGTGTTAGCGGGATCAGCCCAGATACCTGCTAGCACCTGCATTTTGCCCCTCCGCCCGGCCCAGCCCAGCCCACCCAAGTGCAGTATCGATCGATCACTGACACTTACAAAACACTAAACGCATAACTGCAGCGTTCGCAGAGTCAGGCCTGATCCCTGCGATTGCTAACAGATTTTTTGGTAGCGTTTTGGTGAACTGGCAAGCACCAGCAGCCTAGTACACCCTGGTCGTAGTCAAACCAGCACTGCAGTAACACTTGGTGATGTGGTGAGTCCCATAAGTGCAGTTCAAGCTGGTGAGGTGGCAAGCACAAATAGTGTCCCGCTGCCACCAAGAAGAAGACAAATACAGGCCCGTCGTGCCCATAATGCCCTTCCTGCTGCATTCTCCAATCCTAATTGGGAACCCACCACTTATGCAGCACCCGTACTTCCCCCATTTACATCCCCAACCAAATGCAGTCGGCTGCATGAGAAGCATTTTCTTTATGTCCTCCCGAGTACCCCTACCCAACGAACCCCCCCAAAAAAGATGTTGTGTCTGCAGCAAGCGCAGATATAGGCATGACACCCGCTATTATTTTCCCTCCTGTCCTGACAATCCTGGTCTTTGCATTGTTGAATGTTTTGAATGCTACCATTCACTAGTTGAGTATTAGCGTAGGGTACAGCATTGCACACACTAGACACACTTTCACAGGGTCTCCCAAGATGCCATCGCATTTTGAGAGACCCGAACCTGGAACCAGTTACATTTATAAAAGTTACAGTTAGAAAAAAAAGTGTAGAAAAAAACAACCACAAAAAAATATATAAAATAAAAAAAAATAGTTGTCGTTTTATTGTTCTCTCTCTCTATTGTTCTGCTCTTTTTTACTGTATTCTATTCTGCAATGTTTTATTGTTGTTATGTTTTATCATGTTTGCTTTTCAGGTATGCAATTTTTTATACTTTACTGTTTACTGTGTTTTATTGTTAACCATTTTTTTGTCTTCAGGTACGCCATTCACGACTGAGTGGTTATACCAGAATGATGCCTGCAGGTTTAGGTATCATCTTGGTATCATTGTTTTCAGCCAGCGGTCGGCTTTCATGTAAAAGCAATCCTAGCAGCTAATTAGCCTCTAGCCTGCTTTTACAAGCAGTGGGAGGGAATGCCCCCCCCCCACCGTCTTCTGTGTTTTTCTCTGGCTCTCCTGTCTCAACAGGGAACCTGAGAATGCAGCAGGTGATTCAGCCAGCTGACCATAGAGCTGACCAGAGACCAGAGTGGCTCCAAACATCTCTATGGCCTAAGAAACCGGAAGCTACGAGCATTTCATGACTTAGATTTCGTCGGATGTAAACAGCGCCATTGGGAAAGCATTTTATCACACCGATCTTGGTGTGGTCAGATGCTTTGAGGACAGAGGAGAGATCTAGGGTCTAATAGACCCCAATTTTTTCAAAAAGAGTACCTGTCACTACCTATTGCTATCATAGGGGATATTTACATTCCCTGAGATAACACTAAAAATGATTAAAAAAAAAAAAAAAAAACAATGAAAGGAACAGTTTAAAAATAAGATAAAAAAGCAAAAAAAAAAAAAAGCAAAAAAAAAAGCACCCCTGCCCCCCCCCCCCTGCTCTCGCGCTAAGGCGAACGCAAGCGTTGGTCTGGCGTCAAATGTAAACAGCAATTGCACCATGCATGTGAGGTATCACCGCGAAGGTCAGATCGAGGGCAGTAATTTTAGCAGTAGACCTCCTCTGTAAATCTAAAGTGGTAACCTGTAAAGGCTTTTAAAGGCTTTTAAAAATGTATTTAGTTTGTTGCCACTGCACGTTTGTGCGCAATTTTAAAGCATGTCATGTTTGGTATCCATGTACTCGGCCTAAGATCATCTTTTTTATTTCATCAAACATTTGGGCAATATAGTGTGTTTTAGTGCATTAAAATTTAAAAAAAGTGTGTTTTTTCCCAAAAAAATGCATTTGAAAAATCGCTTCGCAAAAACTGTGAAAAAAAAATGAAACACCCACCATTTTAATCTGTAGGGTATTTGATTTCAAAAAATATATAATGTTTGGGGGTTCAAAGTAATTTTCTTGCAAAAAAATAATTTTTTCATGTAAACAAAGTGTCAGAAAGGGCTTTGTCTTCAAGTGGTTAGAAGAGTGGGTGATGTGTGACATAAGCTTCTAAATGTTGTGCATAAAATGCCAGGACAGTTCAAACCCCCCCCCCCCCAAAAGACCCCATTTTGGAAAGTAGACACCCCAAGCTATTTGCTGAGAGGCATGTCAAGTCTATGGAATATTTTATATTGTGACAAGTTGCGGAAAAAAGACAAATTTTTTTTTTTTTGCACAAAGTTGTCACTAAATGATATATTGCCTAAACATGCCATGGGCATATGTGAAATTACACCCCAAAATACATTCTGTTGCTTCTCCTGAGTATGGGGATACTACATGTGTGAGACTTTTTGGGAGCCTAGCTGCGTACGGGTCCCCGAAAACCAAGCACCGCCTTCAGGCTTTCTAAGGGCGTAAATTTTTTATTTCACTCTTCACTGCCTATCACAGTTTCGGAGGCCATGGAATGCCCAGGTGGAACAAACCCCCTCAAATGACCCTATTTTGGAAAGTAGACACAAGCTATTTGCTGAGAGGTATAGTGAGTATTTTGCAGACCTCACTTTTTGTCACAAAGTTTTGAAAATTGAAAAAAAAAAATGTTTTTTTTCTGGTCTTTCTTCATTTTCAAAAACAAATGAGAGATGCAAAATACTCACCATGCCTCTCAGCAAATAGCTTGGGGTGTCTGCTTTCCAAAATGGGGTCATTTGGGGGGGGGTTGTGCCACCTGGGCATTCCATGGCCTCCGAAACTGTGATAGGCAGTGAAGAGTGAAATCAAAAATTTACGCCCTTAGAAATCCTGAAGGCGGTGATTGGTTTTCGGGGCCCCGTACGCGGCTAGGCTCCCAAAAAGTCCCGCACATGTGGTATCCCTAACTTGTGTCAAAATATAAAATATTCCATGGACTCAACATGCCTCTCAGCAAATAGCTTGGGGTGTCTACTTTCCAAAATGGGGTCATTTGGGGGGGGGGGGGTTTGTACTGCCCTGCCATTTTAGCACCTCAAGAAATGACATAGGCAGTCAGACGAAAAGCTGTGTAAATTCCAGAAAATGTACCCAAGTTTGTAGACGCTATAACATTTGCGCAAACCAATATACGCTTATTGACTTTTTTTTACCAAAGACATGTGGCCAAATACATTTTGGCCTAAATGTATGACTAAAATTGAGTTTATTGGATTTTTTTTTTATAACAAAAAGTAGAAAATATTTTTTTTCAACATTTTCGGTCTTTTTCCGTTTATAGCGCAAAAAATAAAAACCGCAGAGGTGATCAAATACCATCAAAAGAAAGCTCTATTTGTGGGAAGAAAAGGACGCAAATTTCGTTTGGGTACAGCATTGCATGACCGCGCAATTAGCAGTTAAAGCGACGCAGTGCCAAATTGTAAAAAGTGCTCTGGTCAGGAAGGGGGTAAATCCTTCCGGGGCTGAAGTGGTTAAGGGAGTAAATTCTTCAAGCTGAAGTGGTTAAATAGCAATTAAAATTTAATATATGGGTGGGGACAGAAGGTTTTTTTTAACTGAAAAAAAAATGCCATGAGTAGTAGGTAGATGAGATATTCATGTTACTTTCTTTTACATGAACAATGTATTTTAAGCCAAAACTGCTAATGGAAAAAAAAAAAAAAAAAAAAAAAGTATTTCAAACGATTGTTTAATTTTGCCACCTGCTGCTCATAAGTGCTATAGCAGAAGCTGTGTATTTTGTCAATAAGAACGGGGGGGGGGGGGGGGGGGAGACAGAGACCGAGAGAGAGAGAGAATAGAGATGGAGAGAGAAAAAGAAAAGGGAGGGATAGACAGAGTGAGGAAGCGACAGACGGAAGTGTAACATGCTCGTACAGGTGCCAAAGAGTATTAGTTTGCTGAAATAGCTCCTCATTTTTCAGTCATCACCCAACTACTCCAAAAATGGACAAACTGAAACCAGCAGACAGCTACAAACCTTTGGTACAGCAGGAAAGAATGACCAATCAGCAGCTGCACTTCTAGGCCAGATTTCACAAAATAAGTGTCTCCAGCACAACAATGCACATATGCATCACTGGGTGGCCAATGCTTCTGTGCCGACAACACAAAGACCGAGCTGTCAAACACAGCTCTCGGCTTCCCCTAACTGCCGGTAGCTGGCAGGACCGGCTCCTGATCAGTTGACCACTGTGACAGCCAATCACAATAGTCATGATTGCCGATCCTTCCTATCACCCCAATACCCCACCCCCCCAGACAGGGGCACCATAGAAGGGGTTAATGAAAAAAAAAAAAAAATAGTGCAAGGTATATCTACAGAAAATATATTACATAACAAGTAGTAAAATAAAAGGGTATTAAAAAAATACTTAAAGCGGAGTTTCACTCATATAAAAGTCAGCAGCTACAAAAAGTGTAGCTGCTGACTTTTATTAATCGGACACTCACCTGTCCCATGTGGGCGTAAGAAGCCCCGCTCCTCGCTCCCCCCCTCCTCTCTGTGGCGCCAGAAAGGCCACTGTGGGCGCCCGGCTGTGGCTTCACAGCCGGGCACGCACTGCGCTGCACATTGTGACTGGACGGGCATTCATCTGAGACCTTTGACGTGTCCCAGATGATTGCCGAGAGGGAGGGGGGAGAGGTGAACTTGCTTCCGGCACCGTGGTTCCCCCGGGAGGAAGTGGGAGCTGGCCCCCCCCCCCCCCTCCCTCCTGAAGCTACTTTAGACAACATCCTGGGTAATGCAGAGCAGCAAAAACTCATGAGAAGATGCTTTTGCAATGGACTGAAGTGTCTTGCCACAGGATTTGGGATGCTTCCTATTCACCTGTAGGGATGAGTGAATCTGAGGTTTGATTTACCAAGGGTTCAGCAAGTCCATACAAAAATTTGTAAACTTATAAAAAGGTTAAGTGCTGCCAGATATAGATATAGAGATGAAACTCTGATTTGGATCAACACCTTTTTATAAAATGTATAAATAAAATTGAACATGAAATAATTACATACAGTAGCTCAAAAGTGAGTACACCCCTCACATTTTTGTAAATATTTTATTATATTTTTTCATGCAACACTGCAGAAATTACACTTTGCTACAATGTAAAGTAGTGAGTGTGCAGCTTGTATAACAGTATAAATGTTCTATCCCATCAAAATAACACACAGCCATTAATGTCTAAACTGATGGCAACAAAAGTGTCAATATTTTGTGTGGTCACCATTACTTTCCAGCACTGCCTTAACCCTCTTGGGCATGGAGTTCACCAGAGGTTCACAGGTTGCCACTGGAGTCCTCTTCCACTCCTCCATGATGACATTATGGAGCTGGTGGATGTTAGAGACCTTGCGCTCCTCCACCTGCTGTTTGAGGATGCCCCACAGATGCTCAATAGGGTTTAGGTCTGGAGACATGCTTGGCCAGTCCATCACCTTTACCCTCAGCTTCTTTAGCAAGGCAGTGGTCTTGGAGGTGTGTTTGGGGTCATTATGTTGGAATCCTGCCCTGCGGCCCAGACTCCGAAGGGAGGGGATCATGCTCTGCTTCAGTATTGTCACAGTACATGCTGGCATTCATGGTTCCCTCAATGAACTGTAGCTCCCTAGTGCCGGCAGCACTCATGCAGCCCAAGACCATGACACTCCCACCACAATGCCTGACTGTAGGCAACACACTTGTCTTTGTATTCCTCACCTGGTAGCTGCCACACATGCTTGACACTATCTGAACCAAATAAGTTTATCTTGGTCTCATCAGACCGCGGGACATGGTTCCAGTAATCCATGTCCTTAGTCTGCTTATCTTCAGCAAACTGTTTGCGGGCTTTCTTGTGCATCATCTTTAGAAGAGGCTTCCTTCTGAAATGAAGACATGCAGACCAATTTGAGGCAGTGTGCGGCGTATGGTCTGAGCACTGACAGGCTGACCCCCCCCCCCCCCCTTCGACCTCTGCAGCAATGCTGGCAACACTCATAAGTCTATTTCCCCAAAGACAACCTCTGGATATGATGCTGAGCACGTGCACCCAACATCTTTGGTCAACCGTGGCGAGGCCTGTTCTGAGTGGAACCTGTCCTGTTAAACCGCTGTATGGTCTTGGCCACCATGCTGCAGCTGAGTTTGAGGGTCTTGGCAATCTTCTTCTAGCCAAGGCCATCTTTATGTAGAGCAACAATTCTTTTTTCAGATCAGAGTTCTTTGCCATGAGGTGCCATGTTGAACTTAGTGACCAGCATGAGAGAGAGTGATAACACCAAATTTAACACACCTGAGACCTTGTAACACTAAAGAGTCACATGACATCGGGGAGGGAAAATGGCTAATTGGGCCCAATTTGGACATTTTCACTTAGGGGGTGTACTCACTTTTGTTGCCAGTGGTTTATACATCAAAAATGTGAGGAGCATACTCACTTTTGTGAGATACTGTATATATAATTATTGGATAAGGTATTTTTTGCTCTAACATTTAATGTAAATATTGTTAATTCTGTACATATTTGTGTGCTACATATTTCCTTAATTCCTTAAGGGGAATGTACTGTTTATTTATATGTACATGTACAGTGTTGCATAAAAGTTTTAGGCAGGTGTTAAGAAATGCTGTAAAGTAAGAATGCTTTCAAAAATATATGTTTTAATTGTTTATTTTTCTTAGTTTACAAAATGCAAAGTGAGTTAGCAGAGGGAAAATCAATTCAATATTTGGAGCGACTACTCTTTGGCTTCAAACCAGCACTTTTTCAAACAAAAAGTGTAGCTGCTGACTTATTAATCGGACACTCACCTTTTTAACACTTGCACAAAGTCAGGGACTTTGTAGGATTGATGTCAGATGTGTGTGCCCTTTGGACACAGATCAGGGTTAATCACAGAGGCCCTTTACCATGCAATCAGCTGGATGTAGCCACAATGTAAACACAAGCTGATTATCGGCATTCCTTTCCTTGCACTAACAGCGAGAGGAGAGGCGGTAACCAACTTGTGTGAAAGGGACATCTGCACTGATTATCAGTGTAGCCCCAACAGTTGCCATCAGTGCCCATCATTACCTCATCAATGTCACCTATCAGTGCCCATCAGTGAAAGCAAAAATGACCTGTTTGTAAACTATAAAAAAATTTTTATTTATTTTTTTTAATTATTTTTTTTTTGTTTATTTAGCAAAAAATAAAAAACCCAGTGGTGAATAAATACCATCAAAGTGCAACAGCGAGAAAAGTTGAGAATTGGCCGGGGCAGGAAGGGGGTAAGAGAGCCCAGTAGGCAAAGTGGTTAATGTGATAACCTAAAAAAAAAAAAGCCATGCTGCTGTCCCTTTAAGGTATAGCACAGTGCTTTTGCCATGTCAATTGTCCCTTTCTATGTTGTTCAATACCTGGTTGATCCTGCGTGTTCCTGTCTACCTCTCTGTAAAACTAACCCTGTTTATCATGGCTGCTGACCCATGGTAGTGTGGTCAGATTACGTGCCTCTGTAATCCAGCTCTCTCTCTCTCTCTCTCTCTCTCCATCTCCTCTCCCTCCCTGCCATTTTCGTAGTCTGTGCGAGACCGATCTCTTTTCCACCCCTCCTGCCTTTATTGTGTAAAACTATTCTCCCTGGCAGTTTCCGCCCCCCCCCCCCCCCCAATATGATGCCGACAAGAAATTAAAACCAATTCTCCTAAAAAAGGTAATTAGAGAACATTTTGCAAAAAAAAAACCCAAAAATCTAAAACCATTACTATTGCCACATAAGGTAATGGGAGTGTGTTTATGAGGCTTTACAACCACTTTAACCAATTGTTTAACCAAGCAGGTGCTAATGATCATCAGTTTCATATATAGGTTGAAACAGTCATTGACTGAAAGAGAAGTGTCTAGAAGGCTTAAAACTGGGTAAGGAACAGCCAAACTCTGCTACTAAGGAGAGGTTGTGGAAGACCGATTCATGTCACAGCTCATACACCATGGCAAGTCTAAGCACACCAAGACGACACATAGTAGTTATATGGCATCCAGTTATGGATGCTCCATAAGAGGAGCTGCCCCTCTAATCCATGCGCCTGGCCCCTTATCTACATGCAGGGCACCAGCTGCATGAATTTGAATGGGTTTTTTTTTTTTTTTTTTTTTTTTAAAGCACATGATTAGAGCCAGCTTCAAAAAAGGGTGGGCTTGGGGCGCAGAGCACTGCACCCTGAGCCCACCCAGTTGTGTGAAGTTAGCAATTATAAGCTAATGTCTTCCCGCTTCTCCTCCAGGCCAATCAGGAAGCGGGTCCTGAGACCCGATTGGCCGGGAGTCTTAGGACCGACTTCCTGCTCGGCCGGAAGGAGAAGCAATGGCCCGGCACTTCTCACGACCAGCTGGAGCGAGAGGCAGCCTAAAGGTAAGGCCACTGACAGCATCAGCAAGGTCTCTCCCAGGCAAAAATTTCAGACTATTGGGGTTTCAAGATGTGCTATTCAAGCTCTTTTGAAGAGCAAAACAAAATGGGCAACGTTGCAGATTGTAGATGCAGTGGCCAGCCAAGAAAACAGTGCAGCAGATGAAAGACACAACATGCTTACTTCCCTTTGACATCGGAAGATGTCCAGCAGTGCAATCAGCAAAGAGGAAGAATTGTGGCAAAAAAGCCATACCTCCAAAGTGGAAACAAGGCTAAACGATTCAGCTATGCACAAAAACATAGGAACTGGGGTGCAGGAGCGGTAGCGGGATGCAGTTTGCTAAAGGGCTGGGGAAAAGTACAATAATGAGTCTCTGCAAGAAACAGTGAAGCATGGTGGTCTGCAGATGGAGTTGGAGATTTGGGCAGCATCAACGCTGTCCTCAAAGCTGAGAAATACAGTCTGATACTTATCCATCATGTCATACCATCAGGGAGGCGTGTGATTAGCCCCAAATTTATTATGGCGCAGGACAACGACCCCAAACATACAGTCAATGTCATTAAAGGAGAAGTCCAGCCTATGCTCATTTGGCTGGGCTTCTCCTAAGGGTCACAGGAGTGCAATCCGTTTTGCACTCTTGTGACCCATTTTCAGTAGAAAGCGGACTGAAGTCTGCTCTCTGCTGACGTCACAGGAATTAGCCCAGGCAACAAGTCATCCCAACAACTGAAATCTGGATCCACCAAGTGCCTGGACAGACACCCATCTCTGGCTCTCAGCGAGCTGCTGAGAGCCTGAGATGGCCGCTCGCCGACCCTCCACAGCTCAGCGATCCAGTGAGCGTGGAGGAGCAGAGTGGAGAGATGCCGATTGACAGCAGCTTTCTGCTCGGGGAGCTGTAAGAACCGAGCCATCGGCGATGTTCGATCGATCGGTTCTCTAGAGGCGCCGGGGGGCAGATGCAGCATTGTACCAATGTTAAATAAAAATGAAAAAGCCCTCGCGCTACTAAGATGTGTTCAAAATAATTGATATACAGAGGGAAACACTCATAAATTAAGAAATAAACAAAGTGCGTGCCGTGCAATAAAGTGCAATCCAATACAGTGAAAAAACTGTCTGCAGCAGAATCTAACAGTGTTCACATTCCACTCAAATATAGAAAATCATGTAGTGATTCCGCGCTACAGCAATAATAAAGTGCAAAAGTGTCTAGTAAATAAGATAAACAGTGTACAAATGGTGCCCAATAAATTGGGATAATAATAAAGTGAAAAGGCGATTAGTCCATAAATTGATAGAACAATCCAGGGGCATTAGAATAAATATGGTGATTGTCCATTAATCCAACATTTTGCAATAAATGTCCAAAAAAGAAGTTTCTTCAAAAATGCGTTTAGATGAACCACACAGTAATAAGGCGAAAGGTGTACAATCCCATAAATGAGCTCACATAACCCTCACCTTAACTTGAAATATCAGCATAAGATAATGTACAGGAATCTGTTCTGCTGTTCCAACATCCACCACCAGAGGGTCCTCCGTTCCACTTAGTGTTAAACCTGAATGGACACTTTACATCCACGTCCTCATACAGTCTTGACATCCCAGAGAGGAGGGGAGGGAGGGGGGAAGTAGGAAGGGATGGGAGAGACAGAGAACTCCAATAGTGTAGTATGTTTATACTTAAAATATAGTTTTATTAATAAAATAGGCTGGACTCTTACATCAATGTATTAAAAAACAAGCAAATAACAGATCGTATGGCGTTTGGACGCCGTTCTCACGTCACTTCCGGTATTATTCAACCTCCGGCCACTCCCTACGTGTTACGTCATCAAGTGACTTCATCAGGGGATCCCGATTTTTAATACATTTATGTAAGAGTCCAGCCTATTTTATTAATAAAACTATATTTTAAGTATAAACTTACTACACTATTGGAGTTCTCTATCTCTCCCACCCCTTCCTACTTCCCCCCTCCCTGCCCCCCTCACTCGGAGTACGAGACTTTGAGGACGTGGAAGTGAAGTGTCCATTCAGGTTTAACACTAAGTGGAACGAAGGACCCTCTGGTGGTGGATGTTGGAACAGCGGAACAGATTCCTGTTTATTATCTTATGCTGATATTTCAAGTTATTAAGGTGAGGGTTCTGTGAGCTCATTTATGGGATTGTACACCTTTCGCCTTATTACTGTGTGGTTCATCTAAACGCATTTTTGAAGAAACCTTTTTTGGACATTTATTTCAAAATGTTGGATTAATAGACAATCACCATATTTATTCTAATGCCCCTGGATTGTTATACCAATTTATGGCCTAATCGCCTTTACACTTTATTATCCCAATTTATTGGGCACCATTTGTACACTGTTTATCTTATTTACTAGACACTTTTGCACTTTATTATTGCTGTAGCGCAGAATCACTATATGATTTTATATTGTACTGATGTTGCATCCACCCAAGTATGATTGGGGAAAAACCCTCAAACCCATACTTCTCTTTTAAGAATGATCTACGGAGCCCTGAAAGTGATGGTTTGGGTGCCACAGAGCCCTGATCTCAACAGAGTCTGTCTGGGATTACATGGAGACGGGAGGATTTGAGGCAGCGTACATCCACAGAAGATCTGTGCTTAGTTCTCCAAGATGTTTTGGAACAACCTACCTGCCAATTTCCTCCAAAAACTGTATGCAAGTGTACCACAAAGAATTGATGCTGTTTTAAAGGCAAAGGATGGTCATGCCAAACATTGATTTGAAGTTCTCTTCTATTCACTTACTTTCCAGTTTAATTGATAACAACAAACTATTAACACTTATGTTTATGAAAGCATTTTATCCCTTTCATGACTAAGCCTATTTTTGAAATTTGGTGTTTACAAGTTAAAATCCGTATTTTTTGCTAGAAAATGACTTAGAACCCCCAAACATTATATATATTTTTTTAGCAGAGAATCTAGAGAATAAAATGGCGATTGTTGCAATATTTTTTATCACACGGTATTTGTGCAGCAGTTTTAAAACGCAAATTTTTGGAAAAGTGACACTTTTATGAATTTAAAAAAATCCAAACAGTAAAGTTACCCCAATTTTTTTGTATAATGTGAAAGATGATGTTACGCCGAGTAAATAGATACCAAACATGTCACCCTTTATAATTGCACGCACTCGTGGAATGGCGACGAACTACGGTACCTATGAATTTACATAGGCGACGCTTTAAAACATTTTTACGGTTACCAGGTTTGAGCTACAGAGGAGGTCTAGGGCTAGAATTATTGCTCTCACTCTGACGATCGCAGCGATACCTCACATGTGTGGTTTGAACACCGTTTACATATGCGAGCGCGACTTCCGTATGCGTTTTCTTCACTACGCGAGCTCGCGGGGACAGGGGCACTTTAACATTTTTTTTTTTTTTTTAATTTTATTTATTTTTGTACTTTATAAATTGTTTAAAAATTTTTTTTTTTTTTTTTAACTTTTATTGCTGTCACAAGCAATGTAAACATCCCTTGTGACAGTAATAGGTGGTGACAGGTACTCTTTATGGAGGGATGGGGGGTCTAAAAGACCCCCCATCCCTCCTTTACACTTCAAAGTATTCAGATCGCCAAAAACTGCGATTCTGAATACTGTGTACTTTTTTAAATTCGGCGCCATTGGCAGCCTAGTAAACGGGAAGTGACGTCATGACGTCGCTTCCGCGTTTACGAGAAGGCTGGAACGAAGCCGCTCGCAGCTTCGTTCCAGCCCGCCCCCAGCCGCCGAATGGACACCGGGCCTCCTGATCGCACGGGAGGCCCGGTAACAGCGGCGGGAGGCGGGGGATGTCCCCTCCCGCTCCTCCTCATTCCCATATTGAGCGGCTTTTAGCCGCATCGGTTGTTATACACGGGTAGCTGATCGCCCGCTGTAAACAACGGTCCCGGGATGATGCCTGCAGCTGCGGGCATCATCCCGGTATAACCCCGGAAAGCCGAGTACGCATATCTGCGTACGGTCGGCGGGAAGGGGTTAAATATATATATTTTTTACACCTGCCTAAAACTTTTGCATAGTACAGTATAGAAGGGATGTGGTGGCGACATGAATCCTTGCCCCTGAGACGTCACATATGATGAAACATGTAGGGTAGACACATGGATGCCATCTTGTTTACTCACCAGCATTACTGATTGTATGGAGCAGGATTCCTGTCCGGTATATGGAGTGCTCTTTTATACATTTTACTATTGTGAGTTTTTTCTTTATTTGGCTATACAAAATTAAACTATTGGAGGCATTTGCCCATGTTTTAGGTTACCATACTTTGCACGCTGCACCTGGAAAGCTGAGGAGAACCCAAAAAGCTGTGCTGCACCTGGGTGGATGTGTTTCTTAAAGTGGCTGTAAACCTCAGTAATGGAATCTGAGCAAAGTACATACACAATATTGTCAAAAGTATTGGGACACCTGCCTTTACAGACATGAACTATTGAGTTGGCCCACCCTTTGCAGCTGTAACAGCTTCAACTCTTCTGGGAAGGCTTTGGACAAGGTTTAGGAGTGTGCCTATGGGAATGTTTGACCATGCTTCCAAAAGTGCATTTGTGAGGTCAGGCACTGATGTTGGATGAGAAGGCCTGGCTCACAGTCTCCGCTCTAATTCATCTCAAAGGTGGTCTATCGGGTTGAGGTCAGGACTACGCAGGCATGTGAAATTCCTCCACCCCAAACTCACTCATCCATGTCTTTATGGACCTTGCGTCATGCATTGGTCCAAATCATTTGGTAAAAAACAACTGTAAACTGGCGTTAGTAGAGAACCAATTTGGGTGCTAAAGTTCAAACACATACATACTTACACATAGGTATAAAAAGTCTACACACCCCTGTTGAAATGTCACGTTTCTGTGACAAAAAAAAAAGACAAAGATAAATCATTTCAAAACTTTTTCCACCTTTAATGTGACCTATAAACTGTACAACTCAATTGAAAAACAAACTAAAACAAAAAATAAGGAAGCAAAAATAAAATAATGTGGTTGCATAAGTGTGCACACCCTCTTATAACAGGGGGGTATAGCTGTGTTCAGAACTGAGCAATCACATTCAAAGTCATGTTGAATAAGAGTCAGTACACACCTGTTATTTAAAGTGCCTCTGATTAACCTCAAATAAAGTTCAGCTGTTCTAGTAGGTCTTTCCTGACATTTTCCTAGTCGCATCCTACAGCAAAAGCCATGGTCCGCAGAGCACTTCCAAAAGCATCAGAAGGATCTAATTGTTAAAAAGGTATCAGTCAAGAGAAGGGTACAAAATAATTTTTCAAGGCATTAGATACACCATGGAACAGAGTCATCAAGTGGAGAAAATATGGCACGCTTGTTGTGACATTACCAAGAACTGTACGTCCCACCAAAATTGATCAAAAGACAAGAAGAAAACTGAAAGGAGCATCAGGAATATCTAGCAAGTACTGGCTGTGTGGTACACGTGACAACAATCTCCCGTATTATTCATACGTCTGGACCATAGTTTGGAGTGGCAAGACGGAAGCCTTTTATTACCAAGAAAAACATCCATGCCCGGCTAAATTTTGCAAAAACGCATCTGAAGTCTCCCAAAAGCATGTGAGAAAATGTGTTATGGTCTGATGAAACCAAGATTGAACATTTTGGCCATAACTCCAAAAGAAAGGTTTGGCGCAAAAACACTGCACATCGCCAAAAGAACACCATACCCACCGTGAAGAATGGTAGTGGCAGCATCATGCTTTGGGGCTGTTTTTCTTCAGCTGGAACAGGGGCATTACTCAAGGTGGAGGGAATTATGAACAGTTCCAAATACCAGTCAATATTGGCACAAAACCTTCAGGATTCTGCTAGAAAGCTGAACATGAAGAGGAACTTCATCTTTCAGCATGACAACAACCCAAAGCATACATCCAAATCAATAAAGGAATGGCGTAACCAGAAGAAGATTAAAGTTTTGGAATGGCCCAGCCAGAGCCCAGACCTGAATCAAATTGAAAATCTGTGGGGTGATCTGAAGAGGGCTGTGCACAGGAGATGCCCTCGCAATCTGACAGATTTGGAGTGTTTTTGCAAAGAAGAGTGAGCAAATATTGCCAAGTCAAGATGTGCCATGCTGATAGACTCATACCCAAAAAGACTGAGTGCTGTAATAAAGCCAAAAGGTGCTTCAACAAAGTACAGTAAAACCTTGGTTTGAGAGCGTTTTGCAAGACAAGCAAAATTTTTAAAGAAATTTTGACTTGATATACAAGTAGTTTCATGTCACAACTGAGTATAAAGAAGAGAGGTGCCTCTAAGTGTAGCAATATGGTTACATTTATTATATTATACAGGATTTATATAGCGCCAACAGTTTGCGCAGCGCTTTACAACATGAGGGCAGACAGTACACTTACAATACAAATCAATACAGGAGGCATCAGAGGACCCCGCTCGTTAAAGCTTACAATCTAGAACATTTAAAGAAGGTATAACATTTAGCAACTCACATGGTTGATGATTAAAACAGGCATGTCTAAGTATGCAGGCATCCAGGGTAAATCTGTCCACACGGACCGTCCTCCGCACCACCATCAACATCATCCATTCCATGCTGCGCTCCACGAGCGCTTAAAGCCTCGCTTTCAGGGTAGTCTTGCCGGTCACGATTGCAGACTGACAGCCGGTAGTGGGGAGGATGGTCAGCTTTACCCCAGATGCCTGCATACTTAGATGTGCCTGTTTTAATTATCAACCATGTGAGTTGCTAAATGTTGTCCCTTTCAATTAATGTAACCGTATTGCTACACTTAGAGGCGCCTCGCATCTTTTATACTCTGTAGCTACTGCTGGATTTTGTTTCCAATCCCCTTGTGGAGGCTGCAATTTGTGAATATACATTTTATGGTTACACAACCTATCACATTGCTATTATAATTTTATATGGACTATAAACTGAAAGACCTATGAATAAATGGTTGTGGAACAAATCATCTGAGTTTCCATTATTTCTTATGGAGAAATTTGCTTCGATATACAAGCGCTTTGGATTACAAGCATGTTTCCGGAACTAATTATGCTCACAATCCAAGGTTTTACTGTATTAGTTTAAGGGTGTGCACACTTAGAGCCCATTCACACAGGGGCAACACGACTTCCAGCACGACTTTGGGAGGCAACTTGGACACGACTTGAGTATGAATCACAGCACGACTTGGGGCAACTTACAACACAACTTGAAGTCGCCTCCAGGACAGGGAACTTTACAAGTGGCCAATCAGAGCTTATCAGCTGTGTGTGAGAAGGAGGGGGCTGGCTGTTTAGTGGAGGAAATTACTTTGTTTCTTTTCTGCTTCCTGTAAAGTTGCCTCAGTATGAACAGTGATCAGACTTGGAGGCAACTTCCATTGAAATCAATGGGTACAAGTTGCCTTCAAGTCGGATTGAAGTAGTACAGGAACCTTTTCTGAAGTCGGAGCGACTACATACATATATTATTATTGGGGGTTCTGAGTAGTTTTCTAGCAAAAAAAAAAGATGAATTTTACATGGAGAGGAATGCTGGAATTCGCCCGCCTGATATGGAAGTGGTTAATGAAGGAAAGCTTTCCTATCAAGTCAGATTAACCACTTCAATACTGGGCACTTTCATCCCCGTCCTGCCCAGGTCAATTTTTTTTTTTTACACAGATAGAGCTTTCTTTTGGTGGTATTCAATTCCCACTGGGTTTTTTTATTTTATGCTAAAGAAAAAGCCTGAAAATTTTGAACAAAATAAACCAAACCTTTTTCTTCGTTTGTTGTACAATTTTGCAAATACGTAATTTTTCATCTTTACTGATGGGCACAGGGGAGGCTGCACTGATGAACTATACTGATAATCAGGGCACAGGTGATCAGTGCCCTGATTATCCGTGTAAATGTGCCCTGTTATCCTCTAATAGGCAAGCCTTTCCTCACACAGTGATAGCTCAAGAGGATAGACATGCCGATGTTTGTTAGCATGTGATTGAACACAGATGATCACATGGTAAAGGGCCACTGTGACTGGCCCTTTACCACGATCAGTTGTGTCTAAAGGACAAAGCGATCACAGAGTGCGTCTGATGTGCTCCCAAGGGGGCACGCTGGAGAGATGTTCTGGGAGGATGTTCATGGATGCTCTCCTAGAAGAGAACTGTGTTATAGCAGTCTTTCAGCTATGCCTGGTTTTGAGGTGGTTAAGAAAGTAGAACACCCACAAGAGCAGGTAAGAACTTGCAGCAAAGTTCACTTAAATTCTTGAATGTATAAAAAGAAACTGGAGCACCAACCACTAAAATGCCTGTGAATTTCAACATGTAACAAAACAGGATTGTGAACTTCACTGTGTATAGACTCATGAAATTATTTATATATTAAATAAATTCCAACACAACACCAGTTAACTTAAAACATTTATTCCTTCCCCCAATGAAATTCACAATTTTTTTTCACAAAAGTAGATCAACTCAAAAAGAAATAAAATTAGATTGAGTGATATACACAGATGAAATATACAATAAAGCATTTCTGAAAGAAAAATACAAAAGTTTAAATTTCCATCGTATTTATAGGCATAGACAAAGTGTTTAAGAAACAAACACACAAAACTTTATATGCATATATAATTTTTGTTTTATATCAGTTTACCTTCGGTGATATTAAGCTAGCAAAGGAAAAAACTATTCTTTCCTGCTAAATTTATGAAAACCATAAAAGTGAGGCAAACTGGAGATTCCAAAGGAATCAATATTATCTTCCCGCCAACACCACTATTTTCCAAAAAAAATATGATGGCTGCATTTGTTTTGGTGAGATTTGTTTTTGATGGGTTTGTAACAAAGCAATATAATTTGATAAGGTGCTACCCAAAGAAGATAAAAATACGCATATAGCTTTGGAGCTTTGTAATTAATGGCATCTCAAAAATAAACAATATTTCGCTTCTGGCATGGAATACAAAACATTTGTTAGTGAATTCAACCTTAGTTTTGTTTAAAAGTTCATACATACGGGAGGAATTTTACATTTCTGGGATTAGACTACTTGCAAGAATAACCATGGTTATTAGAAAAGCATCAAGCTTGTCTTATTGAATGAAAGCAGACTGGTGGAATCTTAGTAAAACGGAAATGTAGAAACAAACTTGTAATTAAACACCAATGTATTTAAAAACCATTCTATAGTAAAATGAAAAGCAACATTAGCGCAATTTTGTCATTACTTCTTTAGCTATTAAATAAGGGTAGTGGTTTTTTTCCTATCAGCTATCTTGATAACCATGGACCTAGCTTTACAGATTAATTTTAAAAGAAAAATCAATTTAGGTTACCTTTAATGGGTATTACATTCCACCCCCTTAGCATTTGTCTATGTAAAAACCTGCCCATTTTAAAGTATACTGAACTAAAAAGTTATCTGATTGTCACACTGCTGGCAAAATAAAATCTGAAAAAAATTATTTCAATTCTATGAAGCATTTACATTGTCTTACAAAAGTATCTTGATCCTTGGCCAATTCCCCGTTATTCTCCTCTGAGATATTTTATTTCAAAGCAATGAAAGGTTTAACCTTTAAACTTTTACGCTCCAAATTTGCATTCGTGATATTAAAAAGTGTTTCATGAAAAAAAGCAAAGCATAAACATTTTACAATTGCCTAATGAGGCCACAAATGACTTACACAGTTCTTCACTAATCAGTGGTCAGGACCGGTTATAGCTGAAGCCTGTAATTACTTACTATTCCTGCGGCTGGAAACACTGAACGCAGTTCCATTGCTGATGAGCTGTCTTCAAATATGATGAAAAACCAACACTCAATCTTCTGTGTCCCCTATAGATATGTTACCACCATGCCCCGTATGAATGTGGAAGTCATCAGGAAAACACAGCAAATTCTGGAAGTGTCAATTTCCAGTGGGGTTTGTGGGCCAGTTCCTCAGCAATGGAGTGGCATTGCAGGCAGCATAAGGGGTAAGAATGTATCTTCTTTTCAAGCAACAGGTTTATTTTGAAGTTAATATTAGCAACAAGGTCCCTTTATAGACAGCTGTGAAACAGACTAACAGAGCAATTCAAAGAAGTTAACATAATACAAATCTTAGAAAGGCCTATCCGTCAATGTTCCCTGTACAAAGAAATGAAACATGAAAAGAAGCCACAGAAAGGCCGACAATTACGATAAAAGTAAAATACAGAAAAATAGAGGGAATTATGAAAGTTACCCGAAAAAGTAGACTCGAAAATCAGATTTAAAAAAATGGGATTTTAAAAAGGTATGTCCCATTCACAATAGGTTCACATACAAAAGATTGTAAGTAAAAACAAGATAAAGCCTCATACATGTTTCGCAAAGCTTTATCAGGAGTTGAAAAATGTGTTACTCAACATTGGCCAGATAGAAATACTAAAAACACACTTGTCCAGAGGTCTGGAATGACGCAGGTGTCTCTGCCTCCAATCTGGCTGGTCACCCGGATACCAGCAGTATCATGCTGTTGTCATATTTCCTGTCCCTAGAAAGCCATGAGCCACATTGCGGGGCGCCTGTGTCATTTCTTGAACTCTGGACACGTGTTTTTTTGCAATTTCAATTTGAACACAACACATTTCTCCCCCAACTCCTAATGAAGCTTTAATGAAAAACATGTCGTGTATGAGGCGTCTTCTCAAGTCACCAGTTCAATCCTATTGATATTGGAATGTGTATACTAAATATTGTAAAACACTATATATCCTATATTTACCGGTTCTTGATGTTGCCTTCACTGGATGTTAACTAATGGTGTCATTTTTAGTCACTGTATATATGAAGCCTTTCAGTGAGATTTTAACATTTCTGTACACAAAGAAATTGATTTTACAGTTGTGTGTGAAACTATTGCTGAGGAGACATCTTAAAAATCACTACTGTTAATCATACTACAAACTGTTGGAAAGAAGTGATTTCTAGTAATACCGGGCAAAAAAACAAACACTTTTTAATATGCAAAACAATATGTGCTGTGCAGACCTAAGATTGCACACATTGCCCAGGACACTGGCCTGCTAAACAAAAAAAATAATAACCTAAATTTGGCTGTGTTCGTTCTATAAAATATTACCTTTTTTTTCTGTGTAAACACTGGAGAAGCTCACTAACAGATTCATATTCTACAATGATGTACTCAAGCCCTTATCTCAATCCAACTGAAAACCCATGGTAGTATCCTTTAAATGTAAACTGAGAAAATATGCCTGACATTATGGGCCAAAATCATTTCATAACAGTGTGCAAAGCTGGTAAAGTAATATGCACGGTACACAGTATAGAAACTCGGCAATGCCAAATAACTAAACTTTGGTGCATATGAAGGAGCGACATCTTGGGCTGGCCAATTAAAATGGCCAGAGATAGATACCTAGAAGACATCATGCTTTAGATTGGGGAGCTCCGAAAGATCACAGCGCAGGCGAAAGAGTATAGTCCCCCGTTAAGATTATCTAGTATAGTTACAGGTTAGAAAAATAAATTCAGTTTGTCATTGAGTAACAAAATATCACAGAGAAGAGGAATTTGAAATATCTGTTAATATAATTGCTACTGAAATTAGAATGTTTCATTTGACATTTAGTGGTGCCTGCATATACTTTCAAGGCCATGCCCAGCTCCCTGAAAATCCTGAATATTGTTGTGTTCTTTTAAACAAACTAACATTTCCCTGTAGTGGAGAACTTTTATACCTCTCAAACCAGTCAGTAAGGTCACCTATAATAGTGATAGGATAACAGGTAAGTGCAGAAGTGCCTGCCTTTTTACTTAAAGGCAAGAATCAAATTGTGCATATGAAAGGGCCAAAGGATTTTGGGCATCTTGGGAGCTGGAGAAAACATTTGAATGCACCTGCATTGTGTCATATCCTTTTTAAAACTTATGATGGGAAACAGTTGTGCTTTAAGGCAAAATTTTTTTTTTTACCCATGTATCTGAGAAAATGCAGATATATGCTCCCAAAACTGTAATATCACATGACTCGTACTTAAATATTGTGATGCTCCCACAGATATCTTCCCACCTTTTACACTGAACAGATACTGCAAGCTGTAAACTGCCCTTCATATTCTTAGTAGCCACAACAG
This sequence comes from Aquarana catesbeiana, assembly GCF_042186555.1. Classification (NCBI taxonomy): domain Eukaryota; kingdom Metazoa; phylum Chordata; class Amphibia; order Anura; family Ranidae; genus Aquarana; species Aquarana catesbeiana. The sequence goes on from NC_133334.1 coordinate 139,850,547, forward strand.
AACACCCCCTAGGTTTTAAATTCAAAACATTTCAGTATACACAGTCTTAGAACAGTGATCAGATGAACTGGGCTATAGCATAAAATGTCATAATATACTATTCAAAAACTTTGCAGACCTGTAGATCAGCAAGCCATTGCTACTACCATAAGCTACTACCATATTAGGATTGTACTTCATTTAACGATACCAATTTACGAGTCATTTAATGCAAATTAAACAGGATTTGAGATTTCAACATATTCCTTCATTATGTGACAGACTGCCCTACTACGGATAGCCTGGGGACGCTAAAATCAGACGACAAGTCAATCAGCCAAGTTAGAAATTTACCCTACCGCTATTAATGGTGCCCCATGACACTCATCTGTACATTATGTACGTGTTGGCATACAAGGAACCCTTAAAAAAAAAAAAAAAAAAAAAAAAAAAAAAAATTGAATTTGTTAAAGACAAAAATAAAGCTCAGACATGTAACAAATAAAATATCAACAATGCACACTTATGTACCTTTAGAAAAGCTACCATAAAAAATGATTTGTCTTGTAACTTTATAAACCAACAATCTTCAAATATTATATACTGTTAACTTGTGAGATTGCTGTAAAAATATAAAAAGAATTTTTTTTTGGTAGCAAACGTAATATGGTTAACTATGAGAATGCGGTAAAAAGATTTTAAATATTATAGAAGTCAAATAGAAAAAAAAAAAAGTGCAGACTTGAACTTCCATATTTCAAATGCTGTAAGAGAACCTGTAATGAATATGTAGGCTACCACTGCAGAGCTTTCCTTTTCAAAATTCTTGTTATATGGCTGATCTAAACATTTCAATATTTCAGTCAAATATCAGCAAACATGTGGCATTATCCGTTTTGACCCTCTGCTGACTTCATTTGTTGTACGCTTGGTCCAGTTGACAAAATGATTTTATAGTGATTTTTTTTAATATATTGGTCTAAAAAAAAAAAGTTAAAAAAAAAAAAAAACACACACATGTGCATATTTACAGTTTATCTTCTAGTTTTTCTATTTTTGCGCAAACAGGTATCAGGATGTTTTTTGATATACAAATAACTATTAACCTGTTCCATGAACAGAGCATACAATACTTGGGACATCTAGTTAGCAAGATATACTAGGCACCTAGCAAGTCAGAGATGCTGGAGTAAATAAAAGACAGAAATAAAAAGCGGAGAAAATTACTTTTCCCCGATGCTCCTGCTTAACTAGAGACAACTGACCCTTTAGCCACAAATAGGTAAGTTAGGGCTGTAAGAGCTTGTTCCCACTTGCTTCGGTCTATGAAGAGCAATTTGAGTTTGGGTCGCTTTTGAGGGATTATTTGAAAAGGCTGCCTGCTTTAACCCCTTGAACCTAGCACTAGAGCTCCACTTGTCAGTCCATTCAAGGGGTAGAATTCTTGTCACAGCTGCAAAGATTGCCATCACAGCATGTGAAGATCCCCGCAGCAAAAACATGGCTACATCATGGGGTTTTACCTCCTCTCAACAGGTAGTAGGAACAAGCCCTAAAACTTTGGAGCAGCAGCTTTTCTGTATTTTAATCCCATTTAATATAGACAACATATCAGATTATTTTTTAAGACTTTGCAGAAAGGGCTACAATTCTCACAGTGAACCAAATACCTCTACCTCATGCAGATCCCTGGCAAAATCAACTAGATGCATATTTTAAAACACACCCTCATGAAAACAAAAAATAAGTCCATAGAGACCATGAAGATGTAAAACGTCAGTGGTATATACAGGCAGCGAACTCCTGCTACTACATGGAACAGTCTTAGAGCCCTTGCACACTGGGGCGGTTTGCAGGCGCTATTGCGCTAATAATAGCGCCTGCAAACCGCCCCGAAAGTGCCGCTGCTTTCATTCCAGTGTGAAAGCCCCGAGGGCTTGCACACTGGAGCGATGCGCTGGCAGGACGGTAAAAAAAGTCCTGCCAGCAGCATCTTCGGAGCGGTGAAGGAGCGGTGTGTATACCGCTCCTGCCCATTGAAATCAATGGGACGGCGCGGCTATACCGCTGCAGAGGCGCTTTGCGGTGGTATTTAACCCTTTCTCGGCCGCTAGCGGGGGGTAAAACCGCCCCGCTAGCAGCCACATACCGACGGTAAAACGCCGCTAATAATAGCGGCGTTTTACTGCCGACGCCGCCCCCCCCCCCCCCCCCCCCCCCGGTGTGCAAGGGCTCTTAGGGTAATTTAAGCAGAATACAGGCAATAGGTGAGGGGGCACTAGAACAGAATGAACTGGGTTTAACAATGAAAATAACAGAACATATAGTTAAAACTTGTATCAAAGTTTGCATTTTTTTTTAAAATCTGCCTAATACTGCTTGCTAAAATGAAAAAAAAAAACAAACAAAAAAACAGCTTAAAGTGAACCTGTGGCCAAACCATACGCATATAAGTGTTTGCATATTCTAATAAAGTAAAAGCACTTTAAAAAGGTCCCATTCAACTCTAGGCATTATGGAGAAATTAATCTTCAAAAACCACAACAGAGGCATTGAAATTTCAGCTCCCTTTTCCTTTGCTTTCCATGAATACAGAATAAAACCTGACTTTAGAGTCTGTTGTGATTTTTGAGGAATTACTTCACAATACATGCAGCTAGAAAGGTCAGTAAATGCTTGTTTAAAGCTTTTTACTGCTTAAGTATATATAACTCTTTATTGTCCATAGTCTAGGCACAAGTTCATGTTAACTACATAAGGCTCTCAGTCTGCCCTTTTTCTTTTGAAAACTAAACCTAACAGTCTAAAGCAGCACAAATTTCAGACATCATATACAAAAGAAAAATGCTATATCAGATATAGCTCAGTGTTTTGAGGAGCGGACGTTTTTTCCAGCATTCTATGCATCAAACAGCATGTTTATTTGCAATGAATAGCACAAATATCTATAAGGCTACTTTCACACTGAGGCTCTTTACAGGCGCTACAGTGCTAAAAATAGCGCCTGCATAGAGATCCTCTCCTTTCTCTCCAGTGTGAGAGCCCGAGCGCTTTAACACAGGAGCGGTGCGCTTGCAGGAGGGTAAAAAAAAAAAAAAATCCTGCAAGCAGCATCTTTGCAGCGCTGTAGGAGCGGAGTATACACCGCTGCTAAAGCGCCCCTGCCCATTGAAATCAATGGGGCAGCGCCGCCAAACCACCGCTGCAGCAGCGCTTTGCGGGCGGTTTAAACCCTTTTTCGGTTGCTAGTGGGGGTTAAAAGCGCCCCACTAGTGGCGCTTTACCGCCGACGCCCTCCCCAGTGTGAAAGTAGCCTTACAGTGGTCTCAAAACTGCAGTCCGGGGGCCAGATGTGGCCCTTTGCTTCCCTTTATCTGGTCCTTGGGGAACCATTCCACCAACCAACACCAATGATGGGACACCACCAATGATGGGACACCATTCTTTCCGTTAAACGATTAGGCACTGATTCGGAGGCATTTTCTACTCCCACTGGTCAGTCTGCCCCCCTAAAAAGACAGTGACCTGGCCCTTTGCTGAGGAGGTTTGAAAACCCCTGATGTAGAACAATGCAGGCACCAATTTACCTGGGAAACATGTTGTCTCCTAGAAAACTTTGGCTAGATATAAAGGCGTCATTGTACAGCAGATTTGTAGGTTAAGGTTCCTAAAGTTAAAATGTGAAAGTACAAAGCGCATAGATAAATAGAAATACAGTTTCAGAAACAGAAATCCCCCTTTCAGTAAAAATGGTACAGCCCTCAGGTGTCAGTCAATCATCTATATCAACATAAGTAAAAGAAAATGCACTACTGTGGACATTTGCTAAGAGAAAACGTGTTTCTGTCCAAATGAAACTTCCAACATTTCACAGGAGATTGAAAAATGCCCTTTTTCATACATGTCATCTAAAAAGATGTGTAACCTATATAAACATAAGGATGGGTTTACCAATATCACACTTGAATAAAAATGTATGACAATTTACAGAGAACAGTAGTTTTTGTGATCACATTTTTTCTAGACAATTACATGCAATGGAACAAATGTGTTTATCACCAAGTCATTAAACCAAGTACAAAACAAATCTGCATGTGAAATAGCCAAGGAGACAAGCCCCGTTTCAATAGTGCTTGCAATTATAGTTTACAGCAAAACACTCTTTACAGAAGTACAATGTTACTGAAGTTTCTTTTGAAAAAGCTGTACAATGTTGAATATTCAATTCATAGAAAACCTGGAGAACATGGTACAGTTTGGGCCTAATGGATAATAACAAATCTATACAGGCAATGGGAGCCCGCTGCCATTTTTTAAAAACTATATCAATTTCACAAAAGTGGTTTTACAGAATTAAACTTCAGTGGTTCTAAAGGCAATGTTTACTGTAAAATGACTATGTACTTTACCATAGCTTTCAAATGTCAGGTAACAAACAGAAATTGTAGATGGCAAATGGTTGGTATAGTTTCATTATTGCTCCATGTAAGATAAACAAGCAAATCATAGCACATGAAACAATAGGAGGGAAGATACCTATTGAGCTATGATTAACTACAGAAAGCAAAATGCGTTAACAGACATGCCTCTAGAAACAGATTTAAAAAAGTAACTTTGTCATCTAAACAGTAAGGATGTTTACAAAACGCAGGAAACAAAAGGGTTTCATTTTTACAATTGGCTTGAAACGCTTCTCATGGTGAGAAATTACATCTCATTGTAGAGTATGACCCGGTCTGAAAATGTTGGTAATTTGATGCTCACAAGTACGCAGAAATGAAACAGAATCCTTATGGTACAGGGAAAGTAAAAGAAAAAAATAGCATATTTCCAAAATGTCACAGATTAAAGAGGCAGATTATGGCTTACATAACTGTTTGCAAAACCTTTTTTTTCAGCAGTTTGCATTCTGTAAATGTAGTAAGAGTGGAGTAAAGAAATTATTCAGAACCTGTTAACACCAATCAGTGGGATTTTTCATGCATTTGTAAACACATTGATGTGACAAGCAATTTGAATTATGCTTTCACAGAAGTCAGACCTCCAACCTTTTCAGAATAAGCATCAACGCACTGCCCAAGTTTGAACAAACATTTAAAATAACAGGCTTTTGCATTCCTTTCTCTACAATGGGTTTAAACATATTGGTGTGGTAGCAAATGCCAACTACCAACCCTGTATACAAGGATCTGTGTACTTCTTTTTAAATTGGGTCTGGTCATGCGATTCAGCTCCCCCCTAAGGGAGCACTCCCTCCTTTGCCCTGCAGCAGCCTCTTACTGATACAGAGGAGAGCAGGAGAAGCTGGATCACATGACAAGACTAAAATAGGTCAGCACACTTTTTTATACAGTCAGGGTAGGTAGGATAGGATGGGGGGTTTTAATGCAGAACTAAACTTATTTATTTAACCGCTTCCCAAAACAGTTACCGTCAAGGCATGTTATGATACCTGTCATTTGCTTGTGTTGTCAACAAACTGTCTGGGCCAAATGGTGTCATAGCTGATCACATGTGAAGCACCATGGCAACTGCAGATCACACAGAGGCCAAAATATCAGCTACCTTGGCTGTAAAGGATGGTAGAGGGTTTAGTTCCACATGAAGAATAGTTAGAATTAGCCTTTTCTTTCACTTTAGGACACAGAATCACAACAAGTATGAGGAACAGATAGCTTGCCATTTTGATCTTGAGGCTAGTCTTAAGCAATGCTGCTTACTACAGTATACAGGGCTGACAAGCAGAACATAAATTGGGCCTGTATAGAGCACAGAAAAAGCGAGAGTTTATATTTACAAAGTTGTAAAGTACCTCTGGCTATATTCTTAAGCGCAAACACGATCACAAATATTTAAGCGTTTTCTTCAAATTTTACATCACATGCAGGGCAAAATTTAAACAAACTAAAAAACAAAACACGTCCTGCACAAGGTAGATGTTTAAAGAAAACAAAGGTTTTCCCCAAAGCAATTGTATCTTGTTACTGCAAAGCAAAATAAGATCCATTTCACAAGTAGAGTGCTGCAAAAAATAGATTTGCTTGGGGCATACATATAAATAAGTAGCCATTTCGTAGATTAACTTCCTTGGTAATAAAGCAATTTAGGAATGAACACTGATGAATAACAGCATATTGAAAGATGACCAGTAAAGAGTAAAGCTGAGTGTACACAGTTTTTCGTTCAAGCAGCAGGTTGAACGAAAAAAAAAAAAAATAAATGACATATCGCTGCATCAACGCAGGGGATGTCGATACAGTGAGCATTCCCACTAAGACATTGTATTCTGACAGGGCAACTTGACACCTGCCACCAGGATACACTGATCAGCCATTGGCTGTGAGCAAAGATCAAATGCTGAATTTCCAGCATTACCATTCAATAGAAGCCAATTGTTGGATTGGCTTCTGTAGAACAGACGCCTGTAGACACGGACCAAATATCAGCCGGTTCCTGCTGAACCTACCAGTTTTCAGCCTGTGTGTACCGGGCTTAATTGGTGTGTTTTTGTGTTGTCTGTTTTCTAGTTCCCTAAATGAAATAGGTTAAAACATTAAATCTATATTTTATTGAAAATGCAAAGAGCACAACCCAAGGCAAGTGACTAAGGTTCAGCACACTAGGAAAGAACACCTGTTTCACTGATTTTTGCATTTATAGGAAAGCGTTACATGACAAAACTGACTTTAGAAAACTAAGCCTATATTAGTGTTACCCTCCTTTAAAAGGCCAAATAATCATAAATAATTTAAGTGAACTCTAAAGAGACACAACAGAATTACTTCTTGCAGTAGCAGTGATTGATCTCACAAACAATTAAAAACATTTGCACTTAGTAAACACATATTTAACAGTTATAGATGTTCATGTGATAGACAGTCTTAAGCTAAAACCTGGTACACACTGCAAGTTATTTGTTAAAGAAAAAAATGACAGATCGCCGTACCAACACAAGCGATGTTGGTGCAGTGATCTCCCCCGCTGTGCTATTGTATTCTGACAGAGGGATTCCCCCCCCCCCCCCCCCCCCCATATAGAAAATTCTGATCAGCTGTGAGCTCTGTTGAATGCTGTTTTTCCAGCATGGCTCTTGTCAAACAAACTACTGTACACACTGACCGAGAAAGTTGTCTGGTTCCTGCCTAAGCGGACAATTTTCAGACAGTGGGTACCCCAGCTTCAAGCTTAGTGTTTATATGTATGGCTGTTTTCTGGTGCTGTGAAAGTTAACCGCAATGGCAGTTTTGATAAAAAGTTGCACCACCAGCCTTTCTGCCTTCTCCACCATTCACAGAACACATTATACTAAGCTTGCTCAATGCATCACGTTCTGTGAATGAAGAAATAGCATCTGAAGGACAGGATCTCCTCTGCACAAGCACAGGATGCAATGCATTGTGGGTGTGTAGTAAAACAAGCAATATGAGTGACGGAAAGAGCAGATGGGCAGTGCAACTGCCATTATCTTTTGAAGCACTGGAGGACAGCCACTCAAGGCAATATCCAGTACCTGTAAAGAACACACCACATGAACGATTTTTAGCAGACGCAGCCAACCTGCAGGTAATATGATATACACCACTGCACATGCCTAATGTTTACTGGATCCCCAAAAAAAGGTAAACTTCAGTTTTAATAGTCTCTTAGTTTTAATTTTGGGAGCTATGTTTAATGGAAATCTGTTGTACACTGCTTAGTGCTCTCCTTGTCTGACAAATATATTCAATGGGATTACAGAATAGAACAATTACATCATGTGGTATGCCTTCCTACCTTACCTTATCCTTCATGTTCTACAAAGCTACCATAAAGGAGAAAACTGCATCATACCAACAAAGAACTTTTAAAGAAAACCTGACACAATATTGGGACAGCATTGCTGACTTGTTTTGTAAAGTAGTCTTCCTTAACCTTGCTTCCTTAAATTGTGATCCACCAGTCTGCAACAAGCATACTGAATCATTAGGCCACATGATACAACTGTATTTGACAATAATAAAAAGTTACATTCCCAAAGATCTAAAATTAGCCATGGACTTATTTACCTTTTCAGAATAAGCCATCAATTAAAAAAAAAAACACAGTCCAACCAAATAATGAAAAGGAGCCTAAAGCAACACCTGCTGGCTCAAAAGTAGAATAACCCCTGATCTAACCCTAAAAGGTAAACCCTAACACAATGCCTGCACCCCCCGCAATCTTAACCCAATACTAAGTTAACACCTTGAAGTGGAATTGAACTTCTGTTTAAAAAACAAAACAAAAAAAAACAAAAACAACAACACCACACAAACAACTTTGATGGCAAGCACAAATCTTACCCATCTTTCAACAAAGCTTTTATGAATATACAGAAAGCCACGCAATCCTGTGGTTGCTGGGAGCTAGGATATGCATCAGGAGTTACGTTATCCTGGGCCAGCCATTTAGGATGGTTGAAGATGCCGAACCCAGAAGGCAACTAGGCAAATATATCAGCAGCAGGGACGGAGAGACAAGGGACATTGTTGCTGTTCTATAGCTGAAATGTAGAACTTTGGCAGGTAAACTGATGTGCAAATATGTACAGCATAGAATACAAATAAATTAGAGTTTAATTCTGCTTTAATCCTCTCACACAAAGAAAGTAACCTCTTAAGACCAGCCTAAAAAACAAGTCTGTAGCTTAACTTTAATATTACCCTATGAAGCCTGTAAAAAACCTGCCAAAGCTAGGTCCCTGCAATAGAAGAGCTCCGATACTTCTCCCCCCCCCCCCCCCCTCTCCGAGGGCCATATTTCTCATCTTTCAGTGCTGCGGCTTCAGGTCATTCTTACAATCCCTGAAACAGAGACTAAAAGATTTGATATCAAATCGCATAATAAAAATGACAGCCCCAAAGTGATCATCTTCAAAAACAAGTCAGAAATGGCAGCTCCCATTTTTATTGTTATTTTACTTTTGCATCAGGTCAACTTTTCAAAGCTGGAAAGTTAAATTTAGTGCTTTGGATTGCATTTTAGACTACTAGTATCTACTAATGAGGAAAATATAACCTTATCTAATGGAGCTTTAGTGTGTACGTAGGTTGGCCTGGTATGTCTTGAACAATATTTCATGCCAGAATAAAACATGTAAACATCTATTCCTACATGCAGTTAGATGTCCTTGTGTTTAGTTTGAGTAGCTAAACAATCTGATTGTGGGATGGCAGTAAGAAAAAGGAACTGATTACACTTAAAGAAATATGCACAAGTGGGAATTTGCTTGCTGTAACAGCAGTTTTTCGAACACTGAAAATACAGAGCTGTTAGCTGAAGACACATTCACTCTACACATGGGAAATGTTGCAAAAGTTGTACTTTCTTTTTTTTTGTTTAATTTTGGTTGAAGAAAGCTTAAAGATAAAGATTTACTGCATAAACAAAAATTTCCATGGGTGAGAGGAATTAAAATACTGCAGCCATTTGTGAAATGTATTGAATCTGCAATACTATATAACAGTGGTCATCAACCCTGTCCGCAGGGCCCACTAACAGGCCAGATTTGATGTATTACCTTGGGGAGATGCAGACTAGAATACTGCAATCACTGAGCAACCTGTGATGTATTTCAGTTATCTTGCAAACCTGGCCTATTAGTGGGCCCTGAGGACAGGGTTGATGACCACTGCTATATAGATTCCAAAAGCCTTAAAAGGTGGGTAACTGTTTTATAGCCACCTGCGGTGTTATCACTCCATCATGCTTTCACTGGATACAACTTAATCCCTAGAAACATCATATGGGATGAATAGTATTATAAAAACAAGCTGAATTTAACAGTCTGGATCAAAAGCTACTAATCAACCAATGAAAACTGATCCCAAGTCTGGAGAGGTGCATATGTGCCTAATCGCCTGCCAGCGGGCATCTGCCTTCACGCAATTTGCCATTTTAAGCATAAAAGTTAATAAATTAATGATAAATGAACAAGGAAACCACAGGGCAATACATTTTTTTGGGGGGGGGGGGGGGGGGTCCAGAACCAACTTAATCACAATGCAAGTTATAAACACGTAGACATGGAGAGATCACCCCAAACCAGTCCGATTTTCTTTATAAGTTTTATGTAAAAAGCAAATGCACTGATACAAAAGTGCAATATCAGATACTGTTGTATGTACAATAAAACAGTACAATATTGAAAATAATTAAAAAAAAAAAAAAAAAAAAAACATGCAGGAATAAAGTTCCCAGAAATGAGGTGTTTTGCAAATTGCACCCCTTTCGAAATAGTTTTTTTATGTTTTTGTTATTTTTTTTTCTACATTTCTACCCAAAACCCTTGATTTCAGTCATAGAATTCAGCACCATGGTGCCGAGAAGTGCAAATATTTTTTTTTAGATCCTCCATGTACTTTTATCAAATGAGCAGCCATTTTTAGCTTTTTTTTTAAGATTTTGTTTTCTTTTTGAGATTTTTTTTTTTTCGTGTTGGAAAACTTCATGATCCATTTTCGTGGCTAGCTGGAAAAAAATAAACAAAATAAAAGGAAACAAGTCAGTTTAAATGTTTATAAGCTTCTGGGAGGAATATGAACAAGTTTGTTGATCTTTAATTCTGTTGCGGCACATTAAAGTTTTAAGTCCGGCCACAATAGCTATCTGCACAGGTCTGTTTCTCGCTTGTGCTTGCGTTTCTTGCTGTGGTAGTGCTGGTGCTGTGCTTTGCCGCTTTGTATGTGCCGGCTTGGCACAGATGTGCCTTGGCTTGTGTGTGGTGGTGTCTGGAAACTTTTGCTGGACGAGGTGGAACGGAAAAGTCTAGTAGTGCCATGCTGAAAAAGAAATGGAACATAGGTTGTTTAGTTGTGAGTCAATTAAACTATAACAAGGTTTATAATCTTAATGTGATCAGACTAGAAAAAGTAAATTTCATCACGCAGTGATTTAAATATACTAACACATGAAAAAGCTCAGACTGAGGGAGAAGAAGCTCAAGATGTCAATCAGCTGTGCTGCAGTGCAAATGCTGATAGGGGAAAGCAGCTCATTAATGTGCTACTTTTCCTTCCACAGAACAGTCACACGCTTAGTAAGGGAAACGATCTGAAATGCACAACTGTAGCAATTAAGAATCCAGTCTAGTTTCTTGCCAGACAGGACTGAGCTGTGTGGCAGGGCTGTGTAAATTTCATAACTGGACAAAAATATATATCCTTTAGCAGGCATTTTATCTGTGGGTTTTTTCTGGGGTTCAGCTGTACACCTGGCTTTGTTTAGTCAGCTGACGCAAGTTATACCATTACCCGAGTTGATCTATCTAGCAGGCAAAACTTTACATAATGCCAACTGGTTTAAGATATATTTGTAATTCAGTAAACAATCTGTATAAAACATGAAAGCTGCCAGTGCTGGGCTACCAAGAATGCCTGGCTCTCTGTGGCTACCAAGAACGTCTGGGTGTCTATGGCCTCAATACCTCTGAGTCACAGATGAGGAAAAATTATGCAGAAAGCAAAATCAGAGCAAAGATAAAACCGCTCGAAAAAAATTTCCATGTGTTAATGAGGAAGAAAACCCTGATGGGTTTTACTTCCTCTTTATTTCCACGCAAAGGTAAAGCATAATGGGCTACTAAGCATCGCACAGTAGCCCATTATGTATCACTTACCTGAAACCGAAGCCTGCGATGTCACCGCTGTCCCCACTAGCAGCGAGCGTTCATCTTCATCCCTCCGGGGCCGCAAACTCCGGCTCTGTGACTGGCCGGAGTCACCAGTCACGGCATGACCCCTTTAGAAACTGCATGATCTGACCTTTCTAAAGTGTGCATGCGCCGTAGACATTGGTGGGTGGTACACAGGGTGTACAACCACTTTAAAATCCGCACTGTGCCTGGAAAATGACAACACCACCCCTTTGCCATCACAAGGGGATCATCAAAGCCCACTCTATGTGATAGCATTGGTAGATGACAGGTGCTCTTTATGGATAGCAGGGATCCATTACACTGCTAGTGAGCCCCCTGCAGCAGGTCAAACAATGGACTGTGTTTGATCGACTGTGTGTCTGGCATCTTAGCCGGGAGTTTGACACCTCTGAACCTGGAAAGTCAGAGCTGAGCACTTCTGGGTTGATAAGCGACACTTTTGAAAGACATTGTAGGTTACAGAGAATGATGGTCCTAGAATTAATGTTCTCACTCAAAGCTTTGAAGCAAAAGCTCACAAATAGCACAATCTGTTCACATATGAGTGCATTTGCCTTTGCATGTGTGTGCAGGTGCCCAGGGTGCCTTTTTTTAACCACTTACCGACCGCCCCATAGCAGATATATTGCTACTGGACGGCTGTTCTGTGCAGAATCACTTAAATAGTCATGGTCAGAAATATTGGTACCCCTGCATTTCTCTCAGATAGTGCACCACTTTGCCCAGAAAATTGTTACAATCACAAATGTTTAGGCATTCGTGTTTCTTTTGTTTGCATTGGTAAAAACACAAAAAAAGCCAAATCCAACACATTCCACGCAAAACTGCAAAAATGGACTGAACAAAATGATTGGCACCCTCAATATAATATAATATCTGGTAGCACACCCCTTGGAAAAAATAACTGAAATCAATTGCTTAATATAACCATCAATGCGCGTTTCTTACACCTCTCTACTGAAATTTTGGACCACTCTTTCGCCAACTGCTCCAGGTCGCTCAGGTTGAAAGGGTCCCTATTCCCAACTGCTGATTTGAGATCCCTCCACAAGTGCTCTATGGGATTTAAATCTCGACTCATTACTGGCCAGTTCAGTACTCTCCAGCGCTTTGTCTTAAACCATATATGGGTGCTTTTTGACATGTTCGTTGGGTCATTGTCCTGCTTGAAGACCCATTACCTCTGATGAAGAACCAACTTTGTGACATTGGACCCTACATTGCACCCAAAACATCAGTGAACCTCCATGTTTGACTGTATTCTTTTCTTTAACCACCTAACTCCTGCCCGCCATCATATGACGTGACGGACTTTGAGCGGGTATATCTGAATGATGCCTGTAGCTACAGACATTCAAATATTGCCGTTTTCAGCCGGCGATTCCCTACACCATAAGAACGGCTGTTACACCGCTTGACTGTTCTTACGGAAGGCGAGAGGGGACATCCCCCCCTCCTGCTGCTTCTACCGACTCACCGCTACGATCGGTGAGTCGACAGAGGATCCGCCGGCCCCGGATGTTGATCATAGAGATTTCCGGCGGACCAGATGGTCGCCGGAGTCTCTATGATCGTCGGAGGCCGGGTGCGATGTTATGACGTCCCGCCCGGCCTCTGCATTCAAAAAACAGTGCCGCTTCAGCTGGAAAGCGGTGATCTTTTTTTTTTTTTAATTATTTCAGGCTTCCCAGCCTAGTGGTGAGATGTGGGGTTATTGACCCCATATCTTACTATAAAGAGGACCCGTCATGTCCTATTCCTTTTACAAGGGATGTTTACATTCCTTGTAATAGGAATAAAAGTGATCAATTTATTATTTTTTTTTCAAAAAAAGTGTCACAATAAAAAAAAAGAAAGAATAATTAACAATAAAAAAAAAAAAAGTTTTTAAAGCGCCCCTGTCCCCGTGTGCTCGCACGCAGAAGCAAACGCATATGCAAGTCCCGCCCACATAAGAAAACGTTGTTCAAATCATACATGTGAGGCATCGACGCGAACGTTGGAGCGAGAGCAATAATTTTGTCCCTAGACCTCCTCTAACTCAAAACATGTAACCAGTAAAAAAATTTCAAGCGTCATCTATGGGGATTTTTAAGTACCGAACTTTGGCGCTATTCCACGAGCGTGTGCAATTCTGAAGCGTGACATTTTAGGTATCTATTTACTCGGCGTAACTTCATCTTTCACAATATGCAAAAATATTGGGCTAACTTTACGGTTTTGTTTTTTTTAAAGCACAAAGCTGTTTCTTTCCCAAAAAAAAAAAAAAAAAAAAAAGCGTTAGAAAAATTTCTGCGCAAATACCGTGCGAGATAAAAAGTTGCAACAACCACCATTGTATTCTCTAGGGTCTTTGATTAAAAAAAAAACATTTGGGGGTTCTATGTAATTTTCTAGCAAAAAAATGATCATTTTTACATGTAGGAGAGAAATGTCAGAATTGGCCTGGTAGGCAAGTGGTTAAAGGCCGGATTTCTTTTTCTGAAAACAGTAGAATGATGGGCTTTCTTTGTTTTGTCTGTCCACAGCACATTCTCCCAAAAGGATTTCGGCTTCCTCAGGTGAGTTTTGACAAACGCCAATTTGGCTTTTTGATGTTTTTGTGCTAGCAGTGCTGTCTGTCCTCCTTGGTCTGCTATAGGAGTGCAACGGATCAAAAACCTCACGGATCGGACTGTTCCTCGGATCAGAGTCACGGATCAGACCATTTTTCGGATCAGCAAAAAAGACAAGACAAATCTTGTTACACCCACCAGAGTTTTAGATTTCAGTTATTTTCCACACAAAACGGAGCTTATATGCTTAACCACTTAAGGACCAGCCTCGTTTTGGAATTTAGGTGTTTACATGTTTAAAACAGTTTTTTTTTTGCTAGAAAATTACTTATTACATAGTTACATAGTAGGTGAGGTTGAAAAAAGACCATCAAGTCCAACCTATGTGTGTGATTATGTGTCAGTATTACATTACATATCCCTGTATATTGCGGTCATTCAGGTGATTATCTAATAGTTTCTTGAAGCTATCAATGCTCCCCGCTGAGACCACCGCCTGTGGAAGGGAATTCCACATCCTTGCCGCTCTTACAGTAAAGAACCCTCTACGTAGTTTAAGGTTAAACCTCTTTTCTTCTAATTGTAATGAGTGGCCACGAGTCTTATTAAACTCTCTTCTGCGAAAAAGTTTTATCCCTATTGTGGGGTCACCAGTACAGCATTTGTAAATTGAAATCATATCCCCTCTCAAGCGTCTCTTCTCCAGAGAGAATAAGTTCAGTGCTCGCAACCTTTCCTCATAACTAAGATCCTCCAGACCCTTTATTAGCTTTGTTGCCCTTCTTTGTACTCGCTCCATTTCCAGTACGTCCCTCCTGAGGACTGGTGCCCAGAACTGGACAGCATACTCCAGGTGCGGCCGGACCAGAGTATTGTAGAGCGGAAGAATTATCGTTTTATCTCTGCAGTTGATCCCCCTTTTAATGCATGCCAATATTCTGTTTGCTTTATTAGCAGCAGCTTGGCATTGCATGCCATTGCTGAGCCTATCATCCAGTAGGACCCCCAGGTCCTTTTCCATCCTAGATTCCCCCAGAGGTTCTCCCCCCAGTGTATATATTGCATTCATATTTTTGCCACCCAAATGCATTATTTTACATTTTTCTACATTGAACCTCATTTGCCATGTAGTTGCCCACCCCATTAATTTGTTCAGATCTTTTTGCAGGATTTCCACATCCTGCGGAGAAGTTATTGCCCTGCTTAGCTTAGTATGTCTGCAAATACAGAGATTGAACTGTTTATCCCATCCTCCAGGTCGTTTATGAACAAATTAAATAGGATTGGTCCCAGGACAGAACCCTGGGGAACCCCACTACCCACCCCTGACCATTCTGAGTACTCCCCATTTATCACCACCCTCTGAACACGCCCTTGTAGCCAGTTTTCAATCCATGTACTCACCCTATGGTCCATGCCAACGCACCTTATTTTGTACAGTAAACGTTTATGGGGAACTGTGTCAAATGCTTTCGCAAAATCCAGATACACCACGTCTACGGGCCTTCCTTTATCTAGATGGCAACTCACCTCCTCATAGAAGGTTAATAGATTGGTTTGGCAAGAACGATTCTTCATGAATCCATGCTGATTACTGCTAATGATATCATTCTTATTACTAAAATCTTGTATATAGTCCCTTATCATCCCCT